>NW_027271179.1:1335000-1935000 GCF_040938485.1 Diadema antillarum
AGCAGACAGCTGGGCCAAAAACCAATGGTAGATGTTATCTCCACTTTCTTCTTAAAAATATTGCAAAGGAAATCATTGACACATAATTCACTAGAATGCAACGCATATAAGTGTCGTACGGCAACTTATTCACTTTCTATTCTTATTTTCCATCGAATGTTTGTAATTGACAGACATGTTCAATCAGATTTGATATCATTGTCGGATCTTAAATGATTATTTGTATCAAAAACTGATCGTTTTTCTTCAAATCTCTGTTACAGTGTAGAGTGGTCGAAAGTATATTACTTTGAGTGTCTGAGGCACGAAACAAATGATAACAAAGAAGGTGAATGTTATAACGTGATTGGCCTTGACGGGAGGCTAGTAGGCCGCCATGACCCAACTCGTCTTGTAGCAAGGAAACCCGCGAATCGCATCATATGTTTCAAATAAGTTTTCTAATTGGTCGATTTCCACTATATGAAGATTATCTCCTAACAGCATCCGCCACGATAATTTGGAGACAATCCTCAATGGACGTGGTACGCTAAACAAGCATTTCCCGCCTAATTTGACTAGTGGACATTTTGTACTGTAACATCTCTCTCCACCGCCCCCCCCCCCCTCTCTCTCTCTCTCTCTTGCCCACATAGATACACAGGTTCGAGCCACTGGTGAGGGTTTTCCCCAGGTAAACTCCCATCTCGTTTTGTTGTGATTCATCCAAGATATCCCATACAAAGCAGTACAACCGTCAGGCCGAACGCCATCTTGTAGAGGGCGCCTTTTCTCAAAAGTGCTTTCCCACGTGCATGTTCTTTCACCTGCCTATGTTTTCTCGATTATAACCTTATTGTTGACGAAACGCCAATCGAAATTCCCGTCCCGACAGTGAGCACATGAGTCATGCTATCTACAGATACTATAGACATCACTTTCTGAACTACGAACCAATGAAATCAAATGAACCACAGATCAGATAGCCAACTGAGATTGTCATGATGTCTCTTTTACTTCCAATACCTGTCGTTATATTGGTATCCCACACGTTTTTTCTGGGTTTTCTTGTGATATCTGTCCCCTCTAACCCGTTTTCTTCCCGTTCTTTCAAGGAATGTTCGTCACCCATCAAATTCTTCCACCTTCGGAGAAACTAACGTGACAATGAAACCTATTTGAGTTTACAAGATGTGACACTAATGACATAAGCACTATCACGCAACCTTGAAAATTGAAGTCTATGTCGTGTCATCGCTTGTGAGGATTCCACTTCAGTCTGATGTTAACAAAATACATGACCAAAACCTTCCTTTTGAATACACGTAGAGAGAGAGAGAAAAAAAAAAACTTGTTGGTCATTGCTATGCATTACTGACTATTAGTACACATTTTGCCTATACAGAGTAAAGCTCGTTAGCTGCCCACAGGTTGAGAATGAAAGGATTTTGTGAAGGAAAAAAAAAAACTCTTCCCACAGTTTGTATCGTATACAGAACTTTTACGACTCAGTGAGTCTACAATCCCCATCTTATAGTCATCAGCCAACCACATGAGATGCCTCCCTCTGCTATAAAGCTGACCAATTAGAAAGGTTTGGCAAGGCAAAGTTTGCGTATGGTTAGTTGATTGGTAGATTTTTATTTTATGGATGAAAACACGAACCAATGGGAAGGTGACGGCAACTGGCATAATTTACGTTGAATATTTTACCAGTTGCATATTCTTAGCTTCTCCAAAATATGTGCTTTTTGAGGCAGTAAGAGGCATGTAGCAACATTTCAAAAAAGACATAACTTCAGAAACAGACAGACAAAGACATTTATTATGCTGTTTAAGAAAAGCTTAGGTTTTGAAAACATTGAATCATGTTTTTTTTTTCACAGAGCAAAAACTCTTTCTAATTAGTAACAGTATTAATATGTGTGACAGTGTAACTAAATGTAGAAAACAGAGAAATAAAACAAGAACAACAACTGCTCTTTTTAACATGTCAGGTTGCAATTTGTCATTTTTACAACATATTGTGTGTACTCCCAATAGCACCTCATCAAATTTACCTGAATTTACAGGAAAAAAGAAAGGTAGAAAGTAGATACTGGATGAGTAGCCTGCACTTATTGAATATGTTAATTTTGGTTATATTAAGTGAGATAAGTGATTTTAGTAAAACGTTCCTTATCCTATTCCCTAATCTAGAATCTCTCAGATCTATGAAAAATGATTACAATGTATATAGAAAAAGACTCCCATGTACGATGAGTAAAAATCGGACCTTGGCAGTGTCTTAGTCAGCGGCATTGCACTGGACCATCAGTATCTGCCACGCGTCAACCCCGCCGCGCCGGGCTTGTGAGCGTATCATCTCGTCCCAGTGAGTCTACACCTGCTTTGGGTTAGCTGCACGCGTCGAGCGTAATCGTGTCTCAAAATCATATTTTCCCAGTGTTTGTCATCATAATTTTAGCCAGCTAGGGCGATTGGCATTATTGAGAGGGATGAAAATGACACCAATACTGCAATATGGCAGGTGAAGGAGACAGTCATCACAAGTAATCGCATTTTGTTTCATGACAGGTGAAATGAAGCGACGAAATAAACTTCTGAATCTTTCCCCTCTTTTGAAATTAGATTCCTATCACATCCTCAATCGCTCTCCTCACCTAATCTCGGCCTCAAAGTAAGAACGAGAGTCAATGAAAGAAGAAGTTCATAACTTACAAAAACTCATAAAATATGATATAAATAATTTGTATATTGTCTATCTGTCTCTCTATCTATCCATCCGTTTGGTCTTTTATATGCCTTTCTTATGCATATGTAAATGTACAAGTGTGTGTGTATCATAGTGTCAACGTACTTACCTGATATAAAGACATAATTATTTGATGTCGATTGAAGTCGATTATTGCATATTTGAATTTACGAACCCTTCCGTTCAAGAAAGTACCTTGCAAGCACTTCAATCAATACACCACAAATAATCATCGTATGACGACAGTGTTGTAAAGAATAACCAAGCGCAGAGTGCAGTAGATGCGACTAACTTTTAAAGAATGACGTAAGGATACCTAGATTTTCCAAGGGCAACCAGGACTACGATCATTTTGCGTACCACATTGTGTACCGACAGATAAAGCTTGAACCCATAACCTTACCATGGCAAATAAGATACTCAACCGCAGGACCTTATTCAACGTGTTTTGGACGGGAGACGTCTTGACTATTACGAGGGTGGGGCTGTCAGGTATAAGGAGTCATCTAGAAGGCAGCAGTAGCGGTCGACGTCCGGGACCAAGGTCGGAGCAAACCGTTGACATGGCGATACGATGGGATTGCCATATTGGACCGAGTTAGGCATCACCTTAAAATATGATTCACATCACAACCACTCGGGGCAAATGAGAGTAGTCAGCTGGTCTACAGGCAAGACAACATTTGTGTGTTACTTCTTGTGACGCATTTCGTGACACCTTCATGCCATCATCCATTAATCACTGGTACATACGCGGAGCTTTCACTTTTTTAAAGTCTCAGTGGCGGAGACTGTCACTGTTTTATTTACAATCTATTGCAAAGAGCTTGCGTCTGAAATAATTTATAAGTAATAATGTATATTGAGAAAACTATTTTCCATGCTTCTTTCTGTCTCTCTATTTGCTTTTGTGTTCTACAAAAGGCATGACCACCGTTTGAAGTAACTTTTGAAACTTAAGTAAAAGTTCATTTCAATAAACTATTTGAGCTTTAAGATTGTTGCTCTTATCTCAGGTGTTTCCTGTAAGATCATTTTCATTTCATTTTCACATTTCCAACAATACAAAACATTAACATACACAGACTAACACAACATCAATACATTGTCGTAGAGAAGAAAAATACTGTGAAATTAACAATACTACTCATCACTTTCTGATGATACCGAGTTAATATTTTATTCAGCATTTGCTGCAGGCATCTAGGCCACGCCATTGCGAAAAGTTTATTTAATGAGACTGTCGAATAGCCCAATTCTGTTTCGTTGTCTCATTTATATTCATAATTTATGTAATATATTGTGTACTGTTAGTGAAAGAGAGAGAGAGAGAGAGAGAGGGAGAGAGAGAGAGAGAGAGAGAGAGAAATTCAGTCAAATTAGAACACGTTCTATGACAACCAAGTTTGGCTATAGAAAATAACTAGAGCGAATCGATTGTAAAATATGAAAAAAACCTATGGATGGAAGGGGAAACATGATTGCATATCTCAGTACGTATACCTCTAGACATTTTTTTTTTTGATGAGATGTTGGATGGAGTATTAGCTTTGAAACAATGCAAACCTAAAATTTAATGATTCTGTATGAGAAACACTCACTTTAAATCATGAAATCAGTCGAATCGAATCATATGACTACTTTGTAAACTTCATATGAATCGAAGCCATTCGTATTCTTTAGCTTCTTGTTCTTCATTAAAGAAGCTTAAGCCCCTGATAATGGGATGAAATCAGTTTGAGTTCGTTCGTATTTTTACTTTATTTTATGTTGGCTGTCTCTTCCTCTCCTCGAGGAAATGGCACAGATGGTTGCTTTGGGGTGGTTTTCTGTTTTGGCGTTAGTGACCAGAGGCAAAATCTGCAATTTCCTTTCTCCTTCCCAACCTCCCTCCTATTCCTGCTCGGTATTGGTCAGTGAATGAGTAATCTATGCAAATTAGCTGGTCCACAAGGCATGACTCACGAGATGATTGATGAACGTCATCCTTTCCTGGTGGCTGATTGCTCCGGGATCATTCTGGGCTTGAATCCGTTAACTTAACTTGTATATCTCTTCTTGTTATCTCCAAGAGGTATAACAAACGGGGAGCCAGAGACACGATGAAAGACAGGTACGGGTGGAGATTTGAAAAAAAAAATGAAATGGTAACAACAAAAGAGATTAATTTTGTTTTCTTTATTATCGATTATATGTCAGTGATATCCTATTTGGTGAGATCTAGCGGTGGTGGCGATTTTATTTTGGTGGTAATGGTTGTTGTGATGACGAAAGCACCGGTGATGATGGTAATAGTTGTGGTGATGGTGCTGGTGATGGTGATGATGACGGTGGTGGTGTTGATGGTGACGGCGACGGTAATTTACGCGGTCATGGTGATGGAGAGGTTATGGGTTTGGTGATAGTAATAGTAATGTGAAGACGAAGGTGTTGGAAATGACAGTGATAATGATAGTGATGATGGTAATGGTAATGGTAATAGTAATGGTAATGGTGGTGGTGATGGTGATGGTGATGGCGATTGTGATGGTGATGGTGATGGTGATGATGATGATGGTGATGGTGATGGTGATGGTGATGGTGATGGTGATGGTGATGGTGATGGTGATGGTGATGGTGATTGTGATGATGGTGGTGATGGTGATGGTGATGGTAATTGTGATGGTGTTGGTGATGGTGATGTAATAGTGATGGTGTTTATGCATGATGGTGATGGTGATGGTGATGGTGATGGTGATGTTGATGTTGATGGTGATGGTGTTGGTGATGGTGATGGTAATGGTAATTGTGATAGTGCAGACAAAGATGATGGTGATGGAATATAATTGTGAAGGTGATGATGATGTTGGTGGTTGATGGCGATCGAAGGATTAATGATGGTGGTGTATTGATGATTAAAGATGAATGTTGGCGATGGTGACGGCGATGACAACGCATTGACTGCGTCTTTTACCATTGTGATTAGAGAATTTTGGGCGATATCAATAGACATTCTCTAAATACTTCTCGGGGCAATAATGCCGTAAAGACGGCAAAGATGACACTTCCGGTCATGATAAACCCATCATAATGATGCACATAATCTAAGATTTTTCAACACGTTTAATACTAAAACAGTACTCCGATAATAAGAACATTCTGATTTTGTTTCGGTGATGGTAATGACGATAATGATGATGATGATGACAGTACTGTGATGAATACAGTTCTTAATATTGATGACTGTTCCTCTAACAAAACACAATTCGGATAAAGAATGAGTTTGGTGGAACGACAGCAATTTTTAGGTGGCCCCAGGCCACCGGACCACCGCTCACTTCGAGCCCTGTATTATAAATATATATACGTATACATATAGAGCGTAAAATCTGTCCCGAGTTGAACTTGTGTGATGTCTCTTTGTAAAGTGAATATGTGAAAGAAGTCTCGTTTGAGACAGAAGTTACTCTGAAGTGCTCTCTTTAATCATCAAACATTCGGTCTGTCACGTTCTTCATCACGATCTACCAAGAGAACATAATTATGTTCAATTCAAGTAGTATTTAAGACGTTGAATTATGATTTTTTAGGAGACTTATTTCAAACAAGTTAACAAAGGGAATTTTGTGGTATTAATCCTTTAATTGATTTTTCCGCGATACAGGAGGCATTAGGAAACAAAATGGCCAAGTAGGACGTTTTTATGTGACATTTGCTGCGTATTCGGCAAAATCGATGAGATTGTCTCCCCTAGTATAGTTTGCAGTAGACGAAATCAATTACTTTATCAAAACCCTTAGTAAATCAACCAAATAAACAAACAAGCTATAACTCGAAGAACTGCAAGGGGAGAGAAGATGACATTGATTGATGGGATAATCAATCATTCAAAGCATTTGTTTGGTTAAACAAAAAATAATTCCATTACTCAATTGATATTAAGAGGTCATTCAATCTATGGACAAACTAATAGTGCTATTGATTACCTATCAAATAAAATAAGACAAGATAAAATCATCAGTCACTTGAATACACTCTTTTGAATCCTTCAGAATGAGCGCTTGAGAGATACACGATAATTATAGAGATATAATCTAACTTGTTCAATTTTTTTCAGGTTTGGGGATGTACGGATTAACAGGAAGGAAGGAGGTGATGCGGTATTACAGTGGATGACTTCATGAGTATAATATAGGAAAGAAAAAAAAAAGGGGGAGGATGGCTAATCTCCAAACTTGATAACCTTTCTATCCCACACATTCAGGTACCGATTTGATCTAGCAACAAACAAACAGAAAACAAAATTATTGGTGTTAGGTGCTCTTTGATTTTTCGCTTTCTTTTCTGCTTTTATCTGAGCTACACGAAGCGAGTTTGTATGCGTTTTTGCAATATGGTTCTGTTTTGTTTACAAACAAACTATAAAGCAGAGCTGACTCGTTCTTCTTTCATGTGACGTCAAACCTACCTCATTCTCCTCATCCTCCCTTAAATCGGATTATCCGACTACGGATGTGGCGAACTTTGACACTGAGAATGATTCACTGCGAAAGGCTTTCCTCCTAACGTGTTCGAAGTGACACTGAGTAACTTTATATCCGATGCGTCTCTACGACTCTGAAACATACCACGCACATACCGCACGCTATACTTCCCACAAATCGTGTTTTCCCCCTCTTTCCTGGACACTTTCCAATTACGGTCTCTTATTGGTCCATCGGTCCATTGAATTGAGCAGTTGTAAAGCTTGCGCAGAATGGATTATATCAGATGGCTGAGGACAATTGGTCAGTGCCATAATTCTCTTAGACATATCAACAACAAAAAAGCAGGCAAACAAACAAACAACCCCCCCCCCAAAAAAGATAAACAAACAAACAAACAAACAAACAAACAAACAAACAAACAAACAAACCAGTAGAAGGAAATAACATCTCATCAATAGGGCTATGTACTTCTCCGCATACAAGCCATTAACTCATAATGTTATTCGCCAACATGTGATTTTTCAGTAAATTGACGCCTTCAACTGACAAATAGTAAACACAATCCCTTCCAATTTCCCACTGCAGAAATGCTCGCAAAATGTTTCCTTGGGAATCATATACCGGTCCTCGAAAAGTGAATGTGATTTTTGGACATATATGGATAGACGTGTCAAGTTAATGAAACGTGGTTTCTGAATTATTTCAAACATTAATTCGACGATGTGAATGGCTTGCCATAATGTAGCGCTTACAGTTCGCTATTCCGAAGTTTCGTTAATCCGAAAACGGAATAAGGTTAGTTATTCCGAAGGTTCGTTCAACCCGAAATAAAAAAGAATGAAAAAGGGATTCGTTTTCCGAGTGGTCGTTAATCCGAATAGGAAATAAGGTTTGTATTTCTTAAGGTTCGATAGTTCGTTGTTAAAAGGCATGTTATGTTCAGAGGCTAAGTCAAGCGTTTTGCTTATTGATAACGGTTTCCTCCACCTGTACACTTAAAGATCTGAAATGATATTTATGTATAATTTCACATGATTGTATATTTGTAATGCGACATTTTGTTAATATTTTCATGGCTTGTGAATAATATGTTCGATATTGTCATACTTATCTTTTGTTATGTACAAGTGGAGAAGTAAAGCTTACTGAAACTGAAACTGAAACTAAGTACCTTCGTTTCGTTTTCGGGTTAACGAACCTTAACCTATTTGCGAATTAATGAACCTTCGGAAAAGCAAACCTTATTAAATGTTCGGGTTAAAACACCTTCAGAATGACGAACCTTATTTCTTTTTCGGATTAACGACTATTCATTATAATGACCATTATTTCATTTTCGGATTAATAGATCTCCAAAATATTAAACCAAACTTCGGAATAACACCACAAATATGCAGATTAACGAATCCTTCTTTTTTAATTCTTGGATTAACGAAATTCTAGGTAAGGTAATATGTGAGTTTCGGAATAACGAACCTTATTTCATTTTCGGATTAAAGAAAGTTGGGAACTGCGAACATCACCATCTGTTGCAAGGATTGGAAGACACGAAAGAGATTGTTGCAAGTTCTGTAAAGCTATGAGAATAGGTTGTACCAAGTTCACTTACAAAGAAGTTCGCTGATCATTTCTGTTGTCATAGTATAGTGTAATTTTCATCAAATCTGACCTATAGATACCATACTTCACTAGACTAACTCCAAATACATTTCTGAATGATATAGTTTCTGATGGTGATTCTGCGATAAGAAACAAGTAAATTCCTTGATGTTTCCTCAACAATAATTGATGTGCCATTCAAGTCTGTCTTCTTATCTTCATGCTACTCGTATTTCACATTATCATAATATGCTGATTCATGACAGAGAATACCACTGCATCTTATTTCATCACAGGTGTCTCTGCCAACAACAACAATAACAAAAATCTTTCAGGTGAACTGTAATCTTTGCGGACAGGTGATTGATAGCGACTACGCTCCTTGTGCGTTGATCACACATTTTCGCGGTCTTGAAACAATGCCTTTTGTAACCACCACCTGACATTATGGCTTTCAAATAGAAGAGACAGATGCTTGTAGCAAAGAGGTCACATGTACCTCGAGTCAATGTTTACTAGGACCTGAAAATGAATGTTCGGCAAGCGTTACAACGTAAACAAAATGTACCGTCACTTTTCGACAGGTTTCATTTGCTAACAAAAGTTTCGTGTATTGGCAAGTGAGTCGAATTGACTTCAGGGAGTAAGATACGGTTACATTTGCTCTTGGTAAAAAATAGTACAATGTACTGCATGACCAAATAGCTACTAACATGTCGGTTTGACAATTAACAGAAATTGTGCCCGAGGATTTTTTCAGAATTTTCAAGGACTAAAGTCTTGACTCAGATGGCACGCCTGTTCACACTTGCGGCGTCTAACACAAGCTTACATAATTTCAAAACTCTTTCTTTAATAGTAAACAATTATAGATATTACTCCTGATTTATATGGCCTCTAACTATAGACAATGACAGAGAAAGAGATTGCAACCAACGAGGGGAATTGAGGATGATGATGATGATGATGACGTCGACGACGATGACGACACATTATCATGACAGGAAAGGTGACGCTGTTGCTGATGATACCTACCGTCGTCAGTATGATGATTAATGAGCATGATGCGTTGAAGTAAAACAATGTGCTGATGATACTATTGTCGGGAGTGGTAATGGGGCAGATTTCGATGAGGGTGAAATGCGGTGAATGGATGTCCTTTCTTTACAGCAGGGCATGAATTCCTCTGACAAAGTGCCTAACAACGGGGTAATTTCATTATGAAAGTTCCTGAGGATTGAGGACTACTCGCATCGGATTATGAATCAACTTCTCCTTCATACTGGAAATTAATCACCTTACTTTAATCCCCGCCGATATGGAAGAAGATGATTATTACTCTTTTAAGGATAGTCCGAAGTATGCCATTCACCCCACATCACAGCCTCGAAGTTTATTTTAGAGGTCTGTTAAATCTCGGCTTGAGTTTTTTTTTTCTTCGTCTTTTTCGTTTCCTCAAATTTGATGGGCGGGGCAATTGTGAGTAGATGAGAGTCTCCTCCTGTCGAGTGTCCACACGAAGCCGACGGTGAGATAGAGACTTACTCATCAACTGTTTTCCAAGGAGTTGATATCCCCCGTCACGACATGGCGGGTACAATGGGAAACACATGGCGGAGACAATTGGTCTGAGTAAGAAGGCTGTAATTGATGATGAAGTGTGGACTGATGAATAGCGTGTTATCGCTCATCCGATAAGTCACGAAGACAAGGCAATCTAATGCCTGCATTTTGCCTTTGTTGTCGTTGTTGATCAAAGACATTGAGACAATCAGTACATCGGTTATGACATCGGGTGATAAGCCCTTCAAAGACAAGGGAAGCCCCTCATCAAACGACAATCAACCCTGGAATGAGAAAGTCGAAACAATCAAAGCATTTTTTCCCTTCTCTGTCGAGATCCTTCAGAAATGTAAATGACTCTGTACATACACTGTACATTACAATACTAGCTTACAATCAATGATGAAAGGGAAGGGGGGTATGCAGCTTCAATAAAATCATGGTTATGATCTTACCGCAAGAAAAGATTAACATCAGTGTAAAAGTTGAGAACAGTATTCTGCAATGACAAATAAAAATCACTTTCCATGCAATGATAACGTCAAAACGGACGCTGCTCCTCGTTTTTGGTTGATTTGTTTGGTTGCTTGTTAGCTCGTTTGTTTCATATAGCTGAAACGGGTACAAAAACTGTGGCCAAGGACTCATTAACACATTTAACAAAAGCAGTCAAAGATGCAAATAGCACATTAATTTTGTTATTTACATAAATCAACGCGTGACATATTGTAAATGTTGGTAACACTGAGAATATGTGACTCCATGTCGGTACATAATTGCGTGCGTGCGGGCGTGTGTGTGCGCGTGTGGGGGAGTGTGGCTGCATAGTTGAAGGATTATACCATATTTTAGCTCAAATGAAATATATCACTATCGTATTTTAACTCGAACGAAGTGTTGCATTGTGAGCAATGATTTTTCATAATTTAACGAAATTCGAATAAAAGGAGTTTGAGGATTTTTGAATATCGAATCTTCAGTGGTTGATTGAGGACTGAATTCCTTATTTGAACGAAAATATGTTTCTGCCTTTTTTATGTTTAAATGAGAATTTCATACATTAATAATTATACACATATACACAGTTTTGTATGATATGGAAAAATCTGAACAGAAATCCATTCATGAATGTGTTTATTCAGCCTATGAGGTATTTCTTGTCGATTTCCTTCAATTTGTTGATATGACCGATGATGATGTAACCATTAAAAAAAAGGAAATCATTGGAGACACATTTTTCCTATATCATAGCCCCTGCGTTATATACTCAACAGTTTTACGACAAAAGGGTCTTCATCACCAAGTAATGAAAGAGTACAGTCAGTTATCATTACTTGACGGTATAGAAATTAATGGTATGAATAAAACTTTAAGGTGATGGAGTTGGTGGGGGGTATCAACGTTGACTTCGGATATTTTCAAATACTGGAAGATCTCGATAGACCACTTTGCAAATTGCATTTCGTGAAATTAACTTTCGGTCTGGGACTAGATAATGATTTTAACTGTAGTTGATTTCCATCCGTAATATATGAATACCACAAGCTTGCCATCAGCCTAGACTCCCTGCGTCCGGGTCATCAGCCCCTGAGATGTCCATTTGAATTGCAAACGAGAATGATCACTGCTGGGCCAAGGAGCGACGATAAAACCTTCTTATACTCCCCATCTCGAGTTTGATTGAATCGTCCCTTGATTAAAGCCAGGTCTGATATCTCTTGGTAAGGGTTAAGATTCCAACACTCACCTCGTGATCACATGAAACTCTCAAAACGTGCAGAATCCTCGTGCGACACATGAGTCAACTCTACAAACTTTCAGGAAGACAGTCCTGCTATGACTTTGTCCAGATTTATTCTGAACTATCGTTTATTGTGACGTCAGGCAATTAAGTTCAACAATTTTTGCTCACATTTATGCCGAGATGCAAGACATCCAACGTTTGATTGCATTCATAACCCTGTATTATTGAAGCTTAAAGCTGCATATTTCAACAAAGCTTTGACATTTAGAGGTGAGAAAATAATTATCCGATGCAATTTGAACTTTGTAAACACGATATCAAAAATGCATGGAAGGTCGATCTTTAAGAAGTCGGTCCTTCTTTAGTGGTCCACAATCTACAAGCACTGCTTTTCAGTGGACCTCTCAGTTCTCTTTTTTTTTTTCTCCTCAAAACATAACTTTGTATTTTCCCATATGTATACATAATTCATTTCTATTAGTTTGTTGACTATCGTTTATCCTTCGCACTTTGTAATGTTTATATGCTTATGATGGATTTTCTGATTTACCTTGTGTTATGTTTTGTTGGAAGAAATATGAGAAGGAAATAAATGAAATGAATTGAATTGAATTGAAGCTGGCTATGAACATCTAAAAAGAAATCAGATATGAATAAAATAAGATTTGAATATCAGGTTGGATAGAAAATCCTGGAATGCAACCCATACTTTTCAGTCGGAGAATATTGTGCACTGAGCATTCGTTGTACTGATAAACATTTTCTAAGCTCCTATGTAAATCCATTCACTGCTATGAAAAATAGACAATGAAGGTGGGTCATGATTACATTAGAAATTTCATTTCAAACGGTGTAACATTGTCCATTGTCGATCTCCTAAGATGTATTTTTTAAATCAATCTATATAGTTGTGAATTCCCTGACCAACTAGAAATTGCTAAGGTGATTCCCAAAGTTAAAAAAAAACAACAACAACGAGATTTCAGTCCTCTATTTCACTTTGCACATTTTCTAAAATTCTTGAAATTTAATCTGTAAAAGAACGGATAAATTTTTCAATACTCATAGCGTCTTTCCAAACGGTTTGGGTTTCGACAGAAACAGGGTACACTTCACAGATTTTTTATTACTTTTATTGATAATGTAGCGCATACAACAGGTTATGACTCCCTCTGAAAGGTGTTTTCCTGGACTCTCCAAAACTTTCGATGCTATTAATTGTGATATTTTGCTTCATAAACCGTCTCATGGCATATCAAGCGGTAAGGCTTCAGAGTGCATGGGTCAGGAATAATCTTAACTGTATAAAGACACTAATTACGCTTCCTTGACTGATCATAACTACACATTGAAAGAACTAAATATGGCGTTCCCTTCACAGGGTAGTATTTTTTGGTCCCCTTCTGTGTGTAGTGCACAGTGTTTATCAACGATTTTGGCCAATTAATATCCTCTCATTCTCTTTGCTGATGACTCCAATGTCTTCTTTCCCACTGTAATAATCTAAAACACTTACAAATACTCTTAATTTGGAACTAGGTGAATCGACTAAAGGGATAAGACCAAACAACTATCAGTAAATCTCAATTCATTAAAAAACTTGTAGAGCGCGCACTCTACGTGTTCAATTTTTGTTTTGCTTTGTTTTGATACCGTCATTGTCAAGACTCCTGAAGAAGGCGGTGGCCGTCGAAAATTCGAGTCGAATAAACTCATTCTTTATTGTCCAAAAATGCATTACCAGTTTGTTTCTTCATTTCTTCGTAGAGCCAGTACGTTAATTCTCAACATATTAGATAATATATAGATATATATAATGTGTGGCATAAATAGTGCCAGAAGAGATGTAATAGAACCCTCTAAAAAGAGCGCTGAAGAGGGTATATTAGACCATATCATCATCATTATATTATCATGATTATTTTAGAGAGAGAGAGAGAGAGGGGGGGGGGGGGAGAGTGATAGACAGACAAACATAAATAAGTGGTTGAACTTGGGAAGAGAGTGAGAGAGTAATGGTGTCTTGCTGAGGTGCTTCCCTGTGCCCATGTTAGCCTAGAGGCATGAAAAGACTCGGGGCATCAAAACGTCCCAATCAGCGTAATTGAGAGAAATTATGCAAATTATGATGCCAAAATGAGTCATGACGTGATTGATGAATCACATGTACGAGCGAATTAGCATATTTGAGTGTGGAGATAAAGTGTAGACAGATGGCATGAGAACAGAAGGTGAGGAGAGAGAAGAGTGAAAGAAGGAAACAGAAGGCTAAAGAGAGAGGAAGATACAAATTGTTTTCTCATGATGACAGCTGTTTTTTACTAATCGAAGATCATCTGGAGTAATCAGTATAACTATGACATATGAAAACAATAATTATAAGAGCATTGACAGGATGATGGTCACAGTGAATACACGATGATGCCAGTGATGTAGATAACGGTAATAATTTCTGTGTTTTTCATCATTGTTGATCCAGTATCATCGCAAAACGCATAAAAATAACTATGCGCATAAGTGACGGTTTGTGCTTGCATAACTTGAATCACCTAACTAACCTTAGCAAGATAAGAGGAATGGAATAACGATGGAGCTCGGCTCTGTTGTGGCTCCATGGAATGACTGAAGTCACATACATTACGTAACTTAACACTGAAGATGGAGAGAACCAGGCCTTCCGTATCCTGGCATCCTGCCCGAAAACAATACGGGCAAAGAGCTGGTTTTGGGGAGGGGTAGGGTTTGGGTGATGATGCGGGCATTTGACGGCAGAAAGGGGATACCTCACTTTTAGCAAGCCAGGAATGAGTCATGCTACAATGTTTGATTAACATCATTTAATTACGTCACCGCGATCGCGACAAGGGCCCGGGAGGAAGGCTGAAATTGAGAAGACGCTTGTTAGCAATATTCTGGGGTACAGACCCCTCGCTTCAGGAAACACGAAAATTATGAATTATGTAGAAGGAGGGAAATACTTAATTACAAGCAGAGTATGAAAAATAGAAGGTCCGAAACCGGGTGAGCTGGCAAAGACGGAACATCTTGGGAGAATGAAAAAAATAGACGATTTTGGAAATGAATACCAAGACAGCCTTAAGAGCCAAAGGAGATGTAAAGAACCAAGCTAAGTCATGAACACTCTCTATGTAGGTACCACTACCTACGCCTATACAGATTCATTTCAATTCAATTCAATGTTTTATTTCATTTTTCGACAAAAAATATAAACATCACTTTTTTGGTAACAGAAAATAAGGTGCGTAGACTATGTAACATGAAAAGAATGTACAATGATTGTACCACCTTACAATAATTATACACTGTCATAAAACTCAAGTGATTAGAAGTAACTAAACAGTATGCAAAATTCGAAAAATGGAGGGACCCACTAAAAAGACAAAGCTTGTAGAATGTGGGCCCCTCAGAGGGAAAAAAATAACATCAGTGGAGAGCAAAGTAAAAGTCTGGAAGCCCACTAGAAAGAGAGATCAACAAAAACAGACAGATATACATACAAATAAACATGAAACGAGACTGGAGTAGGAGTAACAGTACAACGAAGAATTGCATATGAGACGAGACAAAATGAGGCAAAGCTAACATAATAGAAAAGAACAGAACAGACAAAAACGTTCTACAGAGACAGCGATCTCGTAAGAAGTATGTCGAGAGAGTGGGAAAAATTGACGCGAGAAAGAACAGGGAAATAGACATAATCGGAGAAATATCGTAGCATTATATGAGTATAATATACAGGAGCTAAAGTATACTTAGCAATCAATACGTGAAAACGTAGGTTCTTAGAAAAGGAGTTATAACAGCTGGTTGATTCACTTTTGCAACGGACAATCATTTAAACATCAAACCACTAATGCAAACGATATACGTGAATCATCGTTATTCCATCAGTTTCTTCGAGATAGAATAAATTTGAGTGCGGCATTGATAAATGATAATTATGTATTGAGTAACGAAGCAATGTGACTACGGTAATTACCACAGATTCAATGATACTTGGTTATACCACTGACACCTCCCCCCGAAATGTTGTTAATGGAAATCTGTATCCTGAGTCACACATAGCACATTTTGAAATGTCAGATGACAAGATAAAAAAAAAGATGGAAATTTTACTTGCTTAAAGGGACATTCCAGGCGATTTTCATAATTTCACATCATGTAGTACATAAATCAACAACTCCATGTACAGATTTGTGGAATTTATTGTGGTTCTTGAGCAGAGAAACAATACTTTGAAAAACCTTAAACGAATTACACTGAACAAGGATGATGACATAGGAGGTTCACATATTCCAGAAATGTAGCAGTGTAATTCCATTACAATACCGCTTGCTTGCGAGTTCACCTGTGTATAATCTATGCATGCCTTCTTCTTTTGTTCTGCTTCTAAGAGCCCCAATTCATGCATTCTAATGGAACCTGCCATGTCATCATCCTTGTTCATTGCAATTTGTTATAAATTTCGAAAATATTCTTATTTTTCACCCAAATTATCATAAAAATTGAAACTCTGTCCTCAGTATAACTAATTTATCGTGGTTGAAATGTAAAAATCTGAAAATCATCCGGAGGTCTCCTTTAAATGCCATTCTACCCCCGTTCTTCGTCCTAGTGACCATTTTGACGACCAGCACCTTTCTTATAGGGATTTTTAATTCCTTTGGTTTCCAACCCTATTCTGTTGTTAAAACGTCACATGTTACCTCTCTTCAGGCTGAAATGGGGAACTATTGAAGCCATGATAATAATGACATATAATCATATCTTTTACATTAGTTTGATCCTTTGTGATGGTTTATAAATGGTTTAAACATACAGAGAAGAGCCATCGCATATACGGACAACAAACTTCGCAACATTTTTTTAACACACTAATGCTATATTTTTCTCTAGTCATGTCAATTGAATGTTAAGATCCATGACTTATGTCTCGGGGCGCCCTTGACCAACTTACGTTATAAAACTTATTCTCCTTGGCCACATGCTCGTTGAAAATTACTCCCCTTGGTGACTTCACGGGTTACATGCTCCTTTTCTCTCTCTCTCTCTGCATTTTTGTTTTAATATCACCCCACTCTTGTAAATCTTCCCAATTGTTTGTAAACATTGTGATCTTTATTTGATTCAATAAAACATAAAAAAATCCATGACTTGTATTACTTTAATATTGGATCATAATAAAAATGTATCAGTTTTTTTGTTTCATTCAGTTTGATTTATTTTCATTAAAAAAAACCCTAATACAACATAATATAAACAATTATAAATGATCTGAAGTGCACAATAATTGACTGTACGATAAAATTAGAGGTAATTAACGATTTGACATAATGTGTACATACATGCAGTTCTAAACCAAACTTGTGACATCATACTTTGCGAGGCAAAAATAAAAGATAAAAAAAGGGGTCCACTAAAAAGCTGTGCTTGGATGGTTTGTTTGTTGATGCTGTGGCCAACTCATGCAATTGATATACTCCAGTACTTCAGTTTGTGTGTGTGTGTGTGTGTGTGTGTGTGTGTGTGTTGTGTGTGTGTGTGTGTGTGTGTGTGTGTGTGTTTGTGTACGTGTGTTATAATGTGCATGAGTACATGTTATATGTATATAGTATATCGTATAGGTATGCGCGTGTGTCAGTGTGTGTGTGTACGTGTGTGTATGTGGGCGGGGCTGTGGTAGTTTAGATGCGCCTGATTACTTATTTGATGACAACACGTAAGTAAACAATATTATGGGATCAGGCCAAGTATGCGGTACATGTATTGACACTTTTCTAATTATTTCACACCAATTCAACGTTTTATTTTCTCAGAAAACGGAAATCACAATTTTCTGCGGTGTCTATAGTGTATGTGTGACATATTCTGCTTTGACAAAATCAGAAATGAGAATTCACGATGAACTGTGGCAATCTTGCAGAAACACCGGTTTGAGAAACCTTGTAAAAGTTTAATCCAGGGTCCTAGCACTCGACCACAACGTTTCCCCTGTCAAATAAACTGGTTTCCCCATCATAATGCACACCGCAAAATAACCAACGACCAACCAGCCACTACATGTGTGACGTATACGAAAAGTCGACTGGCTATCAAATTCGCGCTAACATATTACTCATCAAAACTGCATAATTCATTAATATCACCTATTACGTCATATATGAAAAGCAACTTCATCAAAATTGGAGTGGTAAGCGCGATGCAACAAACTGGAAACACAACCCACCCAAAACAAGTCGTCATTGGCAGGAACTTGGCGGTTTAGGTTTGATGCCATAAAATATAGGGTGCAACCAGGGGCGAATCTAGCTATTAAGTTGGGGGGGGGGGGGGGGGTGACCCACTGACAGGTCTCTCTCGCCAAATGGGCTGATAAGCAAAAGAAAAAAACCACACACACACACGCACAAAAAAAAACACAAACAAACAAACAAACAAACAAGGTCTCCACGTTTGATGATGCCAATTTTAGCGACAAATCGGCGTGATGGTTTCTTCTATATGCACATCACATTTCAAAATGGCAGCCCAAGCTCCCCCCCCCCCCCCCCCCGTACATCCGCCACCGTCCTCGGTGAAAAGGGGTGAAATGAGCGTGATGTTCGCAAAGTTGAGTGGAATGAGGTAAATTCAGTGTGAGAAAAACAATAAACAAACAAACAAACAATCATAAAACTTTACTTACTGGGGCCTTGCAGTTCATGCGCACTGTGTATTTAATCCAAAATCAAAAGTAAAAAGTAGAAACTACACCAAAAATTACAATGACTGATGGGTTTTAATGATAATGATGATGATGAAAGTAACAGTGAGGATGATGGTGGTGATTGCCAATAACGATGGGGATGACTCAATAAGGGAAACCTCAGTGGTGGCAGTGTATTATTCTACCTGAAGGCCCTGTTACCAGCATTTTTCAAAACTCTCACATACGATACCAGAGTAGCATACTCATTTCATCGCCGAGCTCCCACAACAACAAAAACAAAGACATACAAATATACAAATGAATACAGAATATACGGAAGTCCTGAATGAAGTCGACTCTGGTAAGATGACACAACAACAACAACAACAACAAAAAACAAAACAACAACAACAAACAAACCAAAACAAAGCAAAGCAAAGAAAGAATGTTTTACATGTCTTATGGGTCTAACGATAGGTGAGATAAGGATTCAGACGCACTAAAAATAGGGTGGGTGTCAAGAAAAGACAAAGGCTGAAGGAGAAGCAGGAAAATAATGCATATATCCATGTTGAACTACTTCAGAATAGTTCTGTCACCATTTTGTAAAGCATTTTAGTTTAAGGCACACGACTTGTATGTACCAAATATTGTACAAAAACAGCGTTAACTCTATGAATATTCAATCCAAGCAAGCATCTATCGTGTTGTTGGTGGGAGTAAGATAAGGCAGAATTTCGCCTGAAAGAACCGACTGCGAAACCATCGGAGCTCCGCCCAACGCCAACTCGAAGCCCTCTTATACTTTTCCGAAGTATCGCCGGGGTTAATTAGGCGGACAGGTCCCCAAGACTGCTGTCCCTCCGTTACGAAGTGACTCACTCCTTGGCGGCAAAAATTTAAGCAATATTTTCATTAACTGATTGATTTAATTACCGTGCTGTGTCAATAGGCGCATACGGACCCATAAAAGCATAACTAAGCAAACAACGATCGAGTCAGTCTATTGAGATCTGGCTCATTTGACTAATGAAAGTCCAAAAGTTTGAAGATGATTGCGAGCAGGACCATGATACCTGGTAATGTGACACGAGTGTTTATTAAACCATTTTCTCTCCAATCCTGTTTTCGATAATTTTATAGCTAAAATATCGGCTGAGTTCCATATAGACCCATTTACTTAAGCGGAATATAGATATTTACCGTTTTTTCATCTACAATTAAGAACGAAAGAATGAGACCGATTGCACAGGATGTAGGTAAGAGGTATCTGTACACTGTGAATATAATCTGTTTGATTATTCGGGTCACTGCTTGGATTGCCCATGGTGCAATTGTCATTCATTCTCTTTCTAATGCTGTGATTAATTCTGTTGGCGATGTAGGGCAATGATTGTGAGTGAATCGGATATTTCAGCCTGGATTGGGCATCCTGTAGAGAGCTGAAATTATACTTCAGTTTGAGGCAAATTTTAATCTTGATAAACAGTCACAAAACAACGCAAACATATTTGAAGAATATAATCAAATCTGAACATCAAACATATTGGCTACAAGTTTGACTATATACACTACATCTGCATTCTGATATAACTTGCAGTAAAAAAGGGCGATTAAAACTGAATTTCACGGAATACCGAAGGTGTTATAGGTGGTTTGTTTGTTGTTGTTGTTGTTGTTGTTGTTGTTGTTGTTTTGTCAGCCAACAATTGAGGAAGTTGTCATCAAGGAAAACTTTGATACACACCACTGTCTATCTTATCATACAGGAGAATTCTTCAAGATATGTTTCATTATTTTCCACACTTTTCCAAAAGCATACCCCAATGTGGTTATTCGATCAATTCTAACGATTTGATCACAATGAAGTGTGGAAAACCATCAACTCTCACTATGAAATAAAATGAAATTGAAGGTTAATTTTGGGCAGACTTGGTGTAAGCTTGATAAAAAGAGAAAAGACCTGATGTATTCGCAGTGCATGTGACACTTTAGATGCACACAGAAATAATCGAGACTCATCAGGCAAATGAGTTTAGCTTGACATTCTTCACATAAGCAACCTGTATTGACTAAAATCGCAAATTCTTAGGATCGAAAATAGGGTAAAATAAAGCGAGAATGAGATTTTTTCTACAATTGGAGATAGAATTTTAGCACATGTATTTTTTTTTTAAATTCTTCATTATTTTGACCGATTTTAGCCTTGATATTGTCTTCGGTCTTATTTAAGAAGCCACATTAAAGCAGTTTGTGGTGATGGTCATATGAGTATCCTCAGGTACTATGTTAAAAACCTCTGGGCACCTAACTTTGTTTTTGATTACGTAAAGATATGTCGCAGTGAGCAACATTTATGACAAATTATGAACAAATTGTGTAAATGATATCACAAACTCCTCGCTAACCGTTCGTTACTCATACCACATGATCGTCTATAATCAATTCATTTAGTGTATATGTTTCAAGGTATCGTTACAAAACAGGCGAGTCAAACATGCAGCAAACTACGTATAATTAATGACAAGTCCTTGAAATGCACTTAATGATAACGTGTTAATTGGAACCAGGAAATTTCCCACACCCTAAGACAATAAGGCGACCGTTTGCTTGTTCGTAAGATGTTACTCATATAGCCAAGGCCATGCGTGAGCTCATCAGTGAATTGTGGCAATGAATTAAAAAACAAAACATCAGTAACCTACCACTTGTTAGCATTGCTTCATCGGCATCCCAATCATTTACACCCACCCACCCCCCCCCCCTTTCGACACCCCTGCCGTCCCTCTCCATATCTAATCATTCCCACCAATGATATTGGCTGATACCATCCACATTTCGGGAACGTTTTCCAGTAATATCGACGTCCATTTATAAGCTATTATCATATTGTTGGTACAATTAATACTGCTCTGCTTTTACAACCATCTGTCTTAGGCATATACATGTATAAATCAACGAAATCAAAGAAAGTTTGTTTTGTTTTACAATATACCTCTTGGGGTTTTTGAGATATCGCTTAGTTCTAGGCGGCCTAAACGCGAAATAAAATCAGCAGGTTAATCAATGAACAGCTTTCCAACTGATCATGAGCTTCTATCGACTCACTGTTCCCTTTTCTCATACTAACAAGTGGTCTCTGTTTTTGTCAATTACTTCTAATACACTCAGGAGCTTCAAAATCATACTTGCCATTTGCCAATCACCGGGTATGAGATAGGTGATAGATGATATTGCCCTCGGCAAGTAGAAATTTTGCACTCTGTGGAGCCCTCCCCACCCCACCGCCATCTATTCTACTGTCTGGCTCACACCGATCAAGGTGAGGTAACTACTAATACTACTAATATCCTGCATAACTTTTGTGATTATTGGTTGTGTCAGGCGTGGTGTCTGTTTATCAATTCCATCAGGCCAAATACTGCCTGGTTATGTTTTCCTCTGGAGACGTCATCATCATCTGTCCCTAGAGATGATTTCCAGGTTCATGCACACACCAAACCAGATAATTCAACCAATAGTGCCTGTCATATATCTGAACCCTCCCCCCCCCCCCAAAAGAAAAAAAAAACAAAAACAAACTTGTCTTCAATGTTTTTAGGCATAGGAATTAAAGAAACAACTTGGAGTAATTACGTTTCAAATATACATGTATGAATAATGACAAGACATATATCGTGAAATGTCAAAAAACGTATTTTGCCAATATCTATTTTTGACGATATTCAAAGAACTCAAAATGAGAGTCATTTTTGAGAAAACTTTCAGGTAAAAATTATTAAAAAGACTTTGAATGAAGAACGACCAACTTTCAGAAAATGACAAATAATCAAACAAGGTATGCATATAAGGCAAAGTACATTTGATAAGACATACAGCAAGCGCCTTTCATCTTTTCAATCTTTTGTTTTGTTTTGTTTTTGCAATCAGCACATTTAATGACAGCTTGTGATTGTAGGCCTACTTCTGAGCTTGGTTTATATCTATTTCCATCTAAACAGTTTTATGTTATTCATTTGTTTCATTTTCACATTGGAACTTGTTCATAGACTTATCGAATCAACGCCTGGTCACTCAAACAACAACAACAACACAAAAGTCTCTATACTTTTGTGATATTCCTTGAATTGCTAACACTAGCATTTACCGCTTAGTGTTTTTTTTTTTTATTTATAGTGATTATTTACTTCAAACTTCATAGACAGCATCATCTGACTGTACTCGTAGGTGTAAAATGTGTGTGGGCGTGAGTACGGTTTTTTGGTAGTCAGTTCTTCGCAATGACAGCCAAAACATCTGTATGACTTCTCGAATTCGCAAAAATGTGGTCAAGAAAACTGGCCATTGTGCGAGACAGTTCCTCCTCCTCGTCGTCGTTGTTGTTGTTGCTGTCCTTGTTGCTGTTGTTTCCTGACATAGCACAAAGTATCATGCAAATAGAATCAGCTCTGGAAGCTACACAACTGCCCCCCCCCCCCTTCAAATCCATCATACGTATACGGAAATCGCTGGCATTTGGTCATCAAGAGAGGGCAAGGACTCTAGGGTTGTTTTTGTTATTGCTGTTGTTGTTGTCTTTTCATAGGAAATTGGAAAGCCATTGCTGCCTCCGCATCTTCGTCACTAAACTTCGTGATTTGGGTCCATGTAAAGAACAGAATGAGGTAAGATGAGATCTCGCCTCTGATCCCGCCTACTTGCTTAAACTGCCCTCCGAGGTTTGGCTGAAGAAATCCTCAACCGACGGAGAACCTGCGATTTCTGGGACACTCAGAAATGCAATCCTCCCCTAAAGCGTATCAAGACACCTTCCTTCCCCAAATGACTTTCTTTTCATAACTTGAAATCCATCTAGCCGATGTTAGTCGTGCGTTCTGTAATATCGAGGATAATGAGGGGCTGAAAATATGCTAATGACGAGCTAATTTTGGCGGGTGAGTCATCATTCTCCACGCTTCGTGAATAGGGGCAGTATCATGACCGTTTCCCCTGACGTGCTAGGTAAGATGCAGAGAGCGACGGGTGATGTATGATAGGGGATTAGAACTCGGACAGTCTCTTAAGGACCATGCCAGGATTCAAGATGTCTTTAAAGACATCATCATCAACAACAACAACAACAAGACGAAACATAACAAAACAGATACAAAATATTGGTCTCAAGCTATCGTGCAGTGCTTACCTTCAACTTTGCTTACTTTTCTTCACCACAAGCACTTAGTTATTAAACTAGCTGCCAACTTTAAATATCATGTCATCACTTTCTTTGATATGGAACGTGTCCATTATAAATTTCATTTTCTTCTTAAGAATTTCATGAATCCTACGCACACACATATATACTGACAAATGAATACAAACGCCCAGGTGCCCAATTCCGACTGGTGCCCAATTCCGACTGTATTTTGTGTCATATTTTTAATTTTAAAAAAATCACAAATAGAGAAAAGGAGTTCTAGGAATGTATGCCGCATCTAGGTTCAGTGGTGATTCCCACAAAAGAAAACAATGAAAAACATTTTTTCATTAAAAACTCAAATAACAAATTAAACCATGATACTCATATGAAAATTTTATGGTAGATATAACAAATTGCTTCAAAAATAACACATACTGTGACAACGAAGTAAGGAAGTAAAAGATTGGAAAATGAGATAATCTAATAAAACTAAAAAGTGATGACAAACCTTGATGATTATGTGAAAATTAGCAGGCATGGTAAAGGGCTTCAAATGCCTTGTACTGATATGTGAATGAATGAATGAATGAATGAATGGATAAATGAATGAATGAATGAATGAATGAATGAATGAATGAATGAATGTATTTGAATTTATTATCTTATGCAATAATCATAGTACATATTTACAAATATGCAGTCACATGGAAAAAGCAAGGAAAATAAGAACCAGTAAATAGCATAAATGCTAATCGAGTCTTGTCCCTTGCAATTCTGGCAGTTGCAAAGTATTTTCCTTTTTTTTTTACTGTGCAGTAATGTGTTACCATGGTTACATATACAGTTATCAATAAGATATTATACAGTGGTAATAAAGAAACGGATAAAATGAGCAATGATGAATCTACTGAAAATTGTTGTATTCATATGTCATGCACGATGTCTATATACTCGTCTTGTCACAAAAACAAAAAACATTTACATATATAAGATAAACAAAAGATAACTAGGGCCTATACGCTCACAACGGATTTGATATTGAATTGAAGTATAAACATGGTTTTCCACGACACCATGTATTCATGAAATGATTATTTTTTTATATAACGGGGGTATGAATATGTGCGTCATGTTTAAGTACATTTCCGATAGTGTAATAGTCTTTGCAAAAAAGTGTGTCAGGACTAGCAATATAATCCGTTTAGAAAAAAATAAAAACTCTTCCAGCTCCAAACGGTGAAATCTTATTTTCTAAACTCATACACACAAAATATATGACTCTCTGCGTTATGCTCTACGGGAATGTAAATAACTGTCCAGAAGAACAATATCTTATTTTTCAGCGAAACAACTGACAACAAATTAATATTGGGACTTAGTATTTGTTTGAAATAGAAACCTATCATGCGATCCATTGAAAAACAGTGAACACCGCGAGGCCAGTGACAAGTCTGCTGTCAACGATTATTCCTCAGCAGCAACAGATGGCGCCATTCCTAATGTGACCGACAGTGAGTGTTTTGTTGTAGTTGAATGATTCCCCTCTTGCTTGTTTTTGTTACATGCTCGATCCAGTTTTCAAAGTCAACTAAGTACAATAAAAAAGTATGATGTAATTATTTCAACTTTCCTGATTGTTTCGTCTTACTATTTACTATCTAATCATCCTTCTGTCTATCTATTTCATTCTCCGCTGCTCCGACAAGAAAGAGACACTTGTAATGCGACACGCTTACACCTGTCGGCCACACAACACCGAGGCACGTGACCCAATTGCATGTATCAATTTACTTCAACACACATGTCGATGCAGTTTGTTGCTGATATCAACAATGAGTTTGTTGTTGATATCTTCGATGATTCGTTTCCTTTTCAGCAAGGCTTTCTTGTCTACTGTGATACACATTAGGTGTGTGTATTGGACAAACTAATCCATCCTTGTATTCCCATTCCCATCTAGGACTCCGTTAGTCACAGTCTCGTTGTCTCTTCAGTGCGCAAACACCATGAACCATAATATTATCTTATCTGTTTATTTCTTCTTATGATGGACTCTTAATGATTGCTGATATTTGATATCTTTATAATTCTTTATTTCTCTACTTCGAAAGTGTGCTATCAAGTGTGCTCTTCATTATTATTTAACATATCATATAAGTTGAGCAACATCACACTTACGCTAGTGCGCGCGCGCGCACACACACACACACACACACACATTATGGAAGTGAAGTTTGGGGAAGTAATGATTTTGTTATGATATTCAAAGACTAAATAAAAAACCATTGTCATTGTCAGCATTGTCAAACCATTGTCATTGTCACACACATACACACACACACACACACACACACACAATTATCAATATTGAAATAATGACACATTACTCATAAGATGCCATAAATCTGACATAAGATTAACTTTTCAATCGTATTTTAGCTTGCACACAAAGAATATTGTTTTCGTCCTACGTGTAAAAGAATAATCAGTGTGACAGATTATGAAGTCATAATTTTGTTGGTTGTTGGAAACAAAGCTTTGAAATACAAGGATGTAAAGCAAATCGAAATAACTTGACAGGCAGGTGACATTGACATGCTACAAGAAATCCAAAAGGTTATTCCATAAGAGGGAATGAAGTGTGACAATATACGGCAGTTACGATATAGAATAGAGGACACAGTCACTTCCCTGAGGTGGGCAGATAGCACCGGGCAATGTGCGTAGACGGAAGTGGATCCCCGGAATATCACCGAGCGATAGGTAATCACAAACGGAAGCTGCGGTGCGGACAAAAAGTGACAATAGGGTAATTGGAAAAACATAGAAAAACAGCACATTTGACGTCCCTTTCATTACGAAAATCATAGAACACACGTCTGGCCCTAAGTACCGGAAGTCGAACGACTTCAAGGTTAATGACATCAAAGTGGTGGAATAGAAAACATTATGACGTAAAATAGGGTAACTGACTCTAGACAACCTAGCCCTCTCTCTCCCTCCCTCCCTCTCTCTCTCTCTCTCTCTCTCTCTCTCTCTCTCTCATACATATACATGATATATAAGTCATAAGTTTTGTTAATTCTTGTCTACTTTTTAAGCCAAAAGTGATTTCCTTTTTTGACATGAAATTGAAAAATGAATCTATGTATATATGAATGCATGCATATCAAGTGAATAATGTATAATAGTGTTGATGATTTCATGAAGAATTGGTTTAAACGAGAAATCATCGACCATTGACACGACTTTGATGATATTTTCAGGCACAAACCAATGCAATAGTTGTTAGTTGTGAGTTAACATTATCATCTCAACTAATGTGCACAAATGGTTGCCACCAATAGCATTTTGATGAATCTTTCAATTCAATACTAACATTTGTATAATAATTTCACGTAATATTGGCATTATTAATAGACTCAAGTTTCATATTCCATTGGCCTCTTTGTTGACGTTGTATTTTTCTCTAATTTTACCTTATCTTAATTACGGACTCCTAGCATGGGGCAATGCCCATCAAACTTTACCAGATAAACTACTGTTATTACAAAAAAAAGGCTCTTCGTATTATTTGTGGCGTCCCGCCACGTTCCCATACAGAGCCATTATTTACTAATCATAAGATTGTGAAAATCAAAGATTTGTACTTTTTTCAACTTGGTCAGTTTATGTTTAATTACGATGTAAATGCACTTCCCAGTATTTTCAATTCAATGTTCCCACGGAACCAGTCTTTTCATAATTATCCTACTAGACAATCTAATGAGTTTCATTTACCCCTCCTGAAAACTTTATTGGCTCAGAATACATTTATATACACTGGTCCTAGAGTTTGGAACTCGCTAAGCTGTGAAATAAAAAATTCCCCATCTTTATATTCTTTTAAGTGTAGGTTGAAAATTTTTCTATTAAACCCTCTCTAATATGTTTTGTTTTTTCATTAGCTATAGGTTTCGTCAACTCAGGGTTCATCATCCATCCACCAATCATTCAATCACTGAATTCATTAGTACGTAATGAAGTAGCCATCACAATCCTTGCACAGCTGCATGCAGCACCGACTCTATGAAGCACATTCTCTACCATCCCCTGTTCCATTTCCCTTGTATAGCGCGCAGGCATTCTCTCATTCTCTCTTTTTCATGTGTTATGTTTTGTTGGAAAAAGAAGAATGAAAATAAATGAATTGAATTGAATTGAATTGAATACTACCTCGTTATTTTATCTGATTTGACGAAACATCGACATTTTTTCCTCTATATTTATTCTATCAATATATTCATGTAGGTCAACATGCATATTTTGTCCCACTGTTCAGCTCATAAGATGCAAGATTTCAGCAGGTACTTACATTCTTTTCCCCAATAAACTAGACACATGAAAAGTGAATCCATGGCTTGGCTGTTGTGTCAAACGGCTGGAGAAAAAAAAATCGGTAGGTTGACCTGAAGAGCAGGCTCAGTGCAGAAAACAACGCAGTAAGAAGATTCTACGTCAATTCTTTCAGACTCTCTGACATGGTGTCAAGTCCCTCTGTTAGTGTAATGAATCCAACATTATCCGGATTGGAGTATAGACATTTTCGCTATATGAAGAGCTTTCTTCCAAAAGGCGCCTAATCCATCATTTTTTCAATAGAGTTAGCGCCTTTTGGAAGCAAGCTCTCCATATATCAAAACGAAGTAAGTAAAAAAGAAGCTTATAAAGAATGGAGGTAGAACCTATAAGAGTCGTCGGTACACATATGACCATCATGGTAAATATTCCTTTCCTTGTATATTACAATATTATGTTAATGATTTAGTGTATATGATCATAAAAATACAGAATTTGCACAGACACATGACAGAGTGCACGAATGACAGGTACCCTTTACACACTACAAAGTGAGACATAACGATTTATCTGTCTCTATCCCGAAAATGCATTGACTTGTGCATTATATAAAATCAATATCATCACAACGTAGGGAAAAGAATTGATACCACAGACATCGAGCTATTCAAAATTGGTCATAGTGTTTGAAGATTGAAGCTATCTTGTGAATTTCACTGTATAAGGCTTTAATTTCTTTCTCATTTACATTTTGTTCAAATTGCATGATACACACAACAGTTATCATTAGACGAAAACACCAGCTAATAAACAGAAATGGGACATTGGGAGGGGCGCAGAATTAAGCAAAATTAAGGGATATGAAAGTTACACGTCATAGCAAGCGTTAGGGAAAGACCCAAACAGTACAAAACAAAGATAACATTGATTAATTTAAAATCCATCAAACTAATCAGTGAAATTTTGACGACGGAAGAGGAGGAAAAAAAAACATTCCGAAGAGATTAATATTGTGAAGAGTGCATCGTACGAGGCAATGCATGTGTAGAGGAATGCCACGACGATTCAATTAACAGGGGCGCCTGGCGACCTTAATAGGGTACCACGATTCACAATGATGCGTATCCAATATCCTGTATAGATTAGGCCAGCGATGTTTGCTTTCATAAAGGTGTCCTTCGTGAGTTTATCCACGACACCACCAATTCGGGACTTGGTATGTCATCATTATTATGTAGACGGAATCAAAATCATGTTCGATAGTCAGCGGTATATCAATCGTCAATAAAATGCTAAACCATGGAAACTGTGTAGGTCTAGAGCTGACAAGTGTACAAAGATGACAGAAGGAAATATCTAGAAATAGTCTTCAAAAATTATACATTTATATAGAAAATTTGGCTGTGATACACAGCGGGTGGAGAAAACATTCCATCTCAAACATATAAGTTGCTTCCGTAGCATTGTCTTTCTTCAGAGCCTTTTTGCACAGGAAAATTCCATGAGTTCTAGAAGATATCATCACAGACAGTACAGTATTTAACCGATCCGAAAACACAGGTCCCGCGATATCCATCAGTGAAAGTCGTGCTCACAATAGCTCCAGTGATTTCTGTTTGTTTGTTACTTTTTCTGTTTTCAGCCGTATACACTCAATTCTGATTGAACGCGCCACCTTTTGCCGTGCAGTCTAGCAAATGTTGGGCGACGACAAATGCCGTGGGGAGGGGGTGTCGAGGGGTACAAATTGATCCATTTTCGTCGGTCCAGTAAAAAACATATATGTATATATATATATGTGTGTGTGTGTGTGTGTGTGTGTGTGTGTGTGTGTGTTTGTGTATAAGTATGTAGTGTGATTTGTATGTAGTATGTAGTGTGATTTGGCGTGCAAATGTTGGTGTTTGTGAGTGCGCACTGGTGGGTATGTTGTTGTTCTTTTGGTTGATGTGTAGTGCATATATGGGTGTGTGTTTGAGGGAAGGCTACGGGGGGGGGGTATGTTAGTGGGGAAATAGGTGGGGATGGTTAGGGTTATAGGTAGATGTAGTTAGGTAAGAGTAGAGTAATGGTTAGTGGGGAAATAGGTGGGGATGGTTAGGGTTAGGTAGATGTAGTTAGGCAATAGTAGAATAATGGTTAAGGGGTTAGGCAGGAATATGGTTTGTTTTGACGATATACACATATGGTTATTTTGTGCTGTACGGGGGGGGGGGGGGGAGGGGTGGTTGATAGGTTAGATAGAAAAAAATGATGAGTTTTGTTCGGTTAAGTAAAGAATGCTTTTTTATGATATGTTTCAGGAAATGCTGTATTCTCAAGAGAGTGTAAGAGAATTTATGTAATGGAGTGGATATTGAGCAATCTGATCAAGTTGATCAATAATTTTTCCCCTTTTAAGAGTTATACCTTATCTGATATATTTATGTATATAGCGTGTGCTGCTGCCAAAAAAAAAAGAGAAGGAAGTTAAGTAAAAAAGTGATTGAGTAGCACACATTTCTGGATTTCACATTTCAAATATGGATTTCACATTTCAAATATGGATTTCACATTGAATGAAGCTCAAATAAAGAATATTATTTTAAAAAAAAAGATAATGCCTGGAGAAACAAAAACCGAATTTCGTTTCTGGTCAAATGAGTCATAATTAGGATTGGCATATTTCTGGACAATGTTTATGTATAATGCATTTTGTTAAGGGTGCAAAATGTTTTGTTTTGTGAATGTGAATGTGAGTTTTGAGCCATAGAACGAAATTCGAATAAAGAATTTAAAAAAAAGTTGCAAACGTTATATCATCAAAAAAAAAAGAAAAAAAAAGGTGTATGCGTGGGCGTGAAGGGAAGAGAGAGAGAGAGAGAGAGAGAGAGAGAGAGAGAGAGCAGATTAGCAGATAAACGGAGAGGTGGGGGCAAGGAACCTTTCCATAGTTCAGCATTAAATCTTGGAATTCTTTCAGTGCCATGGCCCCGTACACGCATCGGGCAGTGTCCGGCATTGCTTAAAAAACAGCCCCCGATTCAGATATTTTACGCTCTCTTTGTCATTGCATCATGCGGCTGAGAGGCCAAGCAAACCGAACACCTACAATTTGAAATGTTGTGGGGCATTCAAACTGGAAGAGCGAACACAGAACCGTCAGTGAAAAGAGCGCTGTTAAATCAAAATATCCTGTTGGTGTTGTTTATGATATTCCCTGGGGGCTCCGATCTATCAATGTTGAATACTGACATTCTAAATTCAGCCAACTTTGAATGTACGTTAAGGTTTTTTTTTTAAATTTTTAGATAAAGCTAGCAATGATCTTTCCAGGAATATGTATATAATGTATATATATAAATATATATATATATATATATATATATATATATATATATGTATATATATATATATATATATATATATGTATATATATATATATATATATATATATATATATACATATATATATATATACATATATATATATATATATATATATATATATATATGTGTGTGTGTGTGTGTGTGCATGTGTGTATCATATACGTCGTTTCGAAAATTTGGAACTGCACACCTTGCTCCCACCGTAACAAAACACGAAAGAATAAATGTATTTATTATGTATTTACTACATGAGGTCTAGGTTTATAATCCCGAACTTTAGAGCACATAAGCTGTTTTGTCATTACCAGAACATGGGCAATTCTGAAGCATTTTGAAGAAACTCCCCGATCAGTGGAAGATCTCTAAAGTCTTGAATAGCATATTATTTTCTCTTTAAGAGAGAAAGTTGGGGAGGATCGTTATTTCTTAGGACTAGGTGGGCCCATGTTTTTAGTCCCCCTCTGCCAGAAGGTTAGCGCCTCCCACTGCGGAACGAACCGGAGGTCTGCTCGTCGATGAAGTCTTCTTCAACCTGGTTGGGCCTCCCCTCTGCGGACGTGGCGGTCTTTCCGTGGCGCCACGACGGCGCCATCCCGGGTAAACTACCCGAGACTTGGTGGCGCCATGCATCTCATTGGCGCGCTCTCGTGAGCAAGCCGGTCACTCACTGCTAAGAGACCGAAGCCATAAGTCGTCTGGTGTAGTGGCTACGAAATGGGAAGGCTTTTTCTCAATCGCATATCCTTTTTTTTTCATTTGCTTTTCTGCTGTTGTCGCTAGTGATGAGTGTCGCGGTAGTGCTTAATCTACAGTATTTCATTTATCAATAATGTGAAATACAATTCCGTCGTATCTTCTTTTCTTACTATCCCCAATGGTTAATGACTGCTAAGCAGATGCTGTTGCTGTTGTCAATATAAGGGGCTGATAAGTGCGTTTGGCTAACATACTCTGGAAGTTACTTCTTTCATTGTGGAGAGCATCCTTGGTCTGTCTCCATCACACCTTTTAAAACTCATTACAATGGACTCTTTGTAGAGATTCTCACTCTGCTCTCCTCTGTTAAAGCCGTTTGCGATAACACTCTCCTGAGTGGCTCGTATACGGTGTAAAAAGAATTCCCTTAACCTTCAGAAATCAACATCGTTTCGCCATTCTTAAGGCGTAATACAAAATTTCATATCAACACTCTACATTCCGAGTATCATCGCTTCTTTATTTCATCACCATCAATATCAAAAAGGAGATAGTGTGTAGCTACAACGTACTTGACATTTTCTATCTAAGGCTGCTTGATATTTCTATTATAGTTGTTAATTCTTGTAAATGACTACATCATTATTCCTTCTTTTTTTTGCTGCTGTTTACAAAATGGTTAGCAAATCAATACTAAATTTGTGTCTCTATGCTTCGTTTTGGAAATAGATTATGTTTCTGGATGAATGTATTTGCATGATCGCAACCCTGTTTTATAACTTCATCAAATGCGTTTAGGTAATTATGTGTGTACAAGAGTTTGCTGAACCAGCTGCTAAAGATTGTAATGGGGGCAAGAGAGGGACTGGAAAAAAACGAATGGCTATTGCAATTTCCATAAGATTCAAAGCTGTCTTGCTTACGTTTTTATGGAAATATTCCAAGCGACAGTTATCAAAGATTTTCGCCATGGCCTCAAAGGGTTTCAAAAGATTTTATTTGTTTACAAAAATATACTGCATTTGGTATTCAAATTGATTTGTTTCATGAATTCATCTAATTTAAGACCTGAATTCTCTGAGAAGTCAAATAAAGCAGATAGTGTATTATGATGGGATAACTATTCTTTTTTCAAGTTGGTAGGAGATAGAATTAAGGGGTCACTTGAAAGCAACCGCTCAAGACTCACGTGCCGTTTATCAGATATAGAGCTTTGCAAATTTACCTGCCTTCTTCTTAGAGCGCTCGCCATGATCCAACTGAAGCAAGATGGAATCAGTCGCGCTCTGCAAAAAGTACAGGGCACTTCTCATTGACACCACCTTACGTCGCGGTCGTGTAATGTGCGCCAAGCAAACTCGACAGCTTTCCCATTTGCCCAACAAAGTTGTTTTCATTCTGTTCCTTTTTCATCGCCACTCTCTTCCCCATCCCCCTCTCTCCTTCTCCTTCGTAAATTTTGGTTTTGGTTTTCTTTTTCTGTTTTCCTTTAAATAGTTCTTTCTTTTCGTTTTCTGTCTCTGTTGTTGTACATATCTTCACTTCTTCTTCATTATCCACCATCTATACTCATAGCCCCATCTGTTCGGTTTTCTCATACTTCTTTAACTCGTTTAATTTACTCTTATCACCATGCCTGTCCGTCACTTAAGCTTACTGCTTATTCTGCTCTTAACCTTTCTTCTTCCTATTGTTTTATTCAAGGTCAATCTTTTATCCCCGGTAATCCCTCTTTACAGGTCTGGTATTTGCCATACATCAGGGAAATGTACCACTCTTCATTTCAGCCGTGGTTTGCAAAGAATGTACGTAAGTTCACGCGCGCGTGCACACATTCTGTGGAAGAAGAAACATGAAATAAACTTGATTGAATTGAATTATGTGTGTGTGTGTGTCTGTGTGTGTTTGCCAATTCTGTCTAAGCACGTTAAAATTTCTGCAGCTAGAACACAAGTAATTTCATATCTAATACATAGGTGTATTTTTTTTATTTGATTTGTTCGCCAATTTTTTATCGTTGTATACATGCACATACATGTACACACATTGTTGGTACCATACACAGACACACACACACGCAGACACACACACACACACACAGACACACGCACACACACACACACAAACGCACACATAGACAAACAAAAATAAACTGAATGGCAAGCATGGTATCTTTAGTCCACTCCAGTAGAAGATCACATCATTTTAAGTGATAATGGCATCGTGATTTAAAAAACAATGATAAACTAAAGCATGCATCAGCTTTAGGTACAGGGAATAATCTTCTCATTCCTATTCAAAGGAATGTTACTTTCCTCGCGAAGAAAACTTGTTGTTGTTTTTGTTGTCATACACTACTTGCCAACAACAGTCCTATGGATTATTCAAATCAGCTGGGAGAAATCGAAGAATCAGTCATGACGAATGTGTGAAGAAAAGAAAGCTTTGGTTAGATTCAGCTTGGCGTCGCGATTCTTTGGGATTGAATCGCTATCTATCTCATTGGCGGGACTGTCGATGAGTTTAGACGGTAATGTCCCACACTCATTCACCCCCTCCCTTACTCACTCTCTTGATGTTTCGAGTTTGCCACGGAAATGGAATAGTTAGACATCAAAGAAATATTCTTCATGAATGGAAATTTGAGGGGAATTTTTTTCTTTATCATTACCTGTAGGGAACTGATAAGGAAGGTGTCTAAGTGAGTGAGGAAACAGACGGACCCCCCCCCAAAAAAAAAATAAAAGGAAAGAAAGAATATTCATTATTGTAATCAGTGAGTAGTACAAATCCGTTCAAGTCTATTGGTTGGTCAAAAAATACAGATTTACATGTTTACCGTCTGGTAAATATAATGACTGTACTGAATAACTTGATATCGTTCTGCCTTCTTAGTTCATAAACATTTATGTTCCTTTATCGCATGTCATTTCACAATGTCTATGTCAAAGCAAAATCGATTTCTTTTCACATTCCAACGGTTCTATTTCACGCATTTCATAGTTGTGTTCGTATGTCACTCATGTGGTAACTGCACAGGACAACACTCTTTTTCGACTCTTCATCTATTCGTCAAACAGAAAACACAAAATAGAACCGCTTTTTTACAAACAATTCTTTATCACTCTCTGATGTTTCTGCGCCAGAATATTTCTCCCCATCTCTTCCATTCTCTCTCTCCCTCTTTCTTGTGTATGTCTATCTGTCTCTTACTTTTTTCTCTTCCACGATGTGTTCCGTCTTTCGTCCCGCCATTAGCAGGAATCAAGACGCCGCGCCGAATTTCTAAACGGCTCGTCTTCCCAGTTTCACACTTCTTTCACCAGCCAGTAATGTCTGAATAATTCCTTCCACAGCCTACCTTCTCCATGTTTTTTAACTACTCAGCCTGGCCCCCGACTCGAGCGCCAGGAAGTCTGGCAGTCTGCGTCGTCTTGTAACGTTTGGCCACCTTTTTACTTCACCGTTGGGAGCTCCGAACTAAATCTCGCAAAAGCTATCTCTTCTTACTCCTCTATCGTCCTCTGTCTTTCTCTCTCTTCTTCTTTCTATTTTTCTTCTCCTTCTTCTTCGTCAAAAGGGTGATTTGTATCCTTCAATCCTGAAGATTAATGCATATACAGCCCGTTCTCTCTCCCTCTCTCTCTCTCTCTTTCTCATCGTCTGACCCCCCCCCCCCCATAATAGTGTGGTGCTTTGAAACATTGCACTGAGTACGTTCCTGCAGACTCATGGTGAAAGGACTTAAATTTCCTCAACTGTCGCCAATCAATGTGAACAGCACTCTTTCTGAAGAAAATTTCGACTTCGTATTATGATTATGACATATACTACACAGAAATATCCACAGTCTTGCGACTACGCAAGAGAGGGTAAGCAAACGGATTAAAAGTTTTTTTTTTTAACTGCCAACATAATCGTGTATTATTTCATAGAAATGAATGTTTGTCATATTCTCGAACTATTCGAGTGCCAGATCATTGCCTTTATGCTCAGTAAATATGATAAACTACCGTAGTTCTCTTGCCACAAGCGTAAGATCCCCTTTACAGGATAATTCACTTTTGCTTGCCACTTAATGACTCGTGCTACATAGTAGACATAGTTAACCATTTAGTTCGTATAACCACGTAATCAAACGTGGGGTGATATCAGACGTAGATATGAAGTTCTCGCGATTAAATCAGTTGGTCATTGGAATAAGCACTCAAACTCCTAATGACACTCAACTCTGGAGATGAAAAGGTAGCTGTAAAGATTCATACAATCGATTATTATATCATCGCCTCAAATTAGTTTTAAATTTGTCACATGGTATCATCCACCTGCACTCAAACATTTAAGTCAGAGGTGACCAGACTATTACAGGGAGTTTCACTATACCATTTTGTCAGGAACGATAACAGAAACAGGCAAAACACACTTTTCAATCAGCTGGAGCAGCCGCTATGAATGCTAAATCGATGCGAAACCTCTCGAAAGGCGGTGAGGCTCAGCTATCCCATCGTCGACACCATCATGTCAGGAAACCAGATGCTGTCACCATGACAACGAGTAGATGGGGAAAGAGCGGAAGAGGAAGCCACGGATAAAGACTGGAAAGTGGACGAAATTGATCGAGATGATTTTGAGCTGTACGGTCAAGTGATGCAAGTGAACTTCCTATTGTTATAATATGCAGAGCTAGAAATTTCTGGGGACACCATTTTCTTCTAGGAGGAAATCGTTTTCCCAAAAGGTTTTCTTTATCTTTCTCTCTCACTGAACCTCCTTCCCTAGAGATGAGCCAACCTACATAACATCCTAATGTTTCGGGATTTATGCAGTTGTGTTGATGCTGTAATTACATCCGGGAGATACGAGAATGTAAATGCACAATGACTTTTCCATACATATTTCTCTCATTTCAAAGGTTTTTGCATTAATATGTAAATTGTTTGGCGAGGTCAATAGCGTAGTCTCTCGTTTCACATGCAAAGTCGAGATTCACCGTAATGTGTCACTATTGGGTACATAGAGTTATTGTCTTTATGTCTTTCATGAAAGCTGCTCATTTTCACATCTTTCTTGCGTCTCCCAGTCTTCTATCAAAATAATATAATATGAATAGATCCCCCCCCAAAAAAAAAAAGCACTGCAGACTCTAATTTGCATTTCCTTGTTATAGCTGCAATTCCTCTCTTCCAATGTCATTGCTTTGATATGTCTGTGTGTCATTTTACCACATACATCTAAACGCTTTGCCTCCCTTGGTATCTTTTTCTTTACGCTGCTTTCGACGAGCAAGTTGTTCGCGGGTTGGAGGTTTTTCCTCCCTCTCTTTCATGTCATAATTGATCATGCCCTCATTTCCTATTCGTTGTCTCTTCCTTTGCTTTTTTCTCCTTTTTTTTTCTTTATGTCCCTCTCATTTTTTTTTCCAGATTCTTTCTGATTATGAAATGCTCGATCTCTCACCTTATCATTCAAAGAATTTCAGTCAAATCATAATCATTTTCCCAGCGGTGGTCTTGCGTTTTTGCATCATGACTTCTTGCCACTCAGCGATAAGACCAAGGTCTCTGTATCTAATAACTGCCCCATTATACATCAACCAATTAAAACAATGCTTCTCAAGCTGCAAGCGGTGTATCACAAATGCTTTCCTTGACTTATATCATGTCCTGTCACATGCAAAATTTATTTGCATAGGAAAACATTACCCCGTAAATATCTCGTAAATGCTAATTTCTGGCGTGAGATCCTGACAATTAATTCAAAGTGCGAATTGTGTAAATCCTGTTAATATCTAAAGATGGATCTTTAAAAATAAATCGGTTTTTTTTTGTCGCACAAGAGAAACATTGACAAATCAGTGAACCCAGGATGTCCAGGCTTTTTTAATAAAGAGTTTTCATCACGCACCATCCAAGATATCGTCTTCATGGTCAGTATCATGAAAGTTTGCTCGCGTTTACTTGTAATTAAACGACAGGTATATTTTATATGCACAAAGGAATGGGTGCAAACGTTGACATCCAAGCCTTTCATACAGAGAAAAAAAAAATGAAAACGTGGGAATAAGATTACCATGCACTCAGTCCCTAGAACGTATGACCAATGACGTAATGACGTCCTCCGCGCTGCCAACGCGGGTCTGCCGACATGGAGGCTGCGGCGCGCTAATATGACGTAATATCACCCACTCTCCGCTGGTAGCTTTGCTCCTGTGTGGCGTGCAATAGTCTAACAACATCACCAGTACACGTAACTATGAAGAACTATGTATTGTCGCATAATGAATTATCAAGTTGAGTTATGGAGAATGACTGCATCAAACGTTCCTTCTCAACAACGCGAATAAGACACAAGTAATCATGCAGGATATCTCCTAAAGCTATCATTCAGAAGATGCCTCATGTTATATTAATAGTAACTGTAATTATCATAATTTGATATTTGATATCTTTTCATTTATAACAACAGCTGTACATCCTAATTTAACTCAAAGAGTTGACAACATTAACAATAAAGCATCGCACTCGTCAAACCAATCTAAATGTAGACACACATGTCATAAACCTGCGTCCATAATCAAACAGGGCCATATTCTTGAGGAATTTAATCTCATAACGAGCAAAGACCTAAGAATGGAGTGCATGTCTGATACGGTGAGGTATCTTTACTCAGATATAGCGTGAAAGCCATATGTAAAGTTAGCAAGAGGAAATTAATTTTGACTTGAAGACACAGATGGATAGACGGACGTGTATGTGTGTGCATTAATTGATAAAGACATAAAAAAGAAGAAAAATGTGACAGGGATATGAATAGAGGCAAAGTTTTATATTCTTAGAACAATATCCGATACATGATGGGGATCCAAAGAAGCCACCATATGGGCCTGGCCTGTGTACCAGCGAACTAAACAAAGCTGAAGAGGGTTGCTCAACTGGAAGTTCTTACACAAAATACACATATATTATATAAAATATATACATCTATCATATCTAGTGGCATGCGCATCAAGGTTAAATGACCACCGTTTATAGTGGTAACATTCATAGCCTTGTAAATTTTTGATACTCCATGTAAACACCAAACAATTTCATAATAACTTCAGTATGAAAGAGTGTTCTAAAGTGAAAACTCAAAATTTTTAAGTCTCAGATATTATGAGGAAGTGCTCATAATATGAGGCCCTTGGAGTCGCCACTTTCATTACAATCTCTTCATCACGACTGCTCCTCATTTTACTAAACAACTCAAACCCAGGAGCTGTGGGTTGTAAAGAGGGAGAGAGAACATTTATCTCGGACTTTCATCATTCCTTGCCCTCTCAAGCACGTGTTTGTTTTGTGTATGTGTCCATTGAGTTCCTCCAATAACATTGCTCGATGGACACGCCAACATTGCCGCGGGAATCACCCTTGACGCCGCGCCTGCACGCAAGATGAGACATTATCCCTAGTTTCGTATCAAATTTCATCCCTCTCATTTTCGCCCATCAGTCAATCATGCTATCAAAACACCATCAGGCGATTTCATCCAATTTGTCGCAAGTTTACGATCAGCACCAAGAAGGGCTTGCGTCATAAGACCTGGGCGGTGGTTGTCCCACGGCAACTTGGGGCTTCACTTTCCAGATCCCTCCCCTCATTCTTGGCGCGCTTTTTAGTGTAATTACACGCTGGCATCCGTGTAACTCTACTCCAAAAGTGTGGCACTACGGTAGCAGATGGTGTGTTGTTTCATACGAGGTACATCTCGAATCGCTAAGGGGCCCATTGAGTCGTGATAAGTTCACTGACAAACTGAGAGATGATTATAAACTTGAACAATGGTGACTGCCGATAATTTTGAGCGTGACATTTTAAAAACCATGGAAGAAACATTGCAAGTCTTAGGCCAAGTGAGTCATGCTCTTTCACACAACTAAGTACCCATGCCCCCCCCCCCAAAAAAAGGCAACACTAGAATTAATCACACGCATTTCTTGTTTGATACTTCTTTGTTCTGTTTGTGTACTTCAACAGCATGTCTCTTTTTTTTTTCAAGTTAATCTTTGTTTCTTGGACTTGTAATTCTTGAACAAGATAATAAATCACATCACAGACCGGAATTACAGGTGCAAACGGGTTGTTAGATAGTCCTATAACGTACACTGTAAAAACATCGGTGTTAGATTTAACACCACGGGTGTTAAATCTAACACCGATCAAACTTCAATAAAGGACCACACCCACAGGTGTTAAAAATGCACTGTGATGGTGTTGAAAAGTGTTCACCTGACACTTTGTGGTGTTAATTTGACACTGTACCTGGTGTTATTTTGACACTGTACTGGTGTTAATTCAAAAATGACACCACATGGTGTTGATTTGATATTTGTTGGTGTTAATATCAGTGGTTTAACACCCGTCCAGCTTCAATAAGAGACCACACCAGCTGGTGTTACTTTGGTGTAAATTTATTTTCACATTTTTTCAAAAATCTAGTATTTTAATGTAGAATTCTTGATCGTCTTGTTTAAATTAAAAATCAACAAGAAGTGCAGTTACTAGGAAACTCTTCAAAAAACAGTTTAAAATTTGGAAATGACACCCGGAGTTGTTAATTTAACACCATAAATGAGCACCGAAAATTTAACACCGGCTCGGTGTTCACTATTTAACACCGGACTTTTTGCAGTGTACCTATTACAATTAAGAAATGTATATAGGAAAGAAAAAACAAGCAAACATCAACCTAATGCACCAATGAGCCAATCAAGAGAAAATATGAAATTCCACTATTCATAGGAATGAAGCCCTCACGAAGGGCCGTTATGTAAATGGTGGATCATAGGTATAATCCGATTTGGTACAGTATCATGTTGTACTGTACTAGGAAACACTTTCATGAAGATGACAAATAAAGATTGAGTTTTATGTTGTCATTCTCAACCCTGCTATGGTAGAAACAACGAAATAAAGATCTGCACAGCAACTCGTACAGGCAGAGTCCTGGATTGCATTTATGATAAACTTTAAGTTCTTAAACTATACATACTATCAGGGGCGGATCTAGCTTTTTGCTAAGGGGGCGGGTGGTTGACCCAATGGCGATGGGTCATGACAAGCAAAAAAGACCTTAAAATTTCTTTCTCCCCTAAAATCGACTGACAAAAGGAAGCAACACAAAAAAGAGCAAATGTAGGCCAAGTGTTTGAACCCCTGACTCCCCCCCCCCCAAAAAAAAAGGAGCTAAAGGGGGTGGGTGTAAACACCTAACCCTCCCCCTATAGATCTGCCACTGAATATAATATCCCCCTGTGCCTTTGTCAACGAATCCCAATTTGCCATTTACACATTCAATCTAGACGGATATGCATAAACGTAAACAATAACACATCTATAGGTGCTTTTCATTCATTATCAAATTAGCCAAATGCATATCACTCAACTATTACATCAACGCGCACGCGCACACACACACACACACACACACACACACACAAATGTATATATTATATGCTTATTGAGTGGATAGTTATATCTTTTTCGCGTACGTAAATGTCACCAGAAGGGAATTAGGCATATCAGTTGGTGTGTGTAAAGAAAACCAAATTAATCGGTTCATGTTGGTTCTGTCTGTATTGTGATTTTAGGATTCCACGTACTCTTTTGGGTTAAGTGAATAAACGAATACCCTATTTTTGACGAGACATTCACAGAAAGTGTCAAAAAACTGCGCGTACAGCAAATGGTTCCCCACAAAGGTGAAAAGTTCACGGGATCTACGTTGGTAAATCCATGTATGATTTACAACGAATTACGCACGGTGTGCACGTCTGTAACATGCCCAGGGTTGGCGTGAGCTGCGATGACTCATACCAATCCCCCCCCCCCCCCCCACCTCCACATCTGCTTCACCCGCACGTATTTCCCATGGGAGCTAACAGTAGCAATGTACAGTAGTTTTCTGGAACAACTGTCATGAAAGTGTATAGCTACAATCCAGCTTTTTTAATGTCAGACATCGAACGAGAGTAACATAATGGACGATCGATTAATTACTTACAGAACATCAGCATAAAAGAGGCAGGACGATGACACAAAAGTGTGTTGATCAGCCCGGATCATTAAGAAAGTGAAATTATGTCCTGTTCCCTTCCAGGATTGGTTAGGGTAGTATTGTTGTTGTTGTAGTGGTGTTTTTTTAATCTTTCTCAATAGCGACTTACGTGATCAACGATCATCATAAATTGCATTTTGAATTCAGTCCTCCCAAATGGATAGCTATTATTGAGCTTGTATGATATACATGTATAATCATGCCTATGTCTATATATGTAATATATATGTAATATATATGTATATCTCTGTGTGTGTAGGTGGAGTATGTAGCTATCTTGTAAATATTCATTGTGCATGCATATCATGATATACTTAAGGGTGTCGTTTTCAGCAACACAACCAATAGTGCATATATAGTGGTAAATTTTTGATAGTAGATGTATTGATGTGTAAAACTATTTTTTTTTTTTTTGCTGGAATCTCCTTCACTGTAAAAGAACTAAATGTACTTGGAGAGAAATTATGGCAATAATGGCAAAAAGGAGTCACAGAAACAAAATATAAATATATATTCCTGCAGTTCTTCACGTTGTTGTGGCTGTTTCTAACCTTTTATTCATTTGGTTATGATTTCAGCAATTGACGTAATGATCTACACTTGAATTATAAAAAAAAGTGCAGAGAGTGCAATGATAACCAATCATCTTTTTTTCATGCATCCCAATATCTGAGGATGAAATTAGGTCATCTGGAAAGTCACTCTTCGTAGAGTCGAGATTGGGACAAATTTTCAAACGTATTGCTAGAACGTTAAGAAACATGACAATGAATTAAATACAATATTAGTGCCCGAAAACACTTGAGATGGTTGGACAGTCGGTACATCATATTAGTCACAGATCAGAATAAAGGTCTAATAGGTTATTACGTCTTGTGTGATTTTAGAATAGATCTGCTGTGATTAAATGCTGAAGTTTCATGTCGAATTCTATAAATTCACGTCTACAAAACAACACGTTTACAAAACAACAATTAAAATAATGTATCATTAAATGGCACAGAATCGCGTTTCTCCCAATAAGTAGCGGAGTTCCACAAGGCTCAATTTCAGGGCCTCTTCTTTTTCTTTTATATTTAAATGATATATCTAATGCGTCACCTTTATTATCATTCATTTTATTTGCTGATGACACGAATATATTTTATTCACATAATAACTTGGAAATATTACTTAATACTGTAAATTTGGAATTACCGAAAGTTTCTGAATGGTGTAAGCGTAATAAATCATCTTTGAATATAGATAAAACTCATTTTATACATTTCAAACACTGTAATGTTAGATTGATTACTACTCCTTTAAACATTAAGATTGATAATTCAACAGAAACAACATTCGAAATTTCTTGGAGTAGTTATTGATGAAAATTTAACCTGGAATGCTATGATATACCTTACATCTTAAGTTCAATATCTAGAGGTGTCGGAATTATCTCTAAACTGAAGTTTACTTTACCTTTAAGCACTATATTTTTTTTATATAATACCATGGTATTACCATATATCTTTTATTGTAATATTGTTTGGGCTGATAGTGGTGAAACTAAAGTTAATCCTATTCTATTATTACAAAAAAAGAGCAGTCCGCATTTGTACAGGATCATCTTAAAGGACAAGTTCACCTTCATAAACATAAGGATTGAGAAAATGCAACAATATTAGTAGAACACATCAGTGAAAGTTTGAGGAAAATTGGACAATCGATGCAAAAGTTATGATTTTTTTAAATTTTTGTGTTGGAACCGCTGGATGAGGAGACTACTACAGCTTGTGAGTCATTATGCGTACAACAGTATAAAGAAAATATAAAAGAAAATTCAACATATTTTCACTTTTTTCGCATAATAAAGGAGCAATTGACTTGCCTCTTTCTAAAGGCAGGGGGAATAATATTACCCATAACATTTATCGGGTACGAGTCAGGGGAATGTGTACTTTTTTCAAAAGATGGAATTTTGTGAAATTCTCTTTATATTTTCCTTATATTGTTGTACGCATGTGACATCTAAGTTATTCATACACTGCAGTAGTCTTCTCATACAGCGGGTACTGCACAAAAACTTCAAAAATTCATAACTTTTGAACGGATTGTCTGATTTTCCTCAAACTTTCAATGATGTGTTCTACTAATATTGCTACATTCTCTCAATCCTTATGTTTATGAAGGTGAACTTGTCCTTTAATTTGCTAATACGGATCCATTGTTTTATAAGTTGAAAACACTAAAAGTGGCTGATATTAATGCTTTTCAAGTCGCAGTTTTTATATTTGAATATATTAATATACAACTTCCTTCATCTTTTGATATTTTTTTTGTTGCTTTTAATAACAGTATTCATTCATATCCAACTCGCAATGCCAGAAATTTTCATCTTACAATTCCAAAATTGTTAGTAGCACATAAATCTATACGACATTATGGGCCTGACTTGTGGAATAGTCTTCCTAATGCTTATTGTATCAAAATATCTTCTAGTCAATTTTCAGTCAAGGCAAATATGAAACGACATTTATTATCGTTGCATAATGTAGGGTGATTGCCGATTCTCTTTGTTATTCCATGACAAGTTTGACAGTCACCTGCTTTTCTCTATTGGATTGTTTTTATTGCGTTGTATCACTTTAATTTGAAATTTATTCATGAATTAGTCCTGGATTGACATCTGAAACCTTCTGAAGTGTCCCATGCCTAATAAAACACAGTATGCGGACACAGTTATAATCGTCAAGATATACTTTATTCTTTCCACCACAATGTTATGTTACATGACTCGTGTCCATACATATACATTAACATTATGTATATAATTTTTCTATATGAAAATTAATCTACATAGATTTTTTTTTTTTTGGAAAATAGCATTAATAATGATACAACAGCAAAACTGCACGTATGCACTTGCACACTAACTCACCTTTGCACTGATGCATTTTGTAGCTACCCTATTCGGTTACACAATTTGATATGTCTTAAATGATTTGTAAAGAAGTATAAACCATATGCTTTTCCAGAGGCCGCCATCAAATTCAAGCTTCAGCTTAAGATGACTGTCTCCTGCATTTGTATGTATCAATTCGATCGAATAATGATCAATGATTTTCCAATTGTTTTATATGATTATAATTCACCTATACAATATTCATTATTGGTACATTATGATTATATCTACATTCATTTTGAGTTGGATATAATGTGAATAGTATTGGAAAATTGTTTATGTTGTATATACTTTATGAAAAATGCAGAAATAAATCAAATCAAATCAAATCAAATCAAATGAATCAAATCAAATGAATCAAATCAAATCTAATCTAATCTAATCTAATCTAATCAAATTTTGAAACTTAGCATCGGTCAAAGCGAAATCCGTAAAACAGATCCACGGTGATAAATCAAACATGCCAGATTATCAAAGTTGTATTTTTCTTATGTTTTATGAAATACTAATTCTTTGTCAAGAAAGTTAGGACAGAAACTAGACATCTTTAAAAGGAAAAGGAAGCACGGATTATGTTTGTTGGTGTGTGAGTCAACGGCGTAAATCCGTTCTGAGGAGTTGGGGGGGGGGATGATTGGCGATAGTCACCATCACCACGATTACAAGCCCATAACCGGACCGGCGCAGCCCTGGAGGGGGGGAGGGGGAGAAGCTTGCCCCCCCCCCCCCCCCCCCACACACACACACTTTACTTTGCAGGGATCAAGTGTCCCGCTCTCTTCCATGCAAAGTGGGAGGGAAGTGGCAGCAAAAATATGAAGACTTTTTGTTCTTGTTTTTGTTTGTTTGTTTGTTTGTTTTTTTCTTGTCAGCCGACTTTCGGCGGAAAATCAGACCTTAAAAGTATGAAGACTTTTTTGTTAAGGATATCCATTTCTTGAATAACGTAGTAGATATTTTCCTGTAGCTTTTAATTGTATTCTTCAATTTTGTTGATGGTGTGGGAGGGAGGTATCCCCCTCCCACACGAAGAAAATTTGGCATTTTCAGACCTGAAATTTAGCGATATGGTGCACACTTTTGGTGAAATTTGGGATTTTTTCCTATCAAAAAATAAGTAAGAAAAAGAAATATTCATAGAAAATTGAATGACTACATCGTGGTATTTCAGCTCTTGCTCCGCCTATGCGACATCTCTGTGAAGGCCTACTAAATAGTGGGGCCTATCACCGGCGTAGCCAGGATTTGATCTTAGGGGGAGCGGTTAGATGCGAGCGAGGGGGAGCGTGTGGGAGGGGGATTTCCCCCGACCACAGTGAGAACTTTTTGCATATTGATGTTGTAAATGGTGCAATTTGATGCCTCTTTTTTGCGTGTTCTATCGACTTGAAACAGTCAAGCATGTTTAAGGTAGCAGTACAGTTTATGTAGATTATTATTGAACAATTTTGCCTATAAAATGGTATCATTTAGAGAAACTTCTTGTCTTAATTCTTACACAGAAGATCATGAACGCGATCATGAATTTTGATATTGTACAGTCCAAAAACGGCCGTTTGTAGCTATATTTTTTTCGCTTAGGAAATTAAGGGGGGCGCACCGGGCGCATTTGCTGGCAATTATTGGCAGCAACATCAGAAGAATGACATAACGATTAAATGCGAGCGAGCGAAGCGAGCGAGCTTGAAAATTTTGACATTTTACAGTCCAAAAACTGCCGTTTGTAGCTATATTTTTCGCTTTGAAAATTAAGGGGGGGGGGGGCACCGGGCGCAACTGCTGGTAATTACTTGCAGCAACATCAGGAGAATGACATAACGATTAAATGCGAGCAGGAAGGTGTTTCTCTTCCCACCTCCCTGATGCGAGCGAGCGGAGCGAGCGAGCTTGAAAAAATTGACATCTTACAGTCCAAAAACTGCCGTTTGAAGCTAAATTTTTTTTCGCTTTGAAAAATAAGAGGGGGGGGGGGGGGGGCTCACCGGGCGCAACTGCTGGCAATTACCCGGCAGCAACATCAGGAGAATGGCATGACGATTAAATGCGAACGAGCGAAGCGAGCGAGCTTGAAAATGTTGACATTTTACAGTCCAAAAACTGCCGTTTGTAGCTGTACTTTTTTCGCTTTGGAAATTAAGGGATAGGGGCGCACCGGGCGCAACTGCTGGCAATCACTGGCAGCAACAAATATCTCGTGAACACATTTATGATGTAATCTGGGGAAATTTCAATCCCAGAAGTGTATACTATTATTTTAGGGGGGGGGGGAAACCCTCCGTTAATTGAAAGTATCTAGATATCTCCTCCCACTCAAGGAACATTTGCATTTCTTTAAACTGAAGTAACAGACCTGGCGCACACTTTAGATGAAACATTTTGAAATCTGTCAATCTAAAGTGTATGAAGTAGAAATGATTGAACGGGGAGGGTATAGGAGGGGTTAGGCCTATCCCTCTCTTACGCGAGGGAGATTTTGTATTTTCAGAATTGAAATTCAGCAATCTTTGGGTGAAATATATAGACAGTCTTCTATCAAAGAAAGTAAGAACATTTCCACATCTCGGGAGTTACGAGGAGGAGCAAAATGATCTGTTTGTCCCCAATACTTTTATGGGAGAACCATCCCCCTCCTCCTCCATCGACGCCTCTGCATAAATTATGAGGGAGCTTTTGTAAGTGAAAGATCTGCTGCACACTCTTTGATAAATATAAGGAAATAAAACGTCAATCTCAAAAGTGTACAAAGTCTATCGAAAGGGACCCAATAGCGGAGCTTTTGCATATTTATGATTGCAATTCAGCGATCCGGTGCATATTTCTGGCGGTAGTTGTCCAATTTTCCATAAAGAAAGTTCGAGATTTGTCCTCATCTCGGGAATTGCTTGGGGGACAAATGATTTGTCTGCCCCCAACATTTCCGTAGGGGCGGGGCAAATGCCCCTTTGCCCCCCCCCCCCCCCCCCCCATCCCGAGATAGATTCGACGCCCCTGATCATCCCTGGGTATGCCCATATATGTATCAGAGTCATCATCGTTTCAGGAATGATTCAGGAAATGGAGGGGGGGGGGTTCAATTATGGCGTTATAGTTTTTATTATTGTTTGTTTGTTTTCGTACATAATTTGCAGATGGTCCCGAGTTGCTCACTTCATAGCATGTTTTACATGTAAGCCTATGCTATTTGACGTTGTCAATGTCTGGGCCATACCTTATGTCGATATTACTTTCTCGCGAGCGAGCGAAGCGAGCGAGCGCTTGAGAAAATTATGTATGATACATTATCCTACAAGATAGAATACTGTTCAGCTCTGTTAACTGTATGAAGGCGGGCGTACGAACGTCATGCAATGTGCCAAAATTGATGCCATCACATTTCTGCTTCCTTCGTTTTTTCTCAAATTTCAAGGGGGGGGGGGGATGATTGTACAGGCCATCCCCCTCCTCCATTTCAGGGGGGGGGGGGATATATCCCCCATCCCCCCCGGGATTTACGCCCATGCTGTATATATATATATATATATATATATATATATATATATATATATATATACGTGTATATAAGTTAGACAAATAGCGAGAGAGGGAGAGAGAGAGAGCGCGCGCATGTCAGAATTGTCAACGATGTCATGAGAGGGGGCATCATGACAGACCAAATCTAATAACTTCTCCAAAAAGTCTCCTACACGCTCATCTGAGGTAGTCATATTTGGGATGACGCATCAATTTAGCGACAAGAGATGCTACCCTGATGTCTCATCCGTCATTATATCCAATCCGAGGTTACATAGAGGCGGAAACTATTGATCGGAAGCCATTCTGGCCTGATTTGAGCTCTTACTTCTCGAAAGATTGTCGGAATCCGCCCAGACAAAGAGTGGAAGATAAATTGTCATTTCCCGCAGCATTGGAAGAAACAAAGGAAACCAAGGTTCCTTCTGATTTCTGCACTTTCATTTAAGTATGCTTTGAGGGTTCTGTGGAAAGCAATGGTGAAGACGTGGAGACATTTTACTTACATTTCGTTATGTCAGATGTTGCACGGATGTATGTTACATTTTACTTAACAACAATCCTCCTAATTGTTTCAATCTTAGTGTAGTGCGCTTATACGTCTCAAAATCACTAACGCACTGGGAAACTAGAACAACAACAAGTATCGTTAGATAAGGTTGGTTCCTGCACGACCTGCAGTATATCAAAATGTACAGACAACTTTTTCTTTTTATTGCCAAATGGAAACTTGTGTAGATTTGACAGACATCATAACTATGACGGCATGATACTGACGGCGAAATAAAATGAATGGGATAGGACTGTTCCATCAAGTGCCAAAAAGAACTATTGGCTTCAACCCTCTCGTGTTTTTTTGTTTGTTTGTTTTTTGTTGTTTTTTTTTTTGCTCCTGTGAATCTTTGGTACAATCATCTTCTTAAAATCCCCTTCGTACAGTTTTAATTGATTTGAAAGAATGTGTTTGGTAGAAATGAGCAACATATCGCAGATTCAAGCATGATTATGTAGTTAAATGAAATTCAAATCAAAGGTATGGTTATACACAATGTTAACATGAGTAAAAGCTTTGTGTGTTCTTTTGTGCCGACTGGCACAGAAAACCCCCTATAGCAAATTGTACACACCGTCCAAAATCCCTGGCACAGAACGTGGTAATATTGATTCGGTGATTTTTCTTTTCCTGAAAAGATTAAGGACTAAGGAAGTGTCCGTCTTACTGTATAAGGCCCATTGTCTGACCACTCTTGGCATATTTTTCTCCTGTCTGGAATGAACTTACAAAGAGTAATGTAAAAAAAAAATGAAGTAGTTCAGAGCAGAGCGACCAAGCTGGCATGTGAAGTTAGATCATAGTCATAATCTGAGAGACTCAAGTCTTTGGGGATTCCATCCCTCGAGTGTGGACGTGAATGCGCAGATGTGATTCAAGCTTTCAGGATTTTGTATAACCAGGGAGGTGAATGGAATTTTTGATACAACTGTTCTCTTTGTTATCAATGATCAAGTTACGAGGTCATAAGTCACAAGGGAAGGTGTCGCGTAGTAAGAGGTTAAACTCTTTCTGCCAGAGAGCAGCAAATTTTTGGAATAACCTTTGTGTTGACACTGTCGAGGCAACATCAGTTAACGCCTCCAAGTCTAAGCTCAATGATCACTGGAAACAGAAGCATAATAGATTTCATCCAGATTGCATGAATTGATCACCCCAGGAAAACATCACATTGAACTCTCTATAAAGTCAGGATTAGATCTGTTAATGGCTTTCTACAAGCTCCTTGACTTACTGGGCGTCATCATTCTTAATTTACGTAATTGTCGGATTTCTTGAGTAAAGTATTATACTCTTTACATTATTTACTATGAACCCCGCTGTGTGTATTATAATGGAAAAATACCTGTGAAATGACGTTGTTCAGAACGTACATTTTTATGATAATTCCCATCTTGTATTTGCTCAACTCGCTTATTGGAATTGAACCAATGACTTGAGCGTTGGTAACATGGTTCACTGGTGGTATAACTCGTACCATGCGTTAAACTCGACTCGGCCAACAAAAGCCCTTGCCCTGATACGGGGAGAAATGCGTCGCAGAGAATGTTTTGGGTAGGAAGATTCCAAACTCTCCGATAGCGATTGATAGTCTAGACATTCGATTTTATGCGCAATATTTTATGAGCAGTAATTTGCTTGTTCCTGCTTGATTTGACAACAACTTCGACGATCACTGTGCTGATTCAGAAGACATACATTTACAAATGAACCTGTATTCATAAAACGAATGTACAGCTGAGAAAAAAAAAATCCCTATACATCTGTCGTGTACATGGGTAATACTTCGTTTATGTGCAGTTTTATCAAAGTGATGAAACCCGAGCATGAATTACAATGGCCTTAACTGAATTATGCAACCTCTTTCGTTATTTTTATTTTACGATGTCTAAACCATTATTATGTGACATGCTTAACAGAAGATCGTATGTCAAGAATATATCGTAGATCGTATTATCAAGAATAACTTTAACCCGCAATCCTAACGTTCTATATGAGATGAAACTTGATAATTGCATGTTGCGCATATACACGATTTCTGTACCTTTTAAGATCCCATTCATAATTATATACAGCAACCTTTGTGATACACTCTGTATAGAGCGTGTTATGAATATAGTACCTGGTTCCCGTTTTCTTCCCAAGCATTTAGAGTGTAAATGAACATTGTTCTACCAGCATCATCCATGCAGGTTAAATCCCACCCTTTTGTATACTCTACAAAGGCCTACGATTTATTAACCCAAATGAACGAGTTAGTGATAACTAAAAGACCACTTTCCTTTTTCTTCGTGTCTGGTTCTCTTCGCCCCACAGGTATCCCACTTTCGAGCAAAGCTTTTTGCAGAATGAATCACCGAGTTAAGTCCAAATCGAATTATAATTTTTGGAAATTCGTGCCAGTGGCAACGTCACCACGAATTTTTCGAAGGTAATATGTTTCTCACCCTGGAGGTATACCATTCAAGAAGAGAGTAATGATTAAACTCCGAATGCTGAAGGGAAGAAGTAATGTCAGAGAATGCATCGCAATTTTGGCCAGTGGCTTTGATTTGTTCTGAATCTATAAATCAACATGAATATTGATAAAAACATTACAAAGAAAGAAAGTAAATTATTTTCTTATTTTGATTAGTTTTAATGATAATAAATGACTACATTATCTTGGCTATGTAGAATCAAACTAAGACAAATTATCTGAAGTATTCCTGAAGTTCATGTATAGATAAACATATATATATATATATATATATATATATATATATCATATATATATATATATATATATATATATATATATATATATTATAATGGATAAAGAAATTCATTGATATTGTTTTAAATTTGAAATCATATTCCACGAAGTAGGTACTAATCCGTTTTTGTTAAAGGTGTAAGGCCTCAGGTAACGAATCATATTACTATCTATCAATGAAGATCGCATGATGTATATGCGATGTTTTGATTGGTGAATAAGCGACGCTGACTTTGTAACATTTTTCGTTATCTAGATTACAGTGATTATATTCATCTTGAATGTTATTAAAATTGTCCTCTTTGTATTTTGTATATTTCCATCACTAAACCGATATGCCAAGACATAAAAACTCTCACAGTCCAAAAAAAAACAAAAAAAAAAAAAAAAAAAAAACTCGCTCTAATAGTTCATCTAAACCATAGACATGTTAGAGATAGAGGGTCAAGCACATGGCACCAACGTTGGACTTCGGAGTACAGTACTTTACTATACAAACTGATTATCAATGTCGCGCTGTCATGCCTAGCATGGGTGGGGATATTTGCATATACCCAATTTCACTTTGTTGGTGTGTTTTTTGCATGATGCTGTTTTTTTTTGTTGTTTTTTTCCAGTGGTGAAGTTTCTATCACGTCTAGTTCGACGCTCACCTAAACGCAAAGTGTCATGATGTTTTCAATTTCACGTTCTTACAGTTTTTCCAGTTCTTGTGGTATAATGGAATTGGCATTTGTTATGTTTACTGTGCTGAATTTTTGCCCCACAAATATCTCTCCCGAAAGATCTATTTGAGATGCACTTCGGTCATGTTAAACGTCTTAACATAATTGCTTCAACAAACAAGGGTCATAAACAGAACGCTGGACGTTAACCTGTTCTGAACTTTCGCTTTAACTTTATCAGGAAATATTGTCCGGGTAGGAAATTCATGAACCTCTTTTCCCCCTCGAAAACTAAACTTTCTCTTGTGTGAGGAGCATCCACCATTTCCCCTCGAGAAATGAATTTATAGTTCGACCGTAAAATGACATGTCCATCCATGTGAGAATTTTATCAGTACTGATAAACACGATTAGGGGTGAGGGCAAAATCTTCCCACATGCCTGGGCGAACAGGCGAGATTGGACGATAAAAACACGCGGGCGATGAACTCGGCTGTTGATGAGTCAGGTGATTCGAAATAGGGTCACGTGATGAGACAAATGTGGGTCATAATGCTTCATTTAATTCTATATAGAAAGTTATCGAGGGGACGAAATCAAATGAGATTTGGGTGTGTTTTTTATGTTAATCTTTAAGAATGCGTCTAAAGAATAGTTGTAATCTCAGCGGGGGATTACATGATGGTTGTTCAGGATATCTATCTAATCTTGTTTCGAAAAAGAGAGAAAGAAAACAACAACAACAACAACAAGAATACACAAACACACATAGGAGTGGTGTGAATGGTGTGAACAAAAGATTGTTGGAGATGGAAAATAAATGAATTATGAATGAATGAATTAAAATCACGGTGCCGCAGCTTGACATACGCATGATGCCGAGTTCATACCCTTATCTCATATTAGAATCGTCATGCAAATCTGTTCATGTATTTACGTCATTACTTCTATTTTTACGTCTACTTTAGAAAGGGGTGACTTTTTACTTCGACATATAGAAAATGTGATAAAAGAAAGTGTTATTATCACTCCAGTAAAATCATGATAGGTAGACAAAAACGAATCGAATAGAAATAGCATTTCAATTTTGACCTCTGATTGAAACCTTTTTGTCTGTAAGATAGCCTTGTTTAGTATAGTTCTACTCCAAAATTAGCAAAGCAGACATTTCTTTAATACTGTTACTAATGGAGCTTAACACAACACCTTGTGAAAGAGTAAATGAATCATTGATTCTAGGCTCCTCGAGTTTTTCCTCAGTGAGCTTTAAAGGTCTCTCACATTCTGTGGCCCAAGCATCTCAAACATCCAACACTTGCCACTTACTGGGGAATGAAGAAATTCAAACAAGAATTTGCCATGATATGATAGCAACGAAAAGGTTTTTAGTCATTATGAAGCCACTTATATATTCACTATTACCTTTCTGTATATTCATCAATCAGCTGAGCCGATATTTGATGTCATATCTCAATTATTTTGAAGGACTAAAATCGAGCGATATTTTGAATAAATCGCAATGGCAAAAGACGCCACCCGGTGAGAGTGTGTGGGTCAACGCTAATTGATGTCGTCGTTTACGGATCGATAACTGAGGTCTCTTGAGGGTCGCGTTATGCAAGCAGCATCCTCACGTCGGCAACGAGAGGTTGTTAAGTGGCCAGGGGGAGGGAGACATACGAAAATTGTGTCCTACTGGTAGGAAAGGCATCATAGTGTATTGATCATCTTCTTCTGTTCTTTTGTGTGTTCATTTCTCTTGGATTGTGGAGACCCTATTTTTCTTGTCTTACAGACACAGATTGTTTTTTTCTTCTATCGAGCACAACCTATGATACTGATACTGTCGGAAATTATATTCGATACAAAAGTGATGAAATGAATTCAAGGCTTGTGACCCTCGTAAAAATATCGAATTATAGCAAGAAAGAGGAAAGAAAGTCTCATTAACAAAGCCCCAGATTGACAGTAATATTGAAGTGATATGGTTTATCGAAGCTTTGCACTGATATCTGAAGATAAAATGCAGTAAATTCAATTGAAACCCTTGTCATGCTTGCTTCTATGAATGAAATGCTGTCTAGTTTTCAATATTATTTCATCAATCTGCACAAAATAAAATTTTAGGTAGGAGCAAAGTTGAAGGAAATCTATTGATCTAAGGGCGATTCTTGTATTCAAATAGCTTCGAAAAGGGGCTCCCACTGTAACCCCTTCCACATTTTGCGGCGACACAAGAACAGAACGCATGGAGAAGCGAGGAGAGGTGTCAAACAAATCTTATGAGTCACCGCCTTCTCTTCCTCCTCCTCCTCGTTTTACTCCTCCTCCTCTTCATTCACGGGGTCTTGAGTTCGCTTCACTGATACATCCACTGTTTGGTAATCATATTTCACAATTAAAGAGTGGGCTTTTCGGAGCTGACACTTTGCCAGATGTGGTGATTGTATCATGGCCTTTCCAATCGGACATTTGTTGAAGTTTGCTTATATTTTAATGCATTGCCTTTCAGAAATTATAATTGTTTACATTTACAACCGAGGGATGACTGAGTGAATAAAAAAAAGAGAAATGAGTAACCAATGAAGGATTATTTTAGGAAAAAAGAAAGGGTTTGGGCAAAAGTATAGTAAAATACAGTAATTCCATTAGAGTCCTTGCAAATGTAGTTGCGTTTAGTTTAAAATGAAAGAAAGGAAGGGAGAGGAAACGTGGAAAATGTTGCCCTCTTGTAGTCTAACACTTCCGAATGTCTCAAAATTTTCAGAAAGAAAAGTAAATCTAATGAAATCAAATAATGTATGCTCATATCCGGCATAGAAGATTTTAACCCTTCCTGTGCCAGGGACTTAGGACAATTTTATTGTGTAAATTGGCATTCAAAGTCCAGTTTGGCCTAAGAGGTTGAGCAATTCAAGGTGAAATAAGAATTTAAATAAAACTGGCTGTTGTTCACACTCGCATCAAAGGCTCACAAGTTCACGCTAGATTCGCACATGCTTACTTTCGAGTGATTTTGATAGGTTTATGGTGCGGATATCTTTCGTCTTTTGTTTTGTTTATTAAACAGGAAAGAAAAAGAGAGCGGGAAAGAAATATATTATTCATACAGATTCTCCCATCTCGTCAAATTGTTTTTCTTACCACAAGAAGTGAATACATTTTAGATTCTAAGCCAATATTCGCCTCTTCAGGATAACATTCTATTTTATCTTTTAAGGCTCCGTGTCTGGACCTGAACATATCAATGAAGGATGTAACTATTATGTGACTAAAGCTCCCCACCACCCCACCTGGCAAGGTCGGGGTGTAGACGATGTCTTTCCAATGATATAACGTAAGTGATGATTCAGAGCTTGCACAGCGGTTAGTCTGACCCTAATGAAATTAATCATTGAGAAGGAAAGGAGAGCGTGTTCTCCATATCCATTCATTAGTATGAGAGCATAATCTCATAATAAGTCGTCAGTGAAGCCGATACAATATGATGGTTTCTTCGTTAATATAAAAGTGGTGTCAGTTCATATAACATTTATTTACCGTTTCTTCACGATTACCAGCTTTTTAACTTACTTTATAGGTATCTTCATAACCATCGTTCTGAGATCCGATGAACTGGTATATTGTGTAAAACAATATGCAACGTGCGAATAAACCTGAAACTACAATGTATCGCTAACAGTCATGACAGTATATGTTCAAACTCAATGATATTAAATACAAATCTTTTGCTCTCAACTCACTGACAAGAACTAATCAGCTTATCACGATTCAAACAGCAGAATTAAGAATTTGGTATTAGGGTACGGTAATCAGGTCTTTGACATCTGTGGCTGAATTCTAGATGGTACATGGTTGTCTTACTTAACAAACTTTTAAAAAGGAAGCTTGATTGTTTCATCAAGAGAGTCATAGTTGTTCTTCTGTAGCAACAATCTGTCATGTCACTACCATACAAGAGTACAAGTTAATCTAAAGTCTTTTCACACGGTTGTTACATTGTGCAGAATCACTTGTCGTCCTCTCTTCATATTTTTCTCCTATGCACGTATTTTCGCATGAAAGCTCCAGAAAATGATTTAGTCTTCAGATAAGCAAAATATATTCTACAATTTTATTCTCTTTGATATCACAATTTTACCTTGAAAGACGCACTTTGCTTTTCTGTCCATATATTTCTTTGGTTCGATGCATATGTGGTTATGCCGCCTGTATATTCAACGATCTGAAAGGAAAAACTTGGCAGTACACCGACTGACTGTGATTGGTGCGCTGGTAGTCTCATGGTTGACCGAACTATTTCAGGCCGACCACGCCCGCGTTTTCTGCTATGCGCCAAGCAGAACGCTTAATACCAGTTCCATAAGACAGAAAAAACAAAGAGGGAAAAAAGGAAACAGGAATGGCTTGAATGGCTTGCAGTTTTGTTTAAGCGACATTTTGATACGGCCGTAGGGGATTGTGTGTCCGCGAGGTGATTTCACTTTCAGTGGAATCAGCAAGAGTGATTCATATTATCATTTTGCTTTAATCAATTCCCTTCTTCATTTCTTTTTCCTTTTGGTCATCTTGTGACCCGAATCTAAACCCCAGACTCATGACTAGTCTGTTAACATAAACTCTTTAGTGTTGGATATCCAAAGAGTGAGATACAACGATGTCACAACCATGACCACCGAAGAGATGTTTCACTTTCTCGAAGATATAAAATGAAATTTTAATTGATTTCACTATTTTGATCGAAAGTAATCTGTTCGGGTGAATGATAGGGCTATCTGAAAGCCTATGATCGTGAAGAGTGTCATTAAGAATACAAATTAGACGGGGATGGATATTTGTATATTCACCTGTATTGGCCATAAAGCTCATAACATAGCCTGACATAGACTGACAGTCTATTTAAATTCCATGAGAAATTTATTACAGAAATATAGAGTAGAGTTTACCAGCTACTGACATATCAAGATGAGGAACAAGAGAAGCTGCTACATCCAATAAACAAAATACAACTATACCAAAACTGGGCAAAAGTGAAGAAATACATATACAAAATCTGTAATTAAGTTGATATGGAATATTCATACAGTTCTTGTTCAGTACATGGGCTGTGAAGTAAGACTAACAGGTAATGAGGAGAATGGTGACTAACCCATATTTGTGATGGACAGGCGGACGGACAGACGACTGCTTGAGATATCAATCTATGACGCATCAAAATGCTTGTCATCCACTCTGAGGCGGGCAGCTTATTTCATATGCTTGATAAATGAATATAAAATCCTCTGATTGCTCTGCCCAGTCAGTGCCAGTGATAGGATATAATTTGTTACAGACTAAATTGAAAAAAAAAGATTCTTCAAAACAAGTACGAAAGTTCATTTGTAATGGAATTTAGATTAAAAATTATCACAAAATGTATGACTGCACGCATGGTGGTACATGCAACTTAAGAGTTTACTGTGATAGTGCTTGTCTATTCATCATGCAGTTCACTAAAAGTTGTTTGAAAGCTGGAAATAAATCAGAAACGCTGCTTAACAGATTTTGATATTCTGCTGTTTGTTTGTTTGTATTTTTGATTTTTTTTTTTGGGGGGGGGGGAGAGAAAGCGCTCGTTGGGACTGGCTTTTATCACGACAGGGATTTCTATTTTTGTAGAACAAGGAGCAGACACTATTACAGAGTAGTAGTATCACATAATGAAAGACTGTTGCTACTCAAATGTGTACCATGCAGTAGACGAGTTCCATGATTGCTCGACGATGCATCTCGACTGGTCACCACGAAAACGGTTCTATGATTGGGTAGCATGAGGCGCCAATGTGCACCCAATCGAATCTTTTTGTCCTTGGCTTCTCTTTCCCAAAATGATGCGGCCACGCCCCGAGTTCTCGGAAGTACTCCTCCGAGATGATTCATGGCCAGTGAGACCAATCAGCGTCCGGGATGGAAGAAAAAGCTTCTCTGTGGAAAAGGTGTTCCGGTCGAATTTTGACGAGAGCTTTTGTCGAGATGGATGTAAAGGTCGTCTCATCAGCTACATATCGGTATAGAAGAATTCAGGAAACTGTGTTCATAATCAGCATCATGGGCCTCGGAGCGGGTGGGGAGGGGGAAAATTGCGAAGAGACCAGCCCCAAACACATTCAAAATATTTGTTGCATGAAAAACAACATACACACGAGAAAAATTACTTCACAAACCAACTGACTCTCTCTCTCTCTCTCTCTCTCTCTCCCAGAAATGATCCTGCAGGAGAATACCTCCACCCTGCGCGCGCGCACACACACACACACACACACTCACTCACACTAAAGAAGATCAGCAATCCCTGAAAATAAAACAATAAACACTGATATTTTCTCACCTAATCATAAAAAATAAAGAATCAGAACTTTTGCGGTATACAGGCAATAAGCGATAGGTCATAGACAGCAAGACGAGGAAAGGAAGAGAGATGGTAAAGCAATGAGATATTTTTGGTGAAACAAGGAGCAATATACAGAGAATACTTTGCATAGGGATGGAGTCTTGACAATGAACAAGCCACCTGATATTCAATAGATGTCATGTGCGTTATAGATGCTGTCAATTCGTATGTGCTGTAGCAATACCTTTTTATGTCTTTTCAAGAGCAAATAAACACTTCTTCTCAATACAGTTGATATAAAAGGTCGACACGATCAGTAGAAGATGTGAACTTGTCGGCTGGTCCTCAGTGAATAATAAACAAAACATACAGCAAACACACAATCAGTGCAATCAAGAATGTCAGTAAAACACACGAACACATGGAAAACCAAAAAGAGACACAAAATCACACGAATACATTACTTTGAACACACAAGCATAGTGATCACTAAGGTCCTAAGGCGATAAGGGCACTCCAATTCTCTCCACATACAACGGTAAATCACGCCCTCTTTGGGAGAAAGTATTGTTTTAGACACTTACAAAGAGGAGGATACCAGTAATTCGTGCAAGCTCTCTCTTTCTTTCTTCGTCATTACAGGCTGCTCGATGACAACGAAAGTTTCCTGATCCCTATGTAGTTTAATAGGAGATTATTAAAAGCTGTCACGTGAATCTTATCATCCACACAAATCGTAATCTTTCTACACCAAGACGATTGTAATGTCAAACTTACTGAAGCAACACAAACGATAAAAGTGAAGACTCGCTGAGTAACTGAAATATTTTTCTCAGGGTAACAAAGGCCATGAAACATGGCACTCGATGTCGAGGGAGACGAGCGTGCCAGGAGGAGGGAAATTGTGTAGAATTAAGATACAGCATTGACAGCGGGTAGTGGACGTTGGTAGCGGCAGAAATGGTAGTGGATGACTTATTAACAAAGAACTCTGCCAGCCATTCACCTGGAAGCTGAGGAGTCGGGTAGAGAATGACTCACACTTACTGGGTCTTCATGCTTGCCATAATTATTAATCCACCAATTAAAAAGAGGAGTGGAAAGGAAATTTTGATATTGAATGACGGTATTATCCATCTCAGAGTCGCTTAAAATTAACTACTGCAACTATCATTTTGAACCTAAATCAATCGATCTTTGGCAGTATCAGATCACCTGTTATGTTGGGGAAAAAAAGTTATATGCTTTTTTAAAACTTGATAGCCTTGTATGTTGTGATGGACGGATATCAAGCATAATTTGATATGCGCTTTATTTGGGGAATATCTGAGATGAAATTGAATTTAATTTTCGTTTTCCTGGTCTCAAAGATTTTGACGAGAGTCTCCAAATCTACAATTGAAAAAGTTGTCAAACAGACAGAAAGGGCTTTGATCATCGACTGTATATTCGTTTCAGTTCGAGTTATGGCCTATTTTTTTTTCGACAAGAAAATTGAATGAAATGAATAAAACATGATGCAATTCATGTTTCTTGAAAGGCTGAAATGAAATCCTTCCTCAGACGTGAATAAGAGACAAACTATTATGAAATATTTGCCTCCATACAGGTGACATTTAGCTTTCCCGCTGGTGTCTTATGAAGCCTGTCTTGAAGAGCATGAATTCAAAGTCACATTAGGGATGTAAAACGTATTGTGAGAAAATAGAAAGAGAATAGACTACCGCTAGAAAATTGGATGTAAAGGGTCTGGTAAGAATAAACAATGTAGGCATTTCTATCAGTTCAGGTGAAAATTTAATTGCAAGATCGTAAAAAGATACAAGAATGAAAAAAACAAAACAATTTTTCGAAAGACAAGTCTGGACAATAGAAGAAAGGAAAGAAAGGCTGCCTTTGCGATGCCGAAGTGAAAGAAAATGGAGCTCCAATTGGGGGATGAAGATTGGCGGATTATGGTTTTGTCGCCCGGTCGAGTGACTGATTTCAGAGGGTAAAATTTCGAATAATCCCCGCAAAAAATGTTTTGCAGATGGTATTATGAGATGACTCAGAATGACTAAGGCGAGAATGTGATCCGCCGATGCGAGCAACGCCGAAATTTGAGAGATGGGAAAAAAACGAAAGCAAACCCCAATGATGGCTACTTCTCGGCTAGTGGCTGTGACGTATTAACGTACTTTTATCTGGCAGTGGTCGCCCTGGTAGAATCTCCTGGATGGGGTTAATTGGAGTGTGGAGAGAGGAGAAAAAGAAAATGGCATAAATATGGTGATTTGTCATCATCAGACACTTTGGAATAGGTTGGTGTTCCCCTTGTTTCTGTTCACTCCCCCAAATAAAAGAGGCATGGTTTCTGAAGGCATCAATTTACGCATTCAGATTAGCACCTCCTCCTCGAGACGGAGCGGGCTGCAAAGTAATCAAAATGACTACTGGAAGTAATCTACAGCAGCTACACAGATTGTACGGAAAGTTAACTTCATTTCTGTCTGTTTTATTGCTTATTGCACATAGGCCTATACACATGAATACGGATGCTGATTTCACTGCAAAAAATACAGTAATCAGTAAGCTCTTTGTCGTGTTGTCAAAATTGTTGTCAGTACATCGATGATTATACCATACACATATCTTTTATTTTTTATTTTTGTTGTTGGGGGTGGTACTGTCATTGAAACAACTTTACATGCCAAGGTCGATTTGACACTGTATTATATAAGAAATATTCATTCAAGCCTTGCCATAAATTCCCATATATATATATATATATGTATGTGTGTGTGTGTGTGTGTGTGTGTGTGTAGGGAGAAGGGTGGCAGCTTACTGTTCACAATACATGTACTTGACTGTGATTGGTTCCTAGTCGTCGTCCAATCGTGTCAGTTGCAAGTAAACCGTGGACATAGCGGACAATGACGACCATTGCAATCATTCCAGAATGACTCACAATTCTGCTTCATTTCGTGCCAAATATGGTCAAAAGTTGAACAATGCTTCTTCATCTTTGATCGCTCGAAGAATCAATTGTAGTGCAGACAAAAGCCATTGAGGAAAAAATGCCATGCGAAAAGTAATACCACCACCGCAAACTCGGGAAGAGTTGGTCCGCCCTCCCAGCTCAGTTGGGGTCGCGGAGCGGTAGCGCGTGGCATGATCGAATGCGTGATGATGTCATTAGTACTTCGCGCTCGTGGGTTTGCCGAGTAATTGATGCGAGGGCGATTTCCATAATTCCCCCTTCTCCCCATTTTAGACGAACAAGGTTTTTTCCCCTTCTATTTCTAGCTCAGACGGGGAATTCCTTTCATCGACCATTCATTCCCCAAATGGTCTGGTATGACTCAAGCCATATCGCCACGCCACCAACACACGACGATAACGTTTACACAATGGATGATTCACTTTTGGGGACTCCCTTTGTTTACGGCTGGCCATTGAAGTAGCTTGGATGGGGAATACGTCGAATCTAGTCATTAAGTAGTGCCTTCTGTTGACCAGGGTTTTGCTGGTAGACCTGCCGATTCGACCTCACCTTATTAACTCATAATGTGATGATTAAGGCCCGGGTAAAATGACTTGTTATCGTCTTATTCTCACCACTCATAGATTTTATTGTTCATTGTCATCACCTTCATTATGATTAAAATCACCTGTTATTCCTTTGTCTTCGGCTTCATTTCATCTTCTCCTTTCCAAACTTCAATTTCAATTTTATTTTCGTATTTCTCGATGGAAAATACATAGAATATAACAAAATATAATAATACAGAATGTCCAGCTTGGATATGTGCAAAAAGAAATACAACATAGTATATAACGGTCGATGTGTCATTTTCAATCAAAGTAAAAGAATGCTACAGAGAGATACGATGGAACCTACTAAAAAGCAAAGCTTGTTGAGTACTAATTGGTCCCAACAAAAGCCTAGTGTGGAGAACAGGATGAGGAGCACGGGTACAACTGAAGACCAAACTAAGAATAAACGAAAGAGAATGACTATCAATTCTCGGGGGTACAGAAGATTCTTCTCACATATGAAATGAGAACAAGTAACCATGCACATGCTGCACACTATATAGCAGTTGCTCTCATAGCAATTTTGACAGGGGAGTGATAATGTGAATACAACATAATTCTGTGGTTTTATTCCCTTTCCTCATCATCCTCATTTTTTGTTTGTATTATTCTTACCCTCTTTTTTTTTGCAATGGCTGGTCATTTCAAAGTATAGCTGTTTGTGCTGGAGCAGCGCGCACTCTGCAGAAGAACAAATAAGAACACTACCCAATGTAAACAACCTTTCAAGTTATATCGTGATAGTTACTTTAATACAGTTGGCAAGAAATATCAAATCAGATGATAAAGAAAAGAAATAGGAGAGTTTTGTCATCGATTAATAGGAGATATGGGATAGAATTATTCGGTGCAATCCAATGTAATTCGAGACAGCATGCTCACACTTTGCGACGCACTTCGTCTTGAAAATTGCTTCTTGGATCAACAATAACAGGTATCTAGAAATATCATTGAGACACAGCTAGCTCTTTTCCAGATTCTGTCATTACCTATCGTCGCTTCAAAAATTTTAGTTCCTCGTGTTGAAAAAAGAATTAATTTTACGTGACAGTATTTGTGGCAGACAGTAATGTGTGGCTATTTTTATACTTAATTTTCCAGTACAGGACGGCCTCATCCCCAACGTATCTGCCTTGGTCTATTTGAAAGCAACTTTGTCTTTCCTTCACCTAGGACAGCCTGGCTACATCGTCTACCATGTATGATACTTAACGCTTTCTCCCTCTTTATCGTCATAAATAACCTGATCAGATATTTTTACACGCATGCATGTACATGTGCATGTGCTATCTCCTATCTATCTTTCTTTATGTATATATATATATATATATATACACACTTTTGTATATATATGTGTATATATATGTATGTATATAAGTAAACGAATCAGTAGAAAAAGAACGCCGTAAAAAATAATAATAAATCCTAGATCTTGAAGATCTTAAAAACGGAGCATAGCTCTCAAATACTGAAAGGCATGGTCACACTCTTCATCAGTGCCCATGGTGTGACAAAAGATCTTAATCAAACCCGTTTCTGAAACAGACATGAAAACACGTCTGATCATGGGCAGACGGATTTTGAAACTCACCTTTTCTTTGAAAGGTGAGTTTCAAAATCCGTCTGCCCATGATCAGACGTGTTTTCATGTCTGTTTCAGAAACGGGTTTGATTGTCACACCATGGAGCGCAGTGATTTCTTTGAAAGGTGAGTTTCAAAATCCGTCTGCCCATGATCAGACGTGTTTTCATGTCTGTTTCAGAAACGGGTTTGATTAAGATCTTTTGTCACACCATGGGCACTGATGAAGAGTGTGACCTTGCCTTTCAGTATTTGAGAGCTATGCTCCGTTTTTAAGATCTTCAAGATCTAGGATTTATTATTATTTTTTACGGCGTTCTTTTTCTACTGATTCATTCATTCATTCATTCATTCATTTATTTTTCATTTCCAACAAAAACATATAAATATATTACAAAAATTGAATACAGTGCATAAATTTCATCATACAAAGTAAAGGATAAATTTACAGAAAACTTGTAGGTATAGGAAAATGTTGGAAATGGGGAGGAATGCTAAAAAGCTGAGCTTGTAGGCTGCATTCCCCCCACACGTAATACAAGAAATTATATGATCGATAGACTGATAAGCATTGAAAATGGATGAAACAAAGAAACTAAGACAAAAAGACCTATAACCTAACTTATCCGAAACAAAAACCCTGAACAAATCCCTACACTACACTAAGTCGCTGTCATGCCGGAAAAGAGAGGAGAGAAACAAAATAGTATGTGTGTGTGTGTGTGTGTGTGTGTGTGTGTGAGTGTGTGTGTGTGTGTGTGTATGAGAGAGAGGGGGGGGGGAGAAAGCAGCTTAATGCGTGGTGTGAAGATAAGAGACAAAAAAAAAAATAGAAGGACACGAGAGGTAGTGGATGGATGGAGCCGCTTAGCTGTAATTCCAATAGAATATAAGGTTGGATTTTACACTTCTTTGCAACCAATAAAGAATCAACAATTCTTATAACTGTTCAAAATATTTTTCTTCAGATTACTCTTAAAGGAACTTAAACTTGGAGATGTCCTCAAACTGTTAGAAAGGTTGTTCCAATATTTAGGTCCAGCAAATGTAAATATAGAATGTGTAAACATTGTTCTAGTTAAAGGCAGATGGAATTCATCTGAGTGACGAGTTGGATATTTATGGAACGAGCGGTTTCTCGCAAACATGCTTGTGAAGACAGACGGCAACAAATTATTAGAAAGTTTATACATAAATTGGCCAAGACAATAATAATAAATATCAGTTATCTTTAAAATTTTGTTTTCAGAAAATAAAACATCGGTGTGGGCTCTCCAAGAAACATGACAAATTATTCGAAGAGCTTTTTTCTGGAGACGGGACAGTCTGTCGAGATATGATGGATGTGTGTTCCCCCAAGCTATGATGCCATAATTCAAATAAGGTAAAATCAAAGCTGAATATAACATTAAAAGGGTGGGAATAGAAAAATAATATTTAACTCTATTAATAACACCAATATTTCGAGATATTGTGTGACAAATACTATCAATATGTGACTTCCATGAAAGTTTATTGTCAATAACCAAACCTAAAAACTTCATTGATGCAACTTCATCTATAACTATATCATCTATTTTTATATTATTAGGAAGATTATTTAAAGTATTACTTAATAATATACATTTAGTTTTAAGAAGATTTATAGACAACTTATTTGACCTTATCCAACATAACAATCTCTTTAATTCAGAATTTAACAAATCCACCAAAATATGAGGATCTGAATGAGAAAGAAAAACATTAGAGTCATCAGCAAAAAGTACAAAAGATAAAATATTAGAAACATTTATTATATCATTTATATACAAAATGAATAAAAGAGGTCCCAGTAAACTACCCTGAGGTACACCACAGGTGACAGATTGGTTGCAGGAGTTTTGACCAGATAGAAAAACATACTGTTTACGATCAGAGAGGTAACTCCTGAACCACTCCAAGGCCTTGCCACGTATACCATAGTGACATAATTTATGAAGTAATATTTTATGATCAATGGTATCGAAGGCCTTGGAGAGGTCCAGGAAGACACCCACTGTGTGATGAGCCCTATCTACTGCTTTGGCTACTTTTTCAATAAAGGAGAGAATTGCTTGAGAAGTGCTATGTCCTTTGCGGAAACCAAATTGTGAATCAGAAATGATATCATAAAAATCAAGAAATTTAAGGAGTCTAGAATAAACAACTTTTTCTAACAGTTTTGAAAACGATGACAACAATGAAATTGGTCTATAATTACTAATATCTTCCTTATTACCTTTCTTATAAATTGGGATTACTTTAGCAATTTTCATTCGTAGCGGAACAACACCACTGCTTAATGACAAATTAAAAATGTAAGTTAAAGGTTCAACAATATTCTCAGCTATATTTTTCAAAATAACGTTATCAATACAATCAGGTCCCGAGCTTCTTTTACTTTCCAAACTCATAATGATATCTTTTACTTCATAACTAATAATCGGATCAAAAAAGAATGAATTTGAGTTGGGTAATTTAAGAAATTCATAGAATTTTTTTTGACAAGCAGGAGTTTTATTAGCAAGATCATGTCCAATCTGCGAAAAGTAAAGGTTAAATGCATCTGCAATCATCACAGGGTCTGTTATTTCCTTGTCACCAGAAACAACTCTTGTAACACAAAACTTATCATTTTCTTTATTTATAGCACTGTTTATTATTTTCCAAGTTTTACTCATGTCATGCTTACAAAAGGATATCTGATCCGCGTAATACTTCTTTTTTTCATAACGCAATATTCTTGTAAGAGTGTTTTTATACATAATATATTTACGATGAGATTGTTCAGTACGTTTAATTTTGTCTGCATAATACAAATTGTTTTTCCGGTTTATAGATCGTAGAAGAGATTTTGTTATCCATGGTGATCTAGGATACTTTTTGTAATCACGTTTAACTTCTACCAAAGGAACATATTTCTCTAAATGAGAATTCAAAATATTCATAAAAACATCAAATGATAAATCCGTATCATGAGTGCTATATACTTCTCTCCAAGTTTCTTCATTCAGACTATTCTTCAAATTCTGTAAGTTATCCGGTGTGACTTTTCTAAATACTTCTCTAGTGGGACTAATTGGTTTCGTGGTGACTGGGATGGATGTGAAAATTGGAAAGTGGTCCGATATATCTGCTAAAATGATATTCGATTTAGGAGTAGGCGTAATATTACAAAATATATTATCAATAAGTGAAGCTGTATTATCTGTCACTCGGGTGGGTATAGTAATAAGTGGTAAAAAAGAAGCTGAAAACATACTATCAAGTAAATTCTGAGAGGCATTTACTGTGTGGCATTTCAATATATCTATATTGAAATCGCCCATAACAAAGCATTTTTTATTAACAAAAATTGGGTTATGTATGAGATCCTGTAAGGCTTCTAGAAATAATGCACTGCTGGAGTTTGGAGGTCTATATATCAATGTAATCAAAATATTCCTAGACTTTGGGATATTTATTTCAACAACCAAAGATTCTAAAATTTCATTCATGGAGTTAAGTTCGGTGTGTACAAAATAATCAAAATGTTGTTTAATATATAATGCAACCCCTCCTCCTACCTTGTTAGTTCTATTATTCGTAATAAAATCATAACCAGGAAATGCAAAAGAATTAGGGGAATATTTAGTAAGCCACGTCTCAGTGAGCCCAATAACAGAAAATGAATTCTGGGTAGGATTTTCTAGTAAAGATTGTAAATGTTCGAAGTTGCTATTTAAACTTCGGACATTTAGATTCGTTTACTTATTATCATCAAGATGCCGAGCAGACCAATTTTCTTATTACGTTTCTGTATGTATGTATATATATGTATATATATATATATATATATATATATATATATATATAGGTACATATATATAGATGTATATATATATATATATATATATACGTATATGTAGGGGGAGAGAGAGAGATTAATGTCTTGACGTCATTTTATGTCTACCTGAGAAATTACGTTTATCCCACATCTCTCTCTCTCTCTCTCACTGTCTCTCTCTCACTCTTCAACATCATCATAATCATTAAATCATCCGGTGGTCTGTTTCTGTAACTAAAATCTTAAATCTATTTTTTTTTTTGACCGAAAAAGAAAATTAGTAACCCGAAATAAGAGTAAGTGGAACAATCCATTGTGAATCCTAGTTGCCCCATCGGGTCAAAAAAATTTCGAAATTTGCTAGTCCAACATCAATTTCCAGTGCCCCCTGGCCACTAGGCCACATCTAATGTTGAGTTCTAGTATTCATTTTTTTTCTTCAATTCAATGTTTTATTTCATTTTTCGACAAAAAAGATATGAACATCACTTTTTTGATAACAGAAATTAAGGTGCGTAAAGTATAACATGAAAGAATGTATATACAATGATTGTACCACCTTATAATAATTATACACTATCATATAACTCAAGTGATTAGAAGTAATTATACAGTATGCAAAATTCGGAAAATGGAGGGACCCACTAAGAGGACAAAGCTTGTAGATTGTGGGCCCCTCAGAAGAAAAACATCAGTTGAGAAAAAAAGTAATAGTCTGGAAGCCCACCAGAAAGATAGATCAACAAAAGCAGACAGATATACAAACAAATAAACATGAAATGAGACTGGAGTAGGAGTAACAATACAATGGAGAGTTGACTATGAGACGAGACAATATGAGGCAAAGCTAACATAATAGAAAAGAACAGAACAAAAAGAAAGTATAAAGAAATAACAAATGGAATGATATCCCGACACATCTTTAGTAAAGGAAACGCAAGATATAAAATTCAGAACATAAACAAATGTGTGAATGTCTGATTAGATTATTTTCCAAATAAAAGGGTGAAGTTGGAAACATGACATACCATATAGCCAAGATGGTTAGGAGGGAAGGAAAGACGAAAAGGCAACACGTTATGGTATACATATCTAATGTATATAGGGAGAAAGAGAGAGAGAGAGAGAGAGAGAGAGAGAGAGAGAGAGAGATTAATGTCTTTACGTCATTTCCTGTCTGCCCAAGTCACGACGTTCACACCGCTCATATTCTGTTCTTGGATGGTTCATCACGATGACAGCGCCACTACATTAGTCACTCCACATCTACTGGCGATAGCAGTATATTCGCCCATCCGACTTCCTTGGCTGGTGTCATACATCATGCTTTACATCACCATAGGGTCTTAATCAGAAGCTTTTAGAGCAGCTGAAGGCTTCATCGGACCACAGTGGAGAATCAGCCGCTGCCAGGTTCCGGCAGCTATCAATCCAAATGCGACACAAGAATCAATATACAGTTAAAGCAAAGCTGAATTAATTTCACAGGCAGAATATGTCATTCAGGTGTACTGTTTTTTTTTGTTGTTGATATAATTTGGTTTGGAGATTATAGCATGCGTTTTCCTGGCAAAATATCTCATGGCACGTTATCATATACAGAATATGTGTTACTTTAGATGAATAAATAGCTTTTAAGTTTACTTAGTCGAAGTAATTCAATTTTTTAACCTAATGGTGTTCATGATCAATCTTTAACATTTATTTGGTCTTTGTACGTAAGATACCTGTTTAAACTTTTAACTGAATGCCGTGATGTATTGAATTTGATGAAATGATAGATATATAAATACACACATAACAAATACATGTGAACTGTTGAAATGAGCTAAAGAGATGACTCACTTCAATAATGGTTTATCAATTAACTAATTGATCATCAGTGGAGAGACCTATGTAACGTTATTCTTATCGACTTAGAAGCCCGCTTGGCCACGTGTGAAAAAAACCTTTTTATTGTATAGTGCATATACATACATCTCTCTTTTATATATATTATATCTATTATCTATCTATCTATCTATCTATCTATTTATCTATATATTTGTATCCCTTTTCATTTTTTGAAGCGCTATGAGCACCCAAAGGTTGACCTGTGCGCTATACAAGTAGCTACTACATTATTATTATTATTATTATTATTATTATTATTATTATTATTATAATTATTATCATTGTTATTATTATTATCATTATCATTATCATTATCATAATTATCATTATTATTATCATTATCATTATTATTATAAACATGGGCACAGTCGATTAAAGTCTCCAAGAAAATCTTTCATCGTGCAATATCCCGTCGTATCTTCCTCCCAACAATATCCTTCCCCACACCTCGCTGATACAAACTTTAGGGACTACCACCAGTGAATACTATACGATGTATTTCCCCTTAAATGATTCATCCAGTGTGACGGAGACAATCCTGTACTCGCCATGACTAAACTCTCCGAACATTATTATGCTTTCAAGATGGCGACGCATTGACCAATAACTTGGCGCCGGCTGAAATCAATAGTGAAATCGTTTGTAAAGCCGTTCAGACGGTGCTTTCCACGTTGAATATTCATTAATGGGTTTGGGTACCGTCTTTCACTTAAGAATACATCACGATGATATCATTAATCAAATCGATCGCTGATTGCGGTATCTCTTTTTTTTCTGCCTTCCTCATCTCCAGTTGCAGATAAAGTCGTGTCTCTGAAAGATGCTAATCAATAGTATCACTTTCACATGAATTAAGGGAGACTAGACCACAAGCCAGCCACAACATCACGACGATGAACACTAAACTCTCCATCAAATGCGTTGTATAATATCTAAGCATTCTTCCCGGAAGCTCGCGTTACCGTCTGATCCACTTTCATGTTTCTGAAATCTCAGGAGAACATGAAGATTTTTCTGAAAAGGAGGAGAAAAAGTTCCCTATATTGATATAAGATGGTTGGAGTCATGTAGAACGAATTCTACTATAGGAAGATTACTTATCAAGAAAGAATAGGGAATAGAAAGTTTTAAAAGCATTACAATAAAGAATAAGCAAGATCTTACAGTGATGTGGATTGTAAAGATTATGTAGTTAAGTAAGCATTTTACAACTGCACTAATGAGGAGGTGTTAATATACGGACATAGTCATGAATAAATATACAAATATTCGGGCCACTAAAATCTTTAAATCTGAAATTTTGGTGGCCCGAAATAAAAGCAAAAGTAGTAATCCATTGTAAATTTTATAGTTTCCCGATCGGGCCAACAAAAGATGAGTTTGGTGGCCGGACACCATTTTTAATGGCCCAGGGTAGTAATCTACATGTAGTATACAGGGTTAACGAAACTGTGTAATAGCGATGATACAGGACCAAACTTTGTCGATACCACACGTGTTTGAATGTGACTGTGACATGCGACAATCTGACATTGTTCCGTGGATGGGTCGCGACGAAGGTAGTCAATACTTAAAAAGGTGAAATGCAAGAATGCTTTCCTCCAGCGGGAAGCTTAAGAAGGAAGCTTAACAAAGAGATCGTTACGTTGTCTGACAATTAAAGAGAAAAACAACACTTCGGCCACCAAGAAAACGAGAAATTATGCAGATGACCTTCTCCAGTTCTGAGTTGATTCAGAGTCACCAATCACCACAATTTTGATCTGACCACTGCGGGAAATGATGATGGGTTATGCCGTTATGCGAGGAAATTACTTCGTTGCACTGGATCCCATGATGTCATCTTAAGATTGAATCTGAGGGAAACTCTTCTAAACTTTTAACCCAGAAACGAAGGCAATTGCAGTAGGATTGGACGCCAAAATGGCGACTTGGTTTTAGATTCTTTACATGCTCCTCCCTGCCAGTAACAATTTGCGAATGCACTGTTAATGCATGTAAATACTATTGATCTCGATATGGCATGTGTTCATTTATTTCGTGTTATTTCTTTATAATTTCCCACCATTCATAAGCCCCTATATTTCATTATTGTTCAGTGTTCATGATAGCTGTTCCGCGCGCTAGCTTACTGATTCAATGTATATAATATATATATATATATATATATATATATATATGTACATATGTATATATATAAAGCTATGTTCTTATAATCTTTGAATTTGAAATGAAGTTTCCCGAAATAAAAAGAAATTAAAAAATGCATTTTTAAATTTTGCTGCCCAATCGTACCAACAAAAGTAGCCTTTTGGAAATTTAGTGGCCCGACATAAATTTTTAGGGGCCCGGGCCACTGCTTATGTCGAGCCCTGTTTATATATATATATATATATATATATATATATATATATATACTATTTATGTGTGTATCATTATAATACATATTTATCGTAATATACATTTAAATACATGTACATATATGTATATATATATATATATATATATATATATACTATATATGTATGTGTCATATAATACATATTTATCGTAATATACATTTAAATACATGTACATATATGTATATATATATATATATACATACATATATATATATATATATATATATATATATATATACATGTATATAAATGATCGGAGATGAATTCTCGACTGATCGTATGTATCTGATAAAAGTGCCGACAGAGATGTGGAAAATGGCCGAAAATATGATGGAAGTACCGACGACTAATAAAAAGTTAAAGAATACAGTGTACATTAAATTACATTAAAGTGAACACGCATGCAACCATTCGACCAGGACGCCTTGCGTTTGTACCAAATTCATCCTATATACTTTTCAAAACCGTTCGTTACGCAAAATTTAGCAAAGAGTGCGGTTATTTTTTTGTATATATATCTTCTGTGTTGTCAATATTAATGCCGATTGTCAATTTGAACAAAAAACTATAAACGTTTCATTGCCACCTTTCACAAAAATGTGTCAAAGATTCTCTTTACAAAAATAGACATTTAGGGTCGTTTCTAAATAATGGGGAAACAAAATTCTTCAGTACGGAAACGTCTTAAAAAATAAACAGACATCTAATCGCGTTGGGTTGGATAGGGAGAGTTGGAAATGACTTCTGTGATTAAATGACGCGTGGCGCTGTTCAGATGGAGAGTCTTCAAGCCAAATCTTCTTCCCACGGAACGATCAATTCTTTGTTAGGTCGATCGCTCTCTGCGACAACGCATTACCAACGGGACAAGAGAGTTGACCTTACATCAAACATCGCTCGGAGCTGCAAACGCCTTTTCCGCCGAGTGCAGCCCCATCGCTCTGATCGTGGGACGGCGATCAAACTAAGGCATTGACTTCACTTGTAGTGTTGTCAGATAGTAATCTGTATCTTGAAGGGCCATTAGCATCTCCACTTCATATCAATCAGAGGCAGCGTGTATTGAAATGGGGCATCTGGAAGGGGATATACCAATAAAGAGAAACAGCACCTGCCAAACAAGGGGACGATCTTTAACCCCTACCGTCTCAGACATAGTTCTAACCAATGTAAAAGATTGAGCTCATTGAATAGTGATACTGAATTCATATCGTTTCTGATACCGTTAATTGTTTTTAAGCTGGTAGGCTCTATCAAATCATAACAACATTACCTCCTTGGTGTCTGAGATCCAAAGAGCATATGGATAATTTTTTTTTTCTGGTTCTCTATCAATGATATCATGCTTTCCTTAGATACGACAGGTAACCTATCACTTCAGGTGAGCGAACACATATTAAGATCATACATGCGTTTGACGTCACTCTGTTGTAATAAACATTTCACAACATGATTTGCAAAGAACATCTTTGTAAAGTGTCGGTCGCCACTGTGACAGTAGGAACAATAATTTGTCCACATGTATAGTTTACTTTTTCCTCATGACTAATACGACCTTCCATTGTTTTATAGTCTATAAAATAGTATGCATTAGTCAGGTTTATTGTATTGTCTGTCTCTTCATCACTTCTGGATTTTTGCAGGTCGTCGTGCCATTAAATGGCTTTACCCCATTGTTTACTGAAACTGAGAGCACATGACTATGTATATGTGAAGAAAATGGGTATATTTTACTGTTAAATATCAACTTCGAGCGAATGCGGCAGAAGGCAGATGCGGGTTTCATTTAGTATGGTACAATTGAAATGAAGTTATACGTGTACTTGACAGTTTACGTTATTTATTCACAATTGACAAAAGTTGTGTTGCCATATCAGGCGTGCACCCGTTAAAGGGGGGGGGGGGGAGAGGGAGAGAGAGAGAGAGAGAGACAGACAGACAGACAGACAGACAGACAGGGGAGGGGTGGAGTGAATCAGAGAGGTATAACAAAGAGGGCTGCGTGGAGCGGGAGAGAGAAAGATCTCGATCTCAATCTCTCTTGAAAAATGACATAAATTTGAGTTAAAAAAAATGAAATACATTTGTATTGACATGTATTGAATAGAGAGAGACTGGGAAAGATCGAGAGAAGCTATCAGAGAACTAGATATAGATTAAAGTGTAACAATCATCATGATGACAGTGACAATGATAGGAATATGATATCAATTACTATACTGATAATGATAATGATAATGATGATAATAATAATAATAATCATCATCATCATCATAATAATCATAATAATGATAATAATAATGATAATAATGATAATAATGATGATAATAATAATAATATAACTTATTCTGTGCATGATAGAGTGCTCAAGGTGCTTAAATCCTGAGCAAAATCACGACGAAAATAGAAAAGTCCCTACATTTTTTTTTTGGAAGGAGTTACATGTCTTAAGAGCTTTGATGTCGTCAGGAAAGCTATTAGTAATAGGTAGAGGATAATAACACAGATAAAGCTGCTGAATATCTATAATAACATATTTTGCGTTTCTTTCTTAGGTGTTCAAGCAGAAAAAATGGATGAGCAAAGCTAATTAAGGGCTGGAAGTAAGGGTAGAGAGAAAGAGAGAGAATCACGACCTGGGAAATCCCTTCCAATCTAAAACATATCATTCTCACTCAAAAAAGAGTAAAAGAGCAAAGATAAACATGAAGATGATTAGAGTACGACAGAACTAGAACAATCCGCATGAAGACAACCCACAAGAAGAAATGGAAAAAAAAACAAGGGTAGGCGTACAACAGAGAAATTACTGTCTGATGGGGGATAAGGAAAGAAAGAATTGAGAATTTGTGAGAAGGGAGAGTAGGAGAAGTTGGAGGAGGGAAAACGTCCATATGGTGTCACCACAAAGGCTGCCTCCCCCAAGAGTTCACGTCAATAACCTCGTCGCTAGGTTTGGAGCAGCAAGGCAGACGCGTGCCCCGCTGCGGCGGCTCACTGGATGTGGAGTTTTTTTTTTATGATCTGCAATCAGCATGACAAAAGCCCAAAAGAAATCGATGAAATTCGTGATGAGTCACCATGAGAACTGCTTTGTTGCATCGAACTGCCATTTTGCAAATTTTAAGTGCCTGTAATATCTCTCTCGCTTCGATGGGCTTGGATGTATTTTTTTCTTTGCCAATTTCAATTAAAGAGGGAAAGACCTGGTGAGAAGAAGAGAGTAAGAGCATTTCCATGGATATTGCAGAAGTTTTAAGAGAGTGAGAGAGAGAGAGAGAGAGAGAGAGAGAGAGGGAGAGAGAGAGAGAGAGAGGGAGAGAGGGAGAGAGAGAGAGACTATACTGCAAGCACTTTTCTTCTCATATTTACATATAGATAGGTAGGGAATGAATCATACATATTGATAAAATATAATGTATTTTTGGATCTATAGAATATCCTGACAGAGATGGTGGCTGAAAGTAACCATTCTTGTTTTTTACATTAAACATGTCTATCACAGAAATATCTTGCTTTTTGTTTGTAGAAACAGAAAGAAAAGGATGCTTCCGTAGTGTTTGTTGGGAGTAATTAAGTGCAACAAAATGCATTTCATTTATAGATGTAAAGTATACTACGCAATGTTATTCTAGGTAAGCAATCAAAAGATGGGGTCAGCAATTTGGATGTAAATGGTGCTATTGAACTGAATGGCACGCTGAGGGACGAAATGAGTTCTTCTTATCTGCCGGGGTAACACCCTGAGGTACAGACTAACGAAACGATTATATCAGTTGTGCAAGAATACAAAGTGAAGTTTTATGAAAAAAAAATCTAATTTTCGCAAGTTGAATAATCGTGTTGGTACAAAAGTTGTCAACTATTGGCCCGGATAACAAGCATCCTAAAAATACTTCTTAAAAATGCTGCCCCCCCCCCCTCCATTATCATGGGTCATCTCTTCAATACATTCTGCCTTTGACTCAGAGTGACATTCTCGTTGCAAATGTTACACCAGAACATGAAGGTGACGACAGAGGAGATGTCAAAAACTACAGGCCATTTTCAGTACTTTCATTCATAATGAAAAAAAGATCAGATCATTCAGGACATGTGCGGTCTGGGGTGCCACTTTTATTTCCGATAATAGTAATTTACCTCCTTAACGTGTATGACTAGAAGTAAAAGAATGACTCAGTGGTATATCAAAGCGCTACTAAAGCCAATGGAATTGAAACAGTATTGAATGATGATTTCAAATATATAAACAACTGGATGAGACATAATAGTTTGAGTCTGAACCCCCACCAAGACACAGTTTATGACATTTGGTACCGAATAAAGTTAGAACGTAACAAGTCTCTGTCTTTGAAAGTCGATGAACATGTATCAAGTGAAGTCAAAGGTGGGGGGGGGGCAGGGGGATGGGGATGTTAATTACGGGTATTGTATATATATTTTTTGCTGATGTACCTTTCTATTCTGTGTAACCATTTTGTCTTTGTGCGATTTGTAATCATTTATTGATTGTTGTAAATATTGTAATTGATTTTAATTTGTTCTAATAAAAAAAAAGAAAAAAGTGAAGTCAAAGGTAAGTATCGGGCACATAGTTTTGACCCTATTGACCCTATGCTTAATTTGAAAGAGCAAGTAGACTACATACACTATGTGGTAAAATAGCACAAAGACTGCATGGTCCTTTTGAATAGATTGAAAGGATTTCTCTCACTACACAGTGTACTCAAATGCCTTCGTGTTGCCTCTCTTTGATTATTGTGGTATATTGATATAGTGTGGCCGGTCATGTTGTAACAAAACAGAGATACTCTGGTGAAGCTACACAAAAGAAATGACAAGGATTGTGTTATAGGAGTAGAATAGGAGTAGGATCCTATACTTCCACAAAATGTGTATTAGCACAGTAAAAATTGACCGCTATTGACAATACTGTATATAGATAGAAATTACGCTGATGTAAATAAGTCTATAAAGCCCTTAATGATCAAGCTAACATTTGAACATTTCATCAAATCAAAGCAAGACTCCTCCTACAGAGCCCTGTCCGCAAGTACAGATGGTCTTATTATTCAACTTGGGAATAATGTCTTTTTCATACATATATAGGAGCAACAGAATGGAATAGTTTATCATATCAAGTAAAAAAAGGTCTCGACCATTCACTTAAAAATTCTTGACAGCAAATACCGGCACTTCTATAGAACTATAACATCAACGCAAGTAACTAAACAAGTATAAAGGTTGTACACGGTGACATCATTGGCTCTACTTGAAAGCATTCGAACTTTACCACCCATACGGTTAGGTTAGCCCAGATTCTCTGCTGTGCTTTGTCTTCATATTCCACTTATCTGGGAAAATGTGAAAATGCTGATGGGTGATTGATTGACTGATAATGATCAATTCGGTCACCATTCATGGTATCCAGAAAGATAAGTTCATATGATTAAAAAAAGGATAGATTATGATACTGTAGACAATTTATTAATTTGATTTTACATCATATATATATATATATATATATATATATATATAACTAAAATCAGTGTAGGCCTTAAATATGCAACCATATCTTTGTCATATTTTCTGCATACAATATATTTTACTTAATTGTATCATTTTTAATTATGGTATTTAAACACACTCGAAAACGATAATTCAACGAATTAATACTTGGAGGAAATAAAAGTAAATTAAAATGAGAGAAGCAACAGGATGGGGTCGAGGACAAAAGAAAATATGAACAGAAAAAAGGGGGCTTCACTTCTAGGTTAAATACCATCCTCGCTAAACTCTCGACAGATGGCGTACTTTCTCTACGATCTTGGGCACATTCAGGATCATAATAGAGCACAGCGCTATTCCTTTGATATCTTTCGGTTCTAGAAAGTTTGTCTCACTTGGAAGCTTTAGGTTGTCTCTGAAATGATTGCGAATATTAACTGCAAGATAGAATAATTTTAAAAATCCTTTTAATGTGTATATTGTAGATACAGCTTTGCGAGATCCTCTCGAGAAATTAATGTTCTTTTCAAACTAGAAAAATAACGATCAACCATTGAGAGGTATTTATAAAGTATTGCTTTGTTGTGAACTGAGGTCGGGGTCTATACTCACTAGTCTACTGGACTAGGTGTTAAAAACAACAAAAACAACAACAAAACAAACATATGACACACATTTCATCTTTAGGTCTAGCAACTAAAACAATCTGAGTATCTCTGTTAAAATCTAAATTAGATCTAAACTTGTCATTACTAATACAAAATATTGTTTTTTTTTAGATGTTGGTTACAAAATACAAGGTCACGAAACTATTATCAAACAAGTATTCATCACTTTCACCATTCAGATATTAATTTTTTTATTACTAAATCTGGTGTAACAAAAGGAGAATCAAAGAATCTTTTTTTTTAGGGGGGGGGGAAGGGGTACATCTCCATAGCTTACAACACGAACTTTACCAACCACTGCAACAACCAACACATGCAATCTACAATTAACGTCATTGTAATAAGATTTGTTTTTCCTTTGGAGGACCGTCAGACTAATTCCCAAACTCCCATTTCCTTATATTCATTCTTCTTCCTCCATTATCACTTTCTGCACAGTTATGGTTATAGCAAGTGGGTAAAACAAACAAACAAACAAACAAACAAACAAACAAACAAACAAGCATGTCAATATGGAGTTTTCCACGCTTGCATCCACATAATATCATTATGGCTGTGTAAGGGAAATAATAACAAAAACGCACATGGACCTTCCTTTCTGAGTATTTTTCACCATATCACTGCAATTGTGACATGTTTTTTGTTTGTTTGTTTGTTTGTTTTTTTTTTGAAGAAAAAAAAAGAACATGGGGTTTCGAGTGAACCGCATGAGATTCATGCATCGTAGCATGGTATGTCCCTGCATTGGTTCCTGACCAGATTTGGGGTCTTACGGTGATTTCTGTCGCAAGGAGGCTCTGCTAGCACTACAACGAGCACGTCATGAACCCCCATTTTTAAAATCGTTCTGCATTAAGTAACCCTTCCTCTACAATTTGATAATGTTTCTTAAAAATGACATTGGTTTTGAATGTACAGCATGACATCCATGCACCCTACCTAATCAGGGCACCCATGCACGATAGGTTTATAACCAGATTTTGGGGCCCTAAGGTGATTTCTATCATCTGGGGATGCTGCCAGCACAAAAACTAGGACATCCATGAACCCCCACTTTTTATTGTTTTTCTGGAATTAGTAAGCCTTCTTCTATAATTTGGCCAAGTTTTGTGAAAATGACATGGGTTTTGAATGAACAGCATAAGTTTTATGAACCCACCTTGTCAGTGTATCCCTGCATAGGTTCCTGACCAGATTTTGGGGACTTCCGATGAATATGTGCTCTACTTCAGGCCCCTGGGAGCAACTTTTTTTTTCACAGGGGTGCTGAACCCCTGACCCACTAGTTCGGTTGCCGGACCACATTAGCAGCGTTTCAGTATGGGGGGGGGGGGGGGGGGGAGGGGGGATGCATAGGCCATACAAGCACTGTCGACTTTTTTTGGAGGGGGGGGGGGGCAGGGGAGATGAAAGGAGGGGATGGGGACATTGAAGCGAGGGTGAGAAAGCCCTCTGCCACACAAGGAAACTTTTGCATCTTTAGTGAGATTCTACAATCTTGTGCACACTTTATGTGGTAAATTTTAGAAATCTTAAATCAAAACAGAAAGAAAAGTGAATTCTCATGGCCATAGGCGCCGGAAGTGGGGGGGCAGGGGGGCCCCCAATCCAAAAAGTGGGGGGGGGGGGGGGCAAAAACGCATTTTTGCCCCCCCCCCCCAAAAAAAAAAAATAATAATAATGATAATGATAATAAAAATAAATGAATAAACAAAGAAAATAAAATAAATATGTATATATATGAAAAAATATGGCTACAAACGGCAGCTTTTGGACTGTAAAATGTCAAAATTTTCAAGCTCGCTCGCTTCGCTCGCTCGCATTGAATCGTTATGCCATTCTCCTAATGTTGCTGCCAATAATTGCCAGCAGTTGCGCCCGATGCGCCCCCATTTATTTCAAAGCGAAATATGTAGCTACAATTAAAACTCCAGTTTTGGAACTGTAGAATATCAAAATTTTCAAGCTCGCTCGCTTCGCTCGCTTTCATTTTATTGTTATGCCATTCACCTTATGTTCCTGACAGTATTAAATTTGTCGATCGTTTCACACCGTCATTCCATAATCCATGTAAGGAAAACTTACAATGTTCCTCAATGACTGCGTTGTTGAATGTATCACATTCCGTAAGGTATTGTAGTCCCATTATTGCTCACGCACACACGCACAAGCATATATAACAGACCGTCAAAATTACTTTATGGTTCCCCCCCCCCCCTGCATGTTTCGACCCACAATTCGCCACTTTACATATATATATATATATATATATATATATATATATATATATATATAATAGATGTGTGTGCGTGTGTGTGTGTGTGTGTGTGTGTATGTGTATATTGTGTAACATATGCATGGTCTAATCTTGAGCCCCCTCCAATGTTTGCCCCCCCCCCCCCCCAATCCAAAACTACTTCCGGCGCGCCTGCTCATGGCCTATTATGTTCATGGATGAAATGTTATAGAAAGTGGTATACTGTTATCTCTTGCTCCGTGTGTGGGTCTTCTCTTTGTAAAAGTCCATGGAAGGGGACCTAAAGGGGGAGGGTGTGGGAGGGGTATCCCCATACGAAAACGTGGAATATCCCTAAATTTGTATCAGAGAAGTGTGTGTGGGTCTTCCCTTTTATAAGTCCATGGAAGGATATCTAAAGGGGGAGGGGATATCCCCCTCCCACACGATGGAGATTTTGCACTTTTTGTATTGGAGTATACAATGATCTGACGCACAATCTTGGTGGAATTTCCCTAAATTTGTATCAAAGAAGTGTGTGTGGGTCTTCACTTTGTATAAGTCCATGGAAGGGGACCTAAAGGGGAAGGGTGTGGGAGGGGGTATCCCCCTCCCACACGAGGGAGATTTTGAATTTTCAGACCTGAAATTCAGCGATCTGGCTTACACTTTTGGTGATTTTTTTTAAAGAGTATGAAAAATAGATATTCACAGAAATGTGAATGACAATTAAATCTGGGTATAATCAGCCCTTGTTCCGCATGTGCATCATCACTGTGTGATAACTATACGGAAGCTGATGAGGCAGGGATGGGAGGGGTAGCCCCCTCCCACACGACGGAGCTTTTGCATTTTTAGAATTGAAAATTGAATGTGGAACGATGTGATGCACACTCTTGGTTGGATATCCTGAAATTTGTTCAGACAATAGTGTAGTAAGTCACCTATGGAGGGAGACCAAGCGGGGGAAGGATGTGATGGGAGGATGTATCCCCCTCCTATACATGAGAGAGATTTTGCGTCTTTATGATTGCAATTAATGCAAAGATCTGGAATTTCTGGCGCACAGTCTTTTGGTGGAATACATAATGTAATCTAGCCATAATCAATGCATGGGGTGGAAGCTATAATATAGCAAGGGGGAGGGTTTTGGAAGGGGGTGTCCTCTAACCCCTCCCATTCGAGAGAGCCTTCGTATTTCAAGGATTGAAATGAAAATATATTGTCTATACACAATTATAGTCATTTATTTATGATGGAATATTTGAAAGACTGTAAAACAAAGAATCATGTAAGCCTACTAAATGTAGTTGGGGAATGTAAAGGTAAACTGAAAGAGAATATCCCCTTCCCACATGAAGGCAATTTGGAATTTGTTTGAATTGAAGTGACAGATCTGATGCGCACTTTTTGATGAAATATTCCGAAAGTGTGAATCTCAAAAGCCAGTGTATGGAAGTTGGCCTAACGGGGGAGGGTATGGGAGGGGGTATCCCTCCCAATTATATTTTCCATTTTCAGAACTGAAATTAAACAATCTGGTGCACTTTTGGTGAAATATCTGGACAGTTTCTATCAAAAACAGGCAAGAAAAATTTCCAAATCGTGGGGATTTTCTTGGGGGAGGGGGATGGGGAGGGTGGGGTAAAGTGATGTGTTTGCATAGCCCCCCCACCCAATATTTTTATTCCAGGACTGACGCCATTTAATACGAGGAAACTGTGGCATTTTTAGAATCCAGTTGACATTATCTCGTAAACACATTTTTGATGGAATTTGGGAAATTACCAATCCCCGAAGTGTACTGTGGTATACTAAGCGGGGAAATGGTTAGGACCTAAATGAAAGGAGGATATTATATTCCCACACGAAGGAACTTTTGCATTTTTTAAACTGAAATGACAAATCTTTTGATGAAATAATCATGTGAAAATATGTCAATCTAAAGATAATGGAAAAGTAACAAGGGGGACGGTGTGGGAGGCTTTTCGTATCCCCCTCCCACGTGAGAGAGGTATTGTATTTTCAGAATTGAACTGCGACAATTCCTTGCACAGTTTCGGTAAAATATTTGGACAGTTTTCCATCAAAAAAGCAAGAAAATCTCCGACATCCCGAAAATTATTGGGAGGGGGGTAAATACTAATATCATGGCAACTGCCCCGCACCCGTGCATACGCGGGAGCTTTTACATTACTCTAGAATAGAAAGGAAAATATCGTGGGAGGGGTATTTCCCTCCAACACGACGCAGAATTTTAAGAATTGACTGGTGCACACTTTTGGTGAAAGGGTTGGGACAGTTTCGAATTAAAAAAAAAAATCACATCTTGGAAATTATTTTTTTGGGGGAGGGGGAGGGGGGCAATATAACATGTTTCGTCCATCGACGCTCCCCTTGAGGGGTATCATATTAAATACCCTCCCCCTAAATGAGGGAACTTCTGCATTTTTAGAATTGAAATTCAGCAATCTAGTGAGCCCTTCATACAGGTAGAATATTTGAAACATTTTTCAGTAAAAAGCAGGAAAAGTAAATATCCTTGGACAATGGGAATGCTTAAATAGTGCTATCTGCACTTAAAGCTTGTTCTGTGTGGGAGGGGGACACACCTCCCACACTGTGGAGATTTTGCATTTTCAGAAGTGAAATTCAGCGATTTGATGCACACGTTGTCGTTGGGTGGGATATTTGGACAATTCTTTATTAAAAAAAAGCAATTTTCCCTGTAAAAAGATAAATGTTGGGGTGCAGAGGCACCCCTACTTTTATTTTTGCATGGGGGTGCTATGCCCCCCTGCTCCAAAAGTCAGGGGTGCTACAGCACCCCCAGCTGCACCCCCGGCTCCAAGGGGCTTGCTCTACTTCCAATTCTCGAATTGACGTGACCAAAAATCACTGACCAAAAATCGTACTACAGTGTACGATCTTTTTGACGTGACTCAGCTCAGCCTAGCGCGCGCCTAGCCAGCTAGCTGCTGCTCTGAGCTCTGGCTGACCTAGTGGCTAGGCCTGGAGGATCGAGGACCAATATCGACGCAAACAAACAGGTAAGTGTGCCCCATGCATCATTGGCATTACTCAATCTCACTTTCATGACATTCGTAGAACAAAAACAAAGAGACAGGGTAATGATCTTGAGCTACATACCTAGTGGCATGCGAAATTACATGCTTTCTCGATATTTCCATCTGCCTCTGCACTATTAGCTGATAATCCTCGAATGAAGTGTTTGGTCCCATATACTAAATATTGTGTTGAGCGCGTCCTTGCGTTTAACTTTAGATTCTGTTTCAAATCTGCTATCATGGCTATATTCTGTGAATGAGATCCTACAGGGTAGAGTGTGCAATTAATAATATAAGGACATGATGTCTTAAAGACTAGAGTGTCATTAAGCTTCTTTGAAAAGAAAAAAAAATGCTTCTTTGAAATAACTGTCGGAAGTTGATCACTGCACTGACACTGGATGCATTCGTTGTCAAAGAAGTAACGTTAGGTTTTATAGGGCCTACAACAGATTCACATATTCTGCAGAAACATGGGAATCTAGTAGTTTTTCTCAAACAGCAGCAGTCAATAACTGTAATAGAGAACGTCAGAGGTGTTCAAATTGGCATACAGTGGAAGTTAACTGAAAGTGGGAGGGCAACAAAGACTGAATTGTCTTTCAAGGGGCCCAACAAGACAGGTGAATATTTTACCACAGCACAGGTGAAAAAAAAGAAGAAGGAAAAATGCTTCATCTTTGATCCCCCCCCCCCCAAAAAAAAAAGAAAAAAAAATCACTGTAGAATGTCTATTGCATTAATTTACTCATAAGATTGAAATACGCTCCTTATAGTTTTTACCCTATAACCTAGTTAGTGTCTGGTAGTAGACTGGTGGAGAAATAAATGTTATTCTGATCCCTTGAGAGCCCAAGCTGTTCTTTATGGGACCCTGGTGGCACCTACATAGGTTCCTGTAGTGTCAAGAATGTGTATAAAGTTCTAGTAGATCTACAGGAATCTGATATAACCAGGTTCAAAAAGTGTAGACAGGGTTGTCTGCATTCATGGCCTAAATTCATGTTTATTTGTGTGGACTGTTTAATATACTGACCAGAAAAATGACTTCGATCAAGAAGATTACAATTTCGTCTATCAATAGTTGTTCTTTTTCTGTTTCAAAACTGCATGTGTTTTTGTCTAATTTTCAATACCTTTTTCAAGGTAGTACCGGTACTAGAAGTGTGCCTAATTTGTTATAAAACTTGTATGAAGATGTACATAGCAATTGAGGCTGAGCTCACTAGATTTTGACTTTTGCTGACCCTATTTGGGTACCCTTTTGTGTATAAGTTTTAACAAGTTTTATTTGTGAGCCTGTGGTGCACCATCCATTCATAATCTCATATCTGATTGATATTTTCCATTGCTCGATGGCACATGCAGTTGTCCATGAAAAGGGGATACCTGCTTGACTGCTTTCGTACAGGCAGATTTACCGTCCTGTCCGTTCTTTGTCGACAGGCAAAAAGAATCTAGTTTGGGGGCCTTGAAGACTCTCTGAAAACTGCGGAAGGAAGGGGTTGATATTAGTATTTATAAGTATAAGTATGCTGCAAATATGGTAAAGACTTCCTTATGCCACCCCCCCCCCCACTGATTTTGCCACAACACTCTAGTCTCTACCTTACCCTTGTTAGCTTATAATGCATGGATGCATGCAGCATGTGTCCCCAACATTTGCCAAGTATGTGTGCTTGTGTGCATCTGTAGGCAAATATTAGCAAGGGTAGGGTAGTGTAAATATGTAGTGTTATGGCAAAATTAGTGTGGGGGTGGATACAAGGAATTATTTCCCAAATATGGAGTACACTCCCCTAAAAGTGACCTCACTGTGAAACATTGTATGTACCTATTGTTTTAGATACCTAATAAGGCTCATAACCACACCGTGGTAACTACTTTGCCAACTTTCAAATAATCAGAGCACTGCTGCAGTGATCTCAATGTTCATATGAAATTGTTCATATGTTCTGAAACTTTTACTCAGCTCCCACTTTTTCAGGGGGCTGCTTTCAACCTTTTGCAGCATTCCATATACTGTACAGTACAATTGCAGGGCAAGAAAGTGGATGAGAAGCAGTACATCACATTACACTTTAAAGTTTGCACCCTTCAAAGTGATAACTTGTTACAACCAGTAGGTGCAAAATGAATTGCAAAAGGAATGTCCTTCTACAATCCCATTTCAATAAATTTTTGCATTACCAGTAAAATCTGAGTCAACAATGGAGCAAAGAAGTGACCTGTCTTCCCACCAGCAAAGGTCACCTAGTGGTTAGGATGGATGAAGATGTGAGGATGCTTCCGTGTCCTCATCCTCCTGTGACAAAAAGGCAAGGTGAGTGATGCACACATTTTTGTTTCCCTCCCTCACTCCCTCTTTCTCTCTCTCTCTGCCTGTCTGTCTGTCTCTCTTTAAAAGCATGAAATTGTCTTTGTGAAAATTAAACCGACCTTGGGCTAGGTTCAATGTGCTTAAATACAAAGACGAGCCCAACTTAACAAATAGCTGTTTGATACCAACCTAGTTATACCCCCGCCAAACGAAGTTTGAAGGGGGTATATAGGAATCAGCGGACGGTCGGTCGGGCGGTCGGTCGGGCGGTCGGTCGGGCGGTCGGTCGGGCGGTCGGGCGGTCGGTCCGTTGCAAATCTTGCGTCGCGAACTACTTCCTCAGTTTTCAACCGATTCCCATAAAACTTGGCACAGATGTGTGCCTTGGGTTGTAGATGTGCAAGACATATTTTTTGACAGTACCCAAAAGTACGTTGCCATGGTAACGGCATATTATGGGCAAAAATGGGTACAAATCTTGCGTCGCGAACTACTTCCTCAGTTTTCAATTGATTCCCATAAAACTTGGCACAGATGTGTGCCTTGGGTTGTAGATGTGCAAGACATATTTTTTGACAGTACCCAAAAGTACGTTGCCATGGTAACGGCATATTATGGGCAAAAATGGGTACAAATCTTGCGTCGCGAACTACTTCCTCAGTTTTCAACCGATTCCCATAAAACTTGGCACAGATGTGTGCCTTGGGTTGTAGATGTGCAAGACGTATTTTTTGACAGTACCCAAAAGTACGTTGCCATGGTAACGGCATATTATGGGCAAAAATGGGTACAAATCTTGCGTCGCGAACTCCTCCCACAGTTTTTGATCAATTTTTATGAAATTAGGTACAGATGTTCATCTGAATATGTTAATGTGCAAGACACATATTTCCGCAGTGGCAAAAAGTGCGTTGCCATGGTAACGGCATGTTATTGGTAAAATATAGGGCAAAATGCTTCATGGCAAAACTGCTTCATCAGTGTTCTTCCAATTCTCATGGAATTCATATAGAATGTTTGTCTTAGGATATAGGTCAGCATGACACATTTCTTGACAGTGACAAAAAGTATGTTGCCATGGTAACAGCTCACATATTATGAGCCAAAATGATGGAAAATTTTGTGTTGCAAACTACTTCCTCAGTTTTTGCCCAATTTCCATGAAACTTGGTACAGATGTGTGCCTTTGGTTGTAGATGTGCAAGACGCATTTTTCGACAGTACCCGAAAGTACGTTGCCATGGTAACGGCATATTAATGGCAGAAGATCAAGGAAAGATCTTGCGGATTTAACTACTTCCTCAGTTTTTTTACCAAAGCTTATCAAATGTTGTTTTGACCAAAGCTTATGAAATGTTGTTTGACGGGGGTATAACCAGTCGCTGTAGCGACATTTCTAGTTTCATCTACTGTTCAACTCTATCTAAAGTATATTTTAGATATGTACCATGTAACCAGGGCAAAGATGTTAGGAGCATTTTGATGACATCATTCATTGCAAGTGTGACTTGTGATGGTTAATGCATGGACTGAGATTGTGAATCCAAACCAAGGGACAGAGAAGAAATCATCCTTGAGTGGAAGTTAATTAAAACACTGAGCAGTAGCCTGCTAGTATCTGAAAGGTGAAATACAGTTCTCATATGCTATGGGCAAGGTGTTGATATTTGCTCTGAAATGATCACACATGAATATGCATAAGAAAATTGTGAAAAAATGCTGAGATTTTCTAACACAATTTTATTTGGGTAATGATGGAAATTATGTGAAATATTAGCCAAAAGGTATGCCAACAATATTGCAATCTTGGGACATACTCGGTCATGGTTTCGTAATGCTGTGTAATATTTTATAATGGATTCTCGATTTAATCAACAAATTGCGCCAAAGCAGTAACCATCCATCTTCTGCATGAGATTGAATTGCATGCAGCTTGTTTGGAAGTAATATGATAGTTGCTTATCATGTAACATTCTACCTACCAACTACTGCACGGGGAGGGCTCTTCTCTCTGAAAGTTGTATGCTCAAATACAATCAAAATTATTTTACTGTTTTCGTCTCAAAATACTCCAAAACAACTCATCATACTGGCAAATCATGTCAGCTAGACAAGGTTGTTGATAGGCCCTTTCATTGAAGTCCGACATGGTATGTACCCAAGCAGTCCAATCATAAAGTTACCTCCATACTGTAAGAGTGCATCATAGTATAATAAAAAGAAAATGAATAAATCAGTGCATGACTGATAGAATACTGCTTGGATGACAAAGTTCATATTTATGTAAAGGCTGGAACTATATATTAACTTACTGAAAGGCAAATTATGCGGTGTTTTAAAATTGCTTTTAATGCATACCATAATAGTTTTCTTTTATTATCTTCTAGAGCATCGGGGCTGTGATCTGACTGAAATGGTTCGTATTTGTTGCAGTGTGAACATGAAGGCATCTCGACCAATGCACTAAACAGAAGGACTGCTGATACATGCCAGCCTGGCCAGTCAAGACACATTTCTCAACCTGGATACAATTCGAAAGAGTAGTCTGTGAGTGAAAGTGACCTGCAGCTTGAATCACTTGCTTGGAAATCAGAAATGGACTGTTCTTGACCTGATTTTAGCAAGGAGGGCTTCACAAACTCTTGCCATGTAGATGGAGGAACCTCCTCTGACCAGTCTGAGATTGACAATGAAAGAAATGACTATAAGTCATCCTCAAATGTTAACTCAAATGAGAAGCACAAAATGGCAGTACCAACATTTGTATATGGTATCTGTAAAGCAGCACATTTCAAACAAAACGGAATTGTAGTAGGTGACAAAACTGGTGGCAATTCTCACGCAGGTGCATTGGAAAGGTTCAACATTGAGAACCAAAGAGCTGTCGTGCCCTCAACATCAAAAGCTGATGACTGTAAAAGGATCAGACCTCTCCAGCCACAAATGGCCGCACGGATTTATTCCTGTGGTGGCAGCCAACCCACTTGTGAAATGCTGCAGTCCCACAGTCATGAGAATGGACTGCCAATAAACAAAGAAAGCAAGACCAATGAACCTCAGCTGCTCAAAATCCAAGAGGAGCCGTGGGATTTGACCAAATCTAGTAAATGTCTTGGTTCATCCACTGATGGTGCAGAGAAGAACACAGACATGGATGGGAAAGATGCTGCGTTAGAAGATAATTCTGATGACAGTGACGAAATCGATAACCACAGTGAGTACTGTGTCAAAAGAAAGAGTTGCCAGGATATCCATTGTCACATGTAATTGTGTATTTTAGTCATTCCATTGGCTTTGCTTGCACTCACAAAGACAGAAAGTACTGCAACAATACTTAAACAAATTAATGCCTCTTATATGTGTGCTGTTAATTTTTCTGCTTGATTAAATATACATGTATCTAAGGAAAAATATCCCAATAGGTACCAAAAAATAGTTGATCGCTATTTAAAGCTTCAATTATTGTATGTATGTGGTAAAATAATGGTGTAAACGTACATGAAATTCTTGCAAAATCCCATAGTTGTTGGACTTTGTGTAACCTTTTGTCTTGTACTTGGCTGTCCAGTATTTACATTCATGTGTATGCATCTGAGAGATTTTTGGGCCAAGTAAACAAAAAAAGTGCGATATAGTTTCTCATCTGGATTTTTGGAGAGATATGATGCGGGATGTCCTTTCGATTTGAAATCTTACTAATTTTTTTCGAGCCTACCGGAGGTGTGGGGAGACTAAGGGATCGCCTGCGGCGGCGTCGTCCGTCCGTCGTCTGTCCGTAACGCTACAAAAACTTGAATAACTCTCTACTGCGGATTTAAATTTCAATTAAACTTGGAGGGAGGAGTGGTTATACAAAGTTACACATTTTACCAAACATGAAGGGCACCTCAAGGTCAAAGTTCACAGGCAGAGGTCAATGAACTTTTGGGCCAATGTTAAGTTTTAGGGCGCGTTTCGTTTATTGCTCGTAACTTTTGATGTATCTGTCTGTTTGTGACCAAACTTAGATTGTAGATGTCCCTTGGGAAGTTGAAGGTTACCACAAGGTCAAAGGTCACAGACAGGGGTCAACGAACTTTTAGGGCCCAATGTTAAGTTTTTATGGCGCGTTTTGATTGTGGCTCATAACTTTTGATCCCTTTGTCCGTTTGTGACCAAACTTGGATGGTAGATGTCCCTTGGCGAGGTGAAGGTCATCACAAGGTCAAAGGTCACAACAAGGGGTCAACAAACTTTTAGGGACCAATGTTAAGTTTTTTATGGTGCGTTTCGATTGTGGCTCATAACTTTTGATCCCTTTGTCCGTTTGTGACCAAACTTGGATGGTAGATGTACCTTGGGGAATTAAAGGTCATCACAAGGTCAAAGGTCACAGAAAGGGGTCAACAAATTTTTAGGGCCCATTGTTAAGTTTTTATGGCGCGTTTCGATTATGGCTCATAACTTTTGATCCCTTTGTCCGTTTGTGACCAAAATTGGATGGTGAATGTCCCTGGAGGAGTTGAAGGTCACCACAAGGTCAAAGGTCATTGGCGGGTCAATGAACTTTTGGGAGTTAGAAAAATATTAATTTCTTGTACGTGAATGGGCGAGACACAATTTGGCACTTGCCTTGTTTATCTGAAGCCGCTGCATACATGGGCAACTGCAACCTATTGCATGGTGCTATAGTGTAGTTTTTTGCACTGCCTCATTTAATGATTTATAAACATGTACAAAACAACCCTTAACATTTCCACAACCTAAAATACTTGCATCTGAGTCTCCAAAGTCAAGAAAATGTCAATATATAAATACCATTAATTTTGGCACTTTCTACACATTTCAGAATGATTTCACAGTGCAACTGTAAGCATGTACGTATCGTACTGATGGCTGCACTAATGTGTAGGTGTACGTACATGTACATTGTACATATCACATCGTGACCAACTACTGTATGACTGCGCGAGTACAGGGTACAGTGCACGGCTCAAGCAATTGATTTATTCCATGATGTGTAAAAGCATCTTAATATGTTTCCTACCGGACTTTGGAGACTCAAATGCAAGTGTGTTTCAGTTGTCAAATTAACGTGAGTTTTTACATGAATGCCCCTCCCCCCATTGGAAATAATTTGTAGTGTGAAAAAGCACTAGCATCCAAGCGGGGTAGCAGCATTAATTAACACTTTCATCAATTGCAAAAATAGGCTTGCATGATTGATATTTGAAAAAAATATCCTTGAGAGTTGGTAATACAACCTGATTCAACTTACATGTACAATGTTTCCCCACATTTGGGCCCAGAAGCAGGGCCCAAAGCGATACGTTAAACGTTCAAGAAGGGGAAAAATTGTAATTTATTGCAGTCTGTAAATGAAATATTTATCATTTGTTTTCTCTTCCTTTCATAAATGTGAAATGCTTACAGATTATGATGAATCGGATGACAGCCAGCAAGCAACGATGAAGACAGGGTTTCTAAGCATCACTGGTCTCATCCAAAGGAGGCGGACACCCATGATAAAACACTACCATGTGAAACAAAACTCATCATGTACACAAGAGATTCACAGTGAGGACTTCTTCCACAGTGAAACAGGTGGTGTCCAAATCTCTACCTTCCATGTGCCCACAGAAATTGTACAACAAGGGGATGAGATTGTTTTACCTTCACGACTGGGTTGTATTAGTGACCAGTCGGCTTTGCTCACAGAGCCGGAAGACCTTGATGAACAAGACAAACCATTCAAGTGTGGTGTATGCGGCAAGGGTTTTTCTCGATTGCAGGGACGCACGGCCCACATGAAGACGCACAGTGAGGAGAGACCCTTCCAATGTGAGCGTTGCCACCAGAAGTTTCGTGTCAAGCAGAACCTGATCACCCACGTGCGGACACACACGGGTGAGAAGCCCCACACATGTGAGGTGTGCGGTCGTGGGTTTGGCCAGCAGTCAACGTTGGTGAGGCATCTGCGGAGTCACACGGGGGAGCGTCCGTACACCTGTAAGTATTGCAGCAGGAAGTTTAGTCAACGCCATGTGATGGTCAACCATTTGCGGATCCACACGGGAGAAAAGCCATATACATGTGAGGAGTGTGGCAAAGGATTCAAGGAGCAGCACAACCTTGTCAGGCACTTCAGGACTCACACAGGGGAAAAACCATATGTCTGCTTGGAGTGTGGCAACAAGTTCACTCAGAAAAATCACCTCATGCGACATGGCAAAGTTCACATCCCCAAGAAACACACAATATAATTGCACACTTCTTTCTGAAAAATGAGCTGATGACTTCAAAGACTTTCATCAAAAAGAACTATCCTGATAGAAAGAAAGAAATTTGCTAAGCATTGAGCTATTAAAGGTTACAATGCTGGGGAAATATTTAATGTAAAGTGATCATATTTATTGTGTGCTAAATTTTTATCTATGATCTCAAAGTGTTGAGTTTGTCAGTTGTCAAAAAATTCTTTTTACAAAGCCATGTTTCAGATGTTTGGGATTGGGTACGAGACTTTTGGTGTGTACTTTGTGTATCGCAGATTATGCTATAAATTACGCATGACTATACTTATGTCCCCCAAAACCCAATTTTCTGGTCCATCTTACAGGTGTGTCTCAGACCCCGTTTACAGTGAGTTAAAAGGCGAGGCTCAGCCTGGCCTTCCTTTCACTGTAAACGCTCAAAAGGCCAAATGTGGTACCAAAAACAGCAGCGCATTTGGCCAAGCTCTGAAGGTAATCTCGACCTGGGCTCGGCCTGGCCTTTTCTCACTGTAAACGCAAACTGGGCGAAATGCGGTACCAAACTGCGACCCCAGAAGTGCAATGCATGACATCATATGATGTATCACGCGTTACCCTGGGGTACTGTAGTATCCCGGGGTACCACGTTGTGTAGCGCCACCTCACGTCCACTTGAGGACAGCCGCAGAGAAATGCATGCACTGTGTGCGTGTACATAGTCATTTCCATGCCACTGCATGTTATACTATGGATGCATGGTATGCTATGCTAGCAATAGCGTGTGCTTCAGTGCAGTGCAGAGCAGTGAAGTGCAGTGGCTAGCGTGTGCTAGCTCCAACATCAAAATAATTTCCACTTTTTGGCAACCCAGGGTACAACCTTTAAAAAAAATAATAATAATAATTCAACAAAATGGCTGATTTTCATTTGGTATCCCAGGATACCATTTGTGTCATCATATGTAGGATATGACGCCGTAATCCTGCATTTAGCAAATCTTCGGTGTACGCTACAGAATCATCATCATTAGCACCTCGGTATGAGGAGAGGTAGTATTTCCAAACTTGTGTTTAAATTAAAGTTATCATCAAATCACAAACAAAACGATGTTGTACACTACTGCATCGTTCCGTTTGTCCTCGTTCATATTCTTGTGTTTGTGTGCGTAGAAAACAGATAACCAGTAAGGAAAGAGCAGCTGTGAGCGTGATGTTCGAAAGTTCCCCCTTTATAAAAACCTAAGCCTTTTGTTCATTGCAAGTTGACCCCGGCACGCTCCCAAATAATCATTTGTTTACAAGCAGAGCGCCGCTATGACAAAATATTGAAAGGTTTCAATTAAAAGCCTGGGCCGAGGCCGCCACTGCAAATGCACAGAATTGCAGGGTCGAGTACCGCTATTGAGGCCATGCTCGGCCCAGCCCTACACTGTAAACAGGGTCTAGTGCAAGGTTAGTGTGCCCTGTCCTCTTCTTCCCAATGCGTAATATGTTTCCATTGTGCTGACTCTCGACATGTCTGGAGGTGAAGGGGCACATAATAGCCCAGTTGGTCATGTGTCATGAACATGCCGGTCTTCCCATTTAACTTCTCACAAGAGAAATAGATACGGGGTTTGTGCATGGAGCTACTTTTATTGTCATTACCAAAGCAATCAACAACAACAACAGACATTGTGCAAACAACAATGTTTGACTGCTACTGTGTTTTAGCACAGTCTACCAAAAGAAGATTGTTCAATTTTGTTATAATAAAAATCAAAGTGATTTTTTTCCCCTTATGCATGTAGCATTACCTTAATCAAGGAGGTTCAAGAGAATGGAGTCATAATTGTATTATTTTCTTTGAACCCACGTTTGATGCCACCACTCGAAAATATTTGAAGCATGTGCCAAACTGGATCTGCTACACAGATAGGAAGACAGTCGCAGATAAGGAAGACAATTGACTCTTGTCTCATTGCATAATCACCAGCTATAAAGGGAGATATGTCTTTGTGATGGTAATTAATTTTTGCCATCCCTACTTGGATCTGCTGTGCAGATAGGAAGACAATTAACTCTTGTCTCATTGCATAATCACCAGCCACTTTCTATAGGGGGAGATATGTCTTTGTGATGGTACGCTGTAGTTACTTTTTGCCATCCCTACTTATAAAAGATAGGTGATAATGTTAAAGACATGGGGGTTCATAAATAGAAATTGAGCAAAAAAAAACCAAAAATGATGAAATAAAAATGAAAATTATTCGACTGGGCATGCTCGGGCACTAATCTGATATATCTATTGATAAAGAATTATACATGAAGATTATTCCATATCAGTTTTATTTGTCAGAATTATGTGGAAAAGTGATAAAACCGACTTTCCAGGAGGGTACAGTTTTAAGCACTTTTACGTGATACAGTTCTGATTTACACTTTTCCATATATTTCTAGACGGAATTAACATTTGTTTTATATGTTTTATCATTAAGTGAAATTTCATTCCATTTGATAATAGCCAGTATTATACAGTCTAACCTGTCTTAGCAGCCACCTCTCTATAGCAGCCACCTGTTTATAGCTGCCAGTGAAAAATCCCCTGAACGAAATTGCTGTATTATGGACCCTTTATATAGCGGCCACCTGCCTAACGCGGCCAGCGGCCACTCATTTTGTATCCCGTGGTGAATATCTACCTGCGTATAGCGGCCACAAATATTAAGCTGAACCGTTAAATCAGCCTTGAGTATGATGTCTTCTATGTCCACTGCGTGATTTCTACCAAGTCCTAGCTCAGTCATAATCACAGTGACAAGATTGACAAAATTGATGCAGCTCTTTGCCACAAAAACCCATCTTACCATTAACTTGACTAGATTAGATCTAGGCTTCAGTAATGCCGCCCTAAATAGATGCTACAAAGGCAATGACAACTCCTAATAACATCTTAGAATTTCACCAAAATGCCGACTAATTAGTGTTGACGTCCCTTTGAATAAGGACAATATGGTACTTGTCTGGGTATTGTTTGTTGTTTATGTAAGCTTCATACATTGGGATCAATCTCCATCGATCTCAGCACTTGTGAACCCCATTCATGCAAACCAGTATGAACCAGAGAACTTACTCAGGCCCGAAATATTTTTAACATCAAAAGAACAGAAGCAGGCAAAGAAAAATAAAGATTATGAAGTGAATTGTACAACGAAAATCCCCGTAATAGCACTGTTGCACATGCAAACTTATTTGCTGGTTGTTGTTGTTGTTGTTGTTTTATAAGAATAACATGCGGTATTTCTGCTATTATTAAATGCAAGTATTGAAATTAAAAATGGCCGCCAACCTGTCTATAGCGACCACCTGTCTATAGCGGCCACTTTTGTTTCCCTTGGGTGGTCGCTATAGACAGGTTTGACTGTATTAACATTCGAAATGAACCCTGTTTGCTCAGCAAGACAGCATCAAGCATCAACATCAAAGGCACAAGTGCACCTGTGGAATTCTTTTGTACATCAATAGACTAGTAAACTGTTTGAATAATCAAAGCCAGTTGAAACTCCATCTCTTAAACCTGCTTGCCTTCATATACATGTTATATGCAGAGTGGAGTCCAAGTTGACTTTGTCTGCTACCATTTCTTGAAAATGACCATGTGACTACTGCCATGAAGACACCAAAAACAAAAGCAAAATGCTGATGTGTGCTGGTCCAAGACCAACATGTTTCCTTGTCTGCTTCGCTCTATGACCCCGTTTACAGTAAGTGAAAAGGCCGGGCTCGGCCGTGGCCGAACCCGGCCTTCATTTCACTGTAAATGCGCAAAAGGCCAAATGCGGGGCCAAAATCGGCCGCGCATTTGGCCAAGCTCTGGAGGTAACAGAGCCTGGCCTTTTCTCACTGTAAACGCAAACTGGGCTAAATGCGATACCAAATTTAGTCTGGCTTCCAAACTCTCTGCCCGTACTATTTCGCTATTCAGGATATTAACCACCTCAATGTAAAAAACTAGTATAGCTTAAGGTGGTTTTGTCCTGCAAAGGGTTTTTCCTTCGGCAAAGGCCTTTGCCGAACGGCGACTTTGTCGCCACGGAATCCAGTTGGCAAAGGGTCTGGAAACCAGACTATACCAAATTGCATTTGTTCACAAGCAGAGTGCCACTACGACAAAATATTGAAAGGTTTGAATTAAAAAACCCGGGCCGAGCCCATCACTGTAAACGGACAGAATTGCGCGGCTCGGCCCAGCCCCGCACTGTAAACGGGGTCTTTGATCTGGACATGTGCTGTTTTGCCTTGTTCACCAAACAACATTAATGTACTTGAACCTCCCTGTGGTAGACAGGAGTGGTTATGTAATCCTCTGAATCATGATGATATATTGATGATTTTTTTTTTTCTAATGGGGGGGGGGGGGTAGATATGCCCTGAATGTGAATAAAATGTAAGCAAAAGAACATTACAAGTTAAGGTGCAGTGCATCACCACGTACAAGGTCAAGTCTTCCATAGATATGGCAGTGCAGTTTTTCGAGAATGCTAACACAGCATGTCCAGTGTCATTGAGTATGTAGAAAATGTGAAATCCGTATTGTTGTGTATCATGATCCTCCTGTTTACTGACTAGGAAGTACATTATTTCAGTGTCTCGGATTTGTTATTTATTTGTTTGTATTTTGTTTATTTATTTTTTATTTGTTCATTTGTTTGTTTGTTTATCTGTCGATCTATTTTTGTCATTGTATGGATATACCAACTTGATGTAAAGCTAGTGATGTCATGAGCTTGCATAATGCACATTGACATATATTACAATGTACAATGGACTTTTATAAGGATATCATAATATCATTCAGTGCACATGTACAATTTGGGGACTACATTGTATGTGGTATACAATGTAATTGTACTGTCATGAAGATGTCAATGTTTAATTTGCAAATATTTTATACCTTGATATTCTATGCATTATAAACAAAGAATGCAAGCTATCACAGATATAGTACAGATACAACTATTCTTTGTTAGTCTTTTTTCCAACAAAAAAAGTGAAAAAAAGAAAGATAACTGTCCTAATGAAAATAAATGACAAACAATTGAAACACATACAGTTTTGACATAATACATGTAAAGATGAATTCTTAAATAGATTAGGGAATGTACTTTCAAGATTATTTACTGTAGATCCAGGGGTTAGTGGGGATCAAATTGGGGGCCAGTTCATACATTTTTATCATTAAAAAAACCCCCAAAAACAACTGCATAGTCAAATTTTCTAAATGCAGTGTACTTGGCAGGTATTTTTACCAGTGTGTTAGAATATAGAAATGGATACCGTGCATGCTGCCTCCTGCCACCAAGAGCTCTTGCAGTGTTCTCAGAGAATAGTCTGCAAGAATGCATGGAAGGCAAACTTGTGAAACTCATGTGAGCATTAGACTTCTGGATCTCGTCTTCTGCTTAATATCAAGATTGGCACTCGAACAAAACCAGTAATGTGCTGATTAGTAGATTAATCTTAATCTTGTGAAATCTCATAGAGATTTTCTCACATCCTGTTGTTTAGGAATATTGCAGTTGATAGTGCAGTGTCGTCACTCCTGTGCAAAACTGCAATATATTAGATATTGGTCTTTTTGTAAGACTTAAAACATTATGTCTCAGGACATAATTTTATCCAAGTACAGTGCGCTACCGTTATAACGAAATACTCGGGACCGGCAGTTTTCTTTCGTTATAACCGAACAAATACAATATAACGAAAACAAGGAAACCACGCATATATCATATTCTGTTTGTTGAATACTCATCATACACTGGAAAGCTATGTGAAATCGGAAGGTAACTTTTTAATTTCGTTTAAATACTACATTTAAAAGAGAGCATAAAGTTGTTTGTATTGTCACACATGTATAGAAAAGGGTGGTTTAGGATTCTGTTATAGTTCACTATTCCAAAGGTTCATTTCTTACTTTTTGTTGCTCCTAAGGCTCCTTATTCCGAAGTTTCGCCATTCCCGGGATTCAAAAGGTTTGTTCATCTGAAGCTTCGCTCTTCTGAAGATTCGTTATTCCGAAAATTCATAATTTAGATAGAAATATATTGTTCCGTTGCCGAAAGTTTGTTGATTGGAAAATGAAATGAGGTTTGTCATTCCGAAGGTTCATTGTTCTGAAGGGTTTTTTATCCGAAAATGAAATAAGGTTTGTTATTCCGAAGAAGGTTTATTAATCCAAAAAATGAGAAAGGTTAGTTATTTGGAAGGTTCAGTTATCTTAAGATGATTATAAGGATTGAAATTCCTAAGTTTTGTTAGTGGACTCACCTTTTTCACTTTTGGATTAACGAAACTTTTTTTTTTTAATGTTCTGATTAACGAACGTTTGGAATTCCTGTCATTTTCAGACTAACGAACCGTTGTAATAAGAACTATATTTTATTGTTGGATTAACGAACCTTATTAATAAAGAACCCTTGGAATAACGCGAAAATGTTCGTAATAGCAAGCCCTATTTCATTTCCGAACTAACAGACCTTAAGGTCTATCAGAATGTGTGTGTTTTGTAATAAAGAACTTTCGGAACAATAAAACGAACCTTATTTAATTTCAGATCATTGTATTACAATAACCCAAGTTCCTCTTGGAAACTGTGCGTGACATGCGGAGCAAACACAGTGATATGAAGCGTTCGCCCATGCAGAGACATTATAAATGCTTGTTCTGCTACGTATTTTCGAAAGCGATCTGCATTTCGTTATAACGGAGCACATGTCTTTTGTTTTTCTTTGTCAGTGGCGCTTGGAAAAGATTTCGTTATAACGAAAATTTCGCTATAACCATGTTTGTTATAAGCGAATGTAGTACCATAGACTTAAGTGGCGATAATTTTGGGACCAGAAGTTCTACTTCGTTATGACGAAATTTCGCTATAACCGTGTTCGTTATAACGGGAGTGCACTGTACCATTTTGAGCACATCATCAGTTTCATTTTGAGATTCTGTGTTATTTCTTTCTTTTTCAGTATTATGTATTTGGAAGATATGTGATTCTTTTAGCCCACCTCAGACACAGGATCAAGTGAGCAATGAGCAATTCAATAGCAAAAAGCTCACATTTGGATGTCTCTGTAGCAATATTGTATTTATTTCGTGTATTTACATTATTTGCTGTAGGCAATATGTTAAGTTACTGTCTATAATTCTCAGCAGTGTACTAGATCAGAAGGGTTAGGGTACGGACTGCTTTTAGTGATAGTTTCTCTTTTTTTTTTGTAGATCCTGACATTATTGATGCCATCCTTTTTGCAAATCCCATAGATAAGATTACTGTTGGTTGCAAATGAGTTGGCTCATGAATGGTTACAACTCTCATTGATCAGTAGGGCCCACAATTAGATTTTAATCAGTTTGCATCTACACTAATGGAAAGCCAAATTTTAATTATGTGTTTCAAACTTCTTGGCTCAAGTATCAGTACTGGAATGTAATTGACAAGATTGATAGTAAACAGAACAAAATAGTTCTATACCAATACCAAAGCTGCAACTTCTCGATTGAAGAATTTCATGAATTTGAATAATAACGTAATGTTAGATTTAGTGTGCAATATATTGCGTGTTGTTGGAGCCTTCCATCTCAGTGTAAATGGCAGTGGTAGAAATTTTTGATCAGTTTTTAATTTGGGCAGTAAGTTTACAAGCAACATGAGTAACAAGATTTTTAATTTGACACTTCAGATGTAGGTTCTGAATATCTTCTGCCAGTCATTTTTACTTTTGATTGTCTCCCGAGTTGATAAAATTTCATGTCTTCAAGATGTGCTCTTGTCATACTGTAATCTACCATTATTCAGGAAATTTCAAGCTTGTCAAGTTTTCATAAATGTTGACTTTTAAATTGCTTCGAAATGCATTTTTCTATTCTGTAAAATGGACAGAAACTTGCCATTACCATACATTGTATTATAGAATTGATGTATCTGTAGTAGTTAACTGTTACTTTCCTGTTATTTGTGTCTTAGGTCCTATGTCATTATTGTTCATGTGCTGTCTGCTTTGCCTTTGTATGTTTTCAAACAATGATTGTTGGCAGCCAAGAGCAATGATAGTTGAAAATCATCCAAAAGGAATTGATTCAGAATATGCCAAGTGCATAAGCTTCCAGTTTTGCATGTTTGATATCAACCATGTTTTTGTAATGTAGCCAGCAATATGATCATAAAGGTAAAAGTTAGTGCAAGAGAATGCTGTAGTTTCACAGTCCAAGTGAGTTACTCTCACTATTATAACCATCATCATTATTATGGACATACCCCTGGAATGAGAGGTGCTATTGTGATTTATCTCAATGATACTAGGTCCAGATTCTTGCCCCTTGTTATGTAACTTGATTTCAGGCATATTTGTCAAAAAGCCAATAACATGTGTTGTCAAATGATATTGTATGATAATGTTTACATTCAGTCAAATAACACTGAAAATAACCTAGCAATGATCGTTTGCCTTTGCTTTTGTCATTTTCACATAAGAAACTATGTTACATACCTCTGTTCAGTATGATTCAGGGGTCATTACCCCTACTGTCAAACACAATGCCATAATGCTGTCACTTTTTTGTACACAAATTTTGTACACACAATTTTGCTAATTTTCATTTTTCTCAAATATTTTGGCACAAAAGCATATTACATGTATACTCTCATGTAGCAAGAAATATTTTGGTACTCTTATACGTATAGCAAGAAACAGACCTGAAGAAAAAAAAAATTCTCATGAGAAAAATAAAAATTTGTGACTTTTTGTGTAAAAACAGAAAGGAGAGCTGCTCAACATGTACACTTGTATGTCACACAGAGCAGTGACAATGATGTCTTGCTCTCTAAACTTCAGCACTTATTATTATTATTATTATTATTTTTTTTTTTGGGGGGGGGGGGTGGTCTATTTCCCCCAAAATTTTCACTGATTCACTTCTCTGATTATTGTTTTCATACAGCATACAGGATGGAATTCCCCTCTAAGTCCAATAAAATAAACATCGTTTTCTTTTATTCCTCTGCACAATGATTCAAGGCAAACATGTTGCATTGTATCTTTCGAATGGCCAATTAAAGAAGCCTCATTGCTCATATAGATCCTCCACTATTTTCTTATGAGTGATTTTAACCAGTTTCAACATCGCCACCACGTTTATGTTTATCTTATGGTTAGAATACATGTATTGCACAAAACACTTGCATTCATAGGCAACTCAAAGTGCAATTGATTACAAAAAGATAGGAGAATAATATGTAATGTACCATCCTGCAATAAGGCAGGCAAAATCATCCACCGGTGTATAACTGAAAGTTGACCAAGAAAAGGCAATGGCCGAATGTTAACATGGACAGCTAGAGGCACTCGACCAGCAAGTAAGCAGTAACTTGTGAAAGTTAGCAGAGTTATCATTTAGAGTTATTGAGTAGATCAGGCAAATGTTGGCAGTTGCACGTCCTGGAAAATAATATACCGAGTATCTCTGCAGACCCGTAACTAGAATTTTTATGGGAGGATTCAGAATTAGAAAAAGTGGACCACTTCCGGGTATCAGCTGACAAGAAAAAAAAAAAAAGAAGGCTTGAGTGCAATTTTTAGCTCACCTGAGCCGAAGGCTCCATGACATTTGCTCCTGCAACAATACTTCCATGAAATATCTGCATGCTAAGCAAAATATAAAACCTACCCACTAACATAGGTAACTCTAGCCCTAATCCTAATCCTCGTGTCAGACTAAACCTAAAACCCTATCACAGCCCTAACCCTATGTCCTTGAAGAAAATAAGACCGAAGTAATTGTCGCAGGAGCAAATGTGTCACGGAGAAAAACAGCTAAAGCAAACAGACAAAACTATTACATCCATTGAAAATAATGATTACTTACTGTAAAAACACAACAACAAACAGATGGGATATTATGGATTCCCTTTCACATGCTGCTCTATACGGCAGCTGCAAGCAGCTCGAGTGTTGTATCTACATTAATGTTATTATGGTATTGTATAATAGATTTTGAAGTTTTACCTATTGGCAATGAAATAGGCTTAAACATGAATTAGCAGTCATCTTTCACAATTTGTGAAAGATCATTATTTTGAGGTAGGCCTATATGCATGTGGATTTGTCTTTTTTGTGTGTGTGTTTGTCAAATGCTTTAGACCCATAACACAACAGGTTTAAAAATCAGTCATTCACATCGTGAAAGGCCATTATTTTGAGGTATAGGCACAACGCATGTGGATTTCTCTTTTTTGTGTGTCTACTCCCTCAAGAAACAATGCCTGTGATCCTATATGAGAGCTCACAACTCCATCTTGATAAGGCTAACTCCAAGCTAAAATTTAACTCATTGTACAGTGTATAGATCATATATTGTGCAAATTACTAGAATCACTGAATATTGAATACATCATGCAGTCATTAAAACGAAGAAGAAATAGTGGTGGACTTAATTAGGACGCATTCAGAGTGCTCTTTTTGTTCTTTCTCTCTCTCTTTCTGTCTCTTTCTATAAGCAGCAAAGGTCACTTACAGTTTTACTGCAATATAGGGTCTAAAAGCTAGCTTATTAGCAGTCCCTTCCATTTCGAACATCCTATAAATAGGTCCTATATGTAATTACCGATTATTCAATACAGGCATTAGATTTAATTTAATGCCTGTATTGAATAATACTAATTGCCTAGGCACCTTCCATATGACATTGCTTCCGAGTTTGTTACCTTATCAAAAAACAATTTACGTACCTATGTAAGTATGTCTATTTGAAATTCTCTGGTATTGAGACATTCACATTGAGTGCATGATTGTGTGATTTTTAGTAGGGCATAGAACATAAATGAAATGGAATATGAAAACCTGAACACAAATACAATGAACTGAAGAAGAGAGAGAGAGAGAGAGAGAGAGAAAGAGGGGGAGAGGAAGACATATAGAAAAAAGAAGTGGCAGTTATATGTAGAGCTTAGACTATTATCTGAATAAACAAGGAATAATTACATGCATTACAAAGGAACCCTTATCTTTTAGTGTTTCTAGAGACAGTTTTGATATTTATACTATGGAATATTGTGATGATATGAATATGAAGAGTTTGTTCGCAAAAACCGATAAGTCTATTTTTGAAGATTTTGAAGTATGGTCTCTGTCATAAAGTACAAAATAATACCTTTTAAATGATATATTGGTCACTACATATAAAGGTACATTTTTGAAGTTATGGTCAAAAGAAGCAAAAAATTTCGTATTATTCTCTTTATTTTTCTTGCCCTTTAATCGCAAATATCTCCATTTGGCAAATATGGACTTAGTGGTTTTTGCAAACAAACTCTTCATATCATCTCTGAACAATTCAAATATCCTACATATGATATATTTTATTCTGCAAATAAAATTCAATTTTTTAATGAGTATCTTCCATATTCATTTCTGGTTTTAATGTACCCTTCCATGATGACTGTAAAGCTAAAGATATTTCATGCATTTTACCAATCATTTCTTCACTAAATCCCAATCTTAAAACTCCTTTCACATCTACCAAATGATGAACTTTATATACGAGGAATAACTCTTTATCAATTATCCATCAATCAAAATATATCTATTTTTTTAAAAGAATATTTTATTCTTCATCAATAGAAATGAATTGTACAAGACAATCTATACAAAATCTTTACATCAATTCTGTAATCCTTACACTCTGATGCATTTTTCACCAAACATAAAACACCATAATCTACTAGGTGTTTCAAAAAACATTTCCCACTTTTGATCATTAATAGTTCAAAAACTATTCATCCGATAAAACTGTCATTGATATGAGTAATAGCTGAAAAGTGTACAATTTGGTTGGAGGTGATTTGCACGTGAAAGCATAAATCAGTTTCATTAAATCTAAGATTGATTTTAAAGTAAGGTTTCAGATTTTGGTCAAATTTTAACCCTCTGTACAAAAATTGAACTTCGCACAGGAACCAATGATGTGTATGTGAGTGTGTGCTGACAATGGCCCTGAACAATGGACATGCCTGAACCACCTGTTGACTAGGCGTCAGTCTGGCGCTCCCTGGCACATGAATGCTTAATCAATAATTCATGTGGATTGCCCTGGGCACTGCTAGTCTGAATTCATGCACGGTAAAGTGCTTGCAAACACCACATTTCATTCCAGCTGGCAATCATTTTCAAATTTTGCTTCACATATCACTAAATTTGGGATATAAATAAGTATAAATGATCTAAAGTTCCTCATTTTAATACAACTGTCTACTAATTAAATAGTTTGACAAATTTTTCATATTTGGTAAAGAGTTCAGCAGCATTTATCATTGGGGCGATTTGTTTCACAGTAGATTTATTTAAGGCTCCATATACACAAGTGTGTATATATACTATAATTGATTTTCTTTACTTCCTGTCACCACGTTTACGATAGAACAGAAGGTATTCATTGTAATTTTGTTTTTCAGAAGTATAATAGGGAGACCACTGTCGCGACTCAACGACAGTATCGACAGGCGTTTGACTTTACACAGATACTGCCAGAGGCTGAATAAAGACTAGCTGTGATAGTGGAATTTCTCATGAATAAATAATGAAGCAATCAAACCCTGACCATTGTTCAGGACCATTGTCAGGGTGTTAACCACACACTCCCATACACACCCATTGACCCCTGTGCAAAGTGAAATTTTGTACAGAGGGTTGAAAATAGAGCAAAGTCTGGAACCTAACTGTGAAATTAATCATGGATTTCATGAAACTTATTTATGCTTTCATATTTAAACCACCTTCAACCAAATTGTACACTATTCAGCTATCACTCATATCAATGACAGTGTTATCTGATGTATAGTTTTTGAATGATTAAGAATCAAAAGTGGGAAATGTTTTTTGAAACACCTAGTATATACTGCAATATCTTTTTGTACTACTTTTTTGTTTATTAACATACAATCTCTTTTATTTATATTCATTCATTACTATACAAATAACCACAAAACCTTTTATTCTCACATTCATTCTTTCCCATTATATCAATAGGGCCTATCCATTGATTGAAGTTTATTCCTATATAAAAAACAAACACCCTGACCACCCTACTAATCTACGTTTACTCCCCAACCCCCCCCCCCCTTCCTTCAAAATCAGCCACAATCATGATTAAAAATACCTTTTGTAAATACTGTAAATATATGTTGTTTACCTGTTGGTTTATATCCGATAAAAAGTAAAAAAAAAAAAAGAAATCGAAAAAAAAAAACCGAAGTTCGATCGATACCAAAGAGTATAAACACGATATGTTCGCGGCATGAAATTTTCGCGAGTTGCCTCTTAACATTCAATACGTATGAATAGTGTAGACAAGAACAAGAATCTCTTGGCGCTCGCGAAATTCGCGAAATTAAAATGCATACGAACATTCCTCGTTCTACAATACTCTCTGATCGATACTATACATAGTGATTGCGATCGATCTTGTGCTCTACCAAGATGGCGCTCGCCAGATGTGCTCGTTGTCTACATTCGAGCAGCAGGTATCTTCCAATTTCACGGGTATCAGCAAGATACGCTTCAGGTAAAACAATTACAAAAAATGATTTGGATATCATCCATATAATTGTGCTCTTTCTAAGGGCTTGGCATAATGTAAAGGGGCGTAGGCTTTGATTGTTAATGTTGTACCTGTATCGTAACGTGCGTGTTTTTTGCAGCCCACGGCGGCATACTACAACTGTACTGATGCTGTTATGTATACTTGGGTGACCCGCACCTCGTCATAGTTAATGTTTGCCCATGATTGAATCACATTTCGCCACTGAAATTCTTTGAAATCCAACTCACATACAGGAAAAATGCTGAAAATTCCAATGGAATCACAAGTTCACTGATCGATATTGAAAATTTGCAGCTATCGTCGTCAAACGCGAACGATGCGAAAAAGTTGCGCGCTAAGGAAGGGGCCCGCAACTCGTCACCCGCTCTCCCATAGACTTAGCACGTAAAAGACGTGTGCGAGTGACCGTGATGTTCCCATAGACATACACGTAAAAGATGCGTGCGGGTGATATAACACGTATTCCTATAGCCCTATTAAAATTTCAGATTTTCGCGAAAAACCAGGGGCGTCACCAGCTTTTTTTCAAGGGGGGTGCGTTTTGACCCTAATGTAACGAGATTTTTTTTTTTTTTGGACAGACATTTGGAATATAGGAAGCTCTCAATCCCTAGACTTTTACTGTTGTTGAGGGAAACCAAGCAGGGAAAGGGCACCGGCGTAGCTAGAATTTCATCTTTTACAGTTTAAAAAAACTACCATTTGGGGCTATATTTTTTCGCTTTGGAAATAAAGGGGGGAGGGCGCACCGGGAGCAGCTGCCGGCAATTACTGGCAGCAACATCAGGAGAAAGGCAAAACAATTAAATGCGAGCGAGCGGAGCGAGCGAGCTTGAATATTTTGAAATTTTACAGTAAAACAAAAACCTGCCGTTTGTTGCTATATTTTTTCGCTTTGGAAATAAAGGGAGGGGCGCATCGGGCGGAACTGCTGGCAATTACTGGCAGCAACATCAGGTGAATTGCATAACGATTAAAATAAATGCGAGCGAGCTTGAAAATTTTACATTTTACAGTCCAAAAGCTGCCGTTCTTAGCCATATTTTTTCGCTTTGGAAATCAAGGGAGGGGGTCGCACCGGGCGGAACTGCTGGCAATTACTGGCAGCAACATCAGGTGAATTGCATAACGATTAAATGTGAGCGAGCGAAGAGAGCGAGCTTGAAAATTTTACATTTTACAGTCCAAAAACTGCCGTTTTTAGCCATAATTTTTCGCTTTGGAAATTAAGGGAGGGGGGCGCACCGGGCGGAACTGCTGGCAATTACTGGCAGTAACATCAGGGGAATTGCATAAAGATTAAATGCGAGCGAGCGAAGAGAGCGAGTTTGAAAATTTTACATTTTACAGTCCAAAAACTGCCGTTCTTAGCCATATTTTTTGGCTTTGGAAATTAAGGGGGGGGGGAGCGCATGCCACCGGGCGCAACTGCTGGCAATTACTGGCAGCAACATCAGGTAAATTGCATAACGATTCAATGCGAGCGAGCGAAGAGAGCGAGCTTGAAAATGTTGACATCTTACAGTCCAAAAACTGCCGTTCTTAGCCATTATTTTTTCGCTTTGGAAATTAAGGGGGGGGAGCGCATGCCACCGGGCGCAACTGCTGGCAATTACTGGCAGCAACATCAGGTAAATTGCATAACGATTCAATGCGAGCGAGCGAAGAGAGCGAGCTTGAAAATGTTGACATCTTACAGTCCAAAAACTGCCGTTCTTAGCCATTATTTTTTCGCTTTGGAAATTAAGGGGGGGGGGGGGGGAGAGCGCATGCCACCGGGCGCAACTGCTGGCAATTTACTGGCACTGGCAGCAACATCAGGTGAATTGCATAACGATTCAATGCGAGCGAGCGAAGAGAGCGAGCTTGAAAATTTTGACATTTTACAGTAGAAAAAACTGCCGTTTGTAGCTATATTTTTTCGCTTTGGAAATTAAGGGGGGGGGGGCGCACCGGGCGCAACTGCAGACAATTACTGGCAGTAACATCAGGGGAATTGCATAAAGATTAAATGCGAGCGAGCGAAGAGAGCGAGCTTGAAAATTTTACATTTTACAGTCCAAAAACTGCCGTTCTTAGCCATATTTTTTGGCTTTGGAAATTAAGGGGGGGGGGGGAGCGCATGCCACCGGGCACAACTGCTGGCAATTACTGGCAGCAACATCAGGTGAATTGCATAACGATTAAATGCGAGCGAGCTTGAAAATTTTACATTTTACAGTCCAAAAACTGCCGTTCTTATAGCCATATTTTTTCGCTTTGGAAATTAAGGGCGGGGGCGCACCGGTCGCAACTGCAGACAATTACTGGCAGTAACATCAGGGGAATTGCATAAAGATTAAATGCGAGCGAGCGAAGAGAGCGAGCTTGAAAAGTTTACATTTTACAGTCCAAAAACTGCCGTTCTTAGCCATATTTTTTGGCTTTGGAAATTAAGGGGGGGGGGGGGGAGCGCATGCCACCGGGCGCAACTGCTGGCAATTACTGGCACTGGCAGCAACATCAGGTGAATTGCATAACGATTCAATGCGAGCGAGCGAAGAGAGCGAGCTTGAAAATTTTGACATTTTACAGTAGAAAAAAACTGCCGTTTGTAGCTATATTTTTTCGCTTTGGAAATTAAGGGGGGGCGCACCGGGCGCAACTGCAGACAATTACTGGCAGTAACATTAGGGGAATTGCATAAAGATTAAATGCGAGCGAGCGAAGAGAGTGAGCTTGAAAATTTTACATTTTACAGTCCAAAAACTGCCGTTCTTAGCCATATTTTTTCGCTTTGGAAATTAAGGGAGGGGGCGCACCGGGCGGAACTGCTGGCAATTACTGGCAGCAACATCAGGTGAATTGCATAACGATTAAATGCGAGCGAGCTTGAAAATTTTACATTCTACAGTCCAAAAACTGCCGTTCCTAGTCATATTTTTTCGCTTTGGAAATTAAGGGGGGGTGGAGCGCATGCCACCGGGCGCAACTGCTGGCAATTACTGGCAGTAACATCAGGTGAATTGCATAACGATTCAATGCGAGCGAGCGAAGAGAGCGAGCTTGAAAATTTTGACATTTTACAGTAGCAAAACTGCCGTTTGTAGCTATATTTTTTCGCTTTGGAAATTAAGGGGGGGGGGGGGCGCACCGGGCGCAACTGGACGATTACTGGCAGTAACATCAGGGGAATTGCATAAAGATTAAATGCGAGCGAGCTTGAAAATTTTGACATTTTACAGTCCAAAAACTGCCGTTTGATGCTATATCTTTTTTTGCTTTCGAAATTGAGGGGGCGCACCGGGCGCAACTGCTGGCAATTACTGGCAGCAATATTAGAATTGAAATGCGAGCGAGCGGAGCGAGCGAGCTTGAAAATTGTGACATTTTACAGTCCCAAAGTGCCGTTTGTAGCTATGCAGTAAGGGGGGGGGGGGGTGCGCACCGGGTGGAACTGCCGGCAATTACTGGCAGCAACTTCAGGAGAATGGCATTACGACTAAATGCCAGCGAGCGAGCTTGAAAATTTTGACATTTTACAGTCCACAAACTGCCGTTTGTAGCTGTACTTTTTCGCTTTGGAAATTAAGAGGGGGCGGGGGGGGGGGGGACGCCCGGTGCGCCCCTCCCCCTGGATCCGCCACTGGTAGTCAAGGGTGTCGGTTTATGTTCATGAATGGGGGAGGTATGACCAGCGAGGTGGCGTCGAAGTGACCAAGTATGGGAAGGATGTCCAAAATCTATGTATATAGTCAACACTGTATAGAATACACTTGCACTAGTAGATAATTATGTATAAAATCAGTGCTGCCAGAACCAGGCAGGGGTGCGAATTGCTTTTGCCCACGATTTTTTTCTTCTTTTTTTTGGATTTTGTCCCCGATGCAAAATTAAAAAAAAAAAATAAATAAATAGATAAAAAATAATAATCATTTAGTGTCCGGCGTTGAGGTCGCTCGCAGACTGAAGTTTTTTTTTTTTTTTTTTTTTTTTTTTTTTTTTTTTTTTTAGGGTCTGAAGGGGGGTGCGTTCGCACCCAACGCACCCCCCCTGGTGACGCCCATGAAAACTGTTCGGTTTTCACCACAATTTGCTTGGTTGTGGTAGTCCTGCCAAGTTTCAAGCGTACAGAACACAGTCCCGGGCATACATTTTTGTTCAGTGCGCTCAAAACGATTTTGAGCGGGGTGACGGTATTCGGGCCCCTGACGAGGTGCGGGCACCTGGCTATACACGCTATAGAAATCTATAAGCGCTTTGGCCGAAAGATCGGTCTGTATCTTGCGTTGGGATATGTTCCGCGGAGACTGCGTCCGTGTCTGGCTTCACCGAATCCCCTCCTAAAGAGCCGTAAATAGCAAAATAAAACAACAACAAAAATGATAAAAAGTCCTCCGGACAGACCATCGATTTTTCTGTCTATCATGTAGAATCGGTACCAGATACAGTAGCCGCTGGTACCCGTGCCGGCGATAGTCACACATTGCACCAGGCAGTGGCAGTAGTCGCACAGGCCGGCCGGCCCGGCGCGGCGCGGCGCGCGGCGGGCCATGGCATGAGGGATGGCTCTTGCTCCAGCGCCAAGCTAACCAGCCAGTTAGAGTCGTACTAACTGCGACCAGCCCCAACACGCAGTGTGTAACTGTGTATACGGAGCGTCCCGGGGTTAGAGTCGTACATACTCGGCATGCTCATTTACCTTTACCTTTACCTTAACCTTTACCGAATATACTGAAAGATTGCTGTGTAGCAGCAGTCGAGCTTCCAGGTCTATCCTCGTCTACACTGTATCGTCAGTTCAAAAGAAGGCAATTCAAGGCAGACAGACTGTCTGGTAGTGTCAGTAATTACTGCTCATCACACATCAGAATTGACTATTGGGAATAGGGGGACAGGAATCGTTGGTCTTTCCAGTGCCGATCAAGCCTAGACTTAAAAGCATCGATAGATGGAGCTTCCACTATTTCTTCCGGCAGGGAATTCCAGTCCTCTATTACTCGATGTGTGAATGTATCCCTCCTTACCTTTGTTCTGCATCTCAGCTTAGAGAGTTTGTACCTGTGGCCCCGTGTAGTTGTGTCTGCCAGTACAAAGAAGTCATCTGTACCTCCCAGTGTGTAGGATTCCTCTGGGTTTCTACTTCCAAGATGAAGCACACTGCATCATGTAACCGTGATGTCTATAAAATCTGAACGATGTGGTCTACTAGACCCTGCTTGTGTCATATTTTCAGGTAAGGTTGAATCTAACAAACACTCAGTACAGCAACACCTAGTTAGGAACCTACAGCTTCTTTTCTAATAACTAATACATAGAATAGGTCTAGGTGGGGGCGGAGTGACGTCACTTCTGCATAACGACGAACTTGCTGGCCTTGGCTTAGTGCGATGAAAACAATAGCCGTCATGCAATGCCGTCATACAATACACGAATTGCAATATATGGGACCGTTCATTAGCACACATACGCAGAGTTTATGTGGATCTACACTGGAGCTGTCAGTGCGTCTTGCGTTTAACGCTATTCATTTCACTGTTATTTACCGCTGAATCTAGTTCATTGTTTCAGTTAAAAGATGCTTTCACAGATTTTAAGATGTCTTTCGATTACTGTGATAAACTTTCACGGGAAGCAAAGGAGAGATATGGGACTAACTGTCCTCCATTGGCCGATTGCAGTTTTCTTACCGTGTACCTGCAGACGTGTGGATCAATGACCCTACGTTGTGGCCAGACATTCAATTCACGGATGTGTACATGTAGACCTACAAACATTGTACGTAACGAGTATACCTTGTTAATAGGTTATCATTTACTTCCAGTAATTTGAATTTAGCGTGAAAGCCATAAGCTGGGATCCTTCTTCATTCTCCCGGCTGATAGCTAATCACCGGTTCCTTCTTTCTGGGCTGCGATCACGCTTTGGAAGTTCAAAGAAAGATCGTTTTTTGTCCAACATTAAACTATGATTACAGGGCTGCCAACTCTCAGGCATTGAGCATGAGACTCACGCATTTTTGTCCTTTCTCACTCTAAAACTTTATTTCATTTGCATGCGTTTCTATTGATCTCACTCATTCTGACCCCCAAATTATAGCATTGGCCTATGGGAGTCTCACTCTCAACTAGTTTCCAGTGTTGGCAGCCCTGTGATTATGGCAGCTAAACACAACACAACTCCGAGGCATTGTGAGGATGTGAAACAAACGATGAAATGATGTACAAATCTGCAGTAAAAATGTCAGAAAGCTGTACAAAAATCCCAATAACAATGTCAAAATGATAAGCGATAATAGCACACTAGCGTATAGCGTTCATTCAGTGCAGTGCATGCATGTACAATGTACTGTGTGTGTATTATGCATGTGATGCATTACGGAGCGCTGCACTTAAGGTACGGTCGCTACGCATTTGTTTTCATCGGCCGGTCAGTTACTAGGGCTCGATGTTGAAAATGCCCGGATGTCCGCCCCAGCCTATACTTATAGGCCTAACATAAATTTACAGTTCTGTACCTTCGACTTCATGCCCCTCACTAGACTTGGCATTGGGGACCTCAGATTGAACAAAAGAAAAAACAAAAACAAAAACAAAAAGCAAAACAAAATTAAAAAAAAAAACCCACGACTGGGAGATTACCCCACCCAACGCCAAACCTTTAGGGTAAGGGCACCAGTATTCGTTCAGCTACCGGTATTCGGTCACTTATCACTTGTCACCAGCCAGTAAGTTCAACTTTCACAACGCATGCAAATCACATCAATTCACATACTTGCACACTCATTCACAACAGGAAACTCCCTTAGCCCCCTCCAAAAATCCATCCAAAATCCCAAATTTTACCGTCAAAAGTGCAGAATCGGCGCGACTTTCCAAAAGCGCGTGCGGAGTGAGCCCAGTTTTAAGAGTATGGGCCACCGAAAAAGCGTTAAAAATTGAGAAATACCCATTCTCTCACGAGATTTTTTGCTTATCGCAAGCTTGGAGTGTGATGGTATCCTCAAAAACGCAAAAGAAAAACAAATTTTCCGTACGTGCCGATACAGTGTCTCAATGTACAAGGGTTGAATGCAAGTGCCGATTTCCCAGTATTCGGTCACCAACGGGTGCCGCAACGTCCCCGATGCAATTTTGCGCCAACAAGGTAGCGCGTGGCACACTTTTCAGCTGCCTTGAACACGCATTGACTTTGAACGTGCATATCGCGTGACCGAATACTGTTCGCGGTGACCGTATTCTGGGGAATTTTCAAGGTGATATATTTTGGGATTTTGTGAAATTCTGTGTGATATTTAACAAAAAATGAAAATTAAGATTAAAGAAATTTGATATATTTCACATACAATGCTGTAGATTTGATGTATACATGTATGTATTATTTTAGTTTGAAAAATATTGCAAAAAAGCTTAAGTGACCGAATACTGGGGGTGTTATACCCTATTAAACCAAGCATTCTGACTCTGCAGCCCCTGCTAGACACTAGTTAACAGTAGAAGGAAATAGATTAGAAACAAATGTAATTCCCTAGTATATATCACTGTGTGTGTGAGAAGTGATTACCCCCTGTGAGGAGTACCATGCTATACTGTATATATGCCAAATATTTTGTGAGGTTTTATTTTCCAGAATTTGCGAGTTGGGTGCTATTTTCGAAGTTAAAGACACACGAAAATATTGACTTAGATCCTGATATGAATATGACGTTCACTACACGTTTTGCAGTTCAGTACTGTGATCCATGAATTTAACCACTTGTGAAATCGTCGGGAAGTCCCGATTCTCAAAAACTTATGCTCGTTAAATATATGGCGTATACAGTAACCTGCATGGGATGTGGCCTTTCAATGTTTGTCATGCCTCATATTCAGGACAACAAAGCAAGGTAGCCATCAACACAAATCATCTATTGACACCCTGGCCCTACACAAACACTAGAAAATATCATCAAAACAAGTTCAAATCTATTCCTGCATGAACCATTCTGTACTGGCATGGAATATGCACTCCTTACTAACATCCTGGCTTCTATCCTGGCTTCTAGTCTACATCAAAAGCAAGCTTCAGATCTGTGACATGAATGCTATATAATATAGACAGCGCAGCCTGCTGGGTTGGACCAATCTCGTACCTCCTTGGTTGGACAATGGAAACAGTGGTCTTGTGCATGTGCAGAACACCATTTTTGGCCTAATTAGCATCGTCTTTAATAACGTTCACGTCACAGATCTGAAGCTCACTACTGTAGTACCAGAGGCCTTTAACCCTAAAAAGACTGGGAGGGAGCTAATTGAGACCCCCCACCCCCAACATTTTTCATGATAAATCCATAACGTAAAAAACTTGGGCCGTGATATTTCATAACTTTTTTCTTTTAAAGGACAAGTTCACTTTCATAAACATAAGGATTGAGAGAATGTAGCAATATTAGTAGAACACATCATTGAAAGTTTGAGGAAAATCAGACAATCCGTTCAAAAGTTATGAATTTTTGAAGTTTTTGTGCAGTACCCGCTGGATGAGAAGACTACTGCAGTGTATGAATAACTTAGATGTCACATGCGTACAACAATATAAGGAAAATATAAAGAGAATTTCACAAAATTCCATCTTTTGAAAAAAAGTACACATTCCCCTGACTCGTTACCGACACATGTTATGGGTAATATTATTCCCCCTGCCTTTAGAAAGAGGCAAGTCAAGTGCTCTTTAATTATGCGAAAAAAGTGAAAATATGTTGAATTTTCTTTTACATTTTCTTTATACTGTTGTACGCATATGACTCACAAGCTGTAGTAGTCTCCTCATCCAGCGGTTCCAACACAAAACTTTAAAAAATTCATAACTTTTGCATCGATTGTCCAATTTTCCTCAAACTTTCACTGATGTGTTCTACTAATATTGTTGCATTTTCTCAATCCTTATGTTTATGAAGGTGAACTTGTCCTTTAAGTCTTGTGCAACTTTTGAGACCAAAGTGAGTCAAAGTAGAAGTAGCAGAAGTAGAAGAAGTGTATCACTAGAAAATCAAGTACTTTATAGTAGAACCTAATTGTATCCCCCGAACAGAGTTCGGAGGATACTATGGATTTGGCCTTATCGTGCTGTGTCCACCGCCGCCGCCGCCGCCGCCGCCGCCGCCGCCGCTGCAGAGATTTCCTTGTGAGCGCTCTACCAGCTGCGTTTCTTTTTTGATCATCTTCAAATTTAGCATGAAGTTTTATTATGGTTAAATGAAGACGCCTATTGTTTTTGGTGATGGCGCCCTCGCTTGTTCCGTCTTTATACATGAAAAGGTAAATTCAATAGGGTCTGCTTGTGAGCGCTCTACTGGCTGCAGTTCTTCGATCATCTTCAAATTTGGCATGAAGATGTATTATGGTAAGATGAAGAGGCCTATTGTTTTTGGTGATGGCGCCCTCGCTTGTTCCGTCTTTATACATGAAAAGGTAAATTCAATAGGGTCTGCTTGTGAGCGCACTACTGGCTGCAGATGAAGAGGCCTATTGTTTTTGGTGATGGCGCCCTCGCTTGTTCCGTCTTTATACATGAAAAGGTAAATTCAATAGGGTCTGCTTGTGAGCGCACTACTGGCTGCAGTTCTTCGATCATCTTCAAATTTGGCATGAAGGTGTACAGTCAGTCCGCAGCGTGAGCGAAAACGCACGTATTTATTCAAGTCGTATGCACGGCTGAGCGGTGCTTGCATACGTAATGAGCAGATACATGGTCATGAACAAATCCGTGTAGAACGAGTATTTCTCGTCAGTTTTCGACACTGTTGGTATCGACTGAAAGAGAAAACATAAGCAAATATGCTCATGATCAAAATAAACTGAAAAGAAGAATAAAGAATATCAAAATCCCTCTCGAAGTTCGGTATTGTATTCAAAAATATTCCTTCACGTTTGACGCCAAAAATTAACCTGAAATCTTTCATGCCCCTCTAAAATATGGTGAAGACTATGTCCGCTAAGGTATATATAGTATCACAATAAGGGCACGTTTTCCCATCTTCATTTCAATACGGGTCAGGAACTAGCAAAATTCAGAGACATGTCTAGCGTCGAGTTTAAAAAGATTATCCTCGCATTCGCACCGGAATTCCGGGTCTGTGATTGGTCGAAATCTGTCGCAAGACGCGGCGTGTCGCATTGCGTAGTATCCATTGGCTGCTGACTCAATGCTGTGAGTTTTAAATGTTAGGTTCCAGATTGTGATCGAATTTTCACTCTCTGTACAAAACTTGAACTTTACACAGGAACCAATGATGTGTATGTGAGTGTGCACTTACAATGACCCTGAACAATGGACCTGGCTGCCACCTGTCCCGAGCTCTGCTGCCAGGCACATGAATGCCCTTAATCAATTATTCATGTGGATTGCCCCGAGCACTGCTAGTCTGAATTCTTGACACAGGGTGAAATGCATCCACATGAAAGAAGTAAGCACATGTTTCCATGTGCTTGCACACAACACATTTCAGGATGAACAAAGACTAGCTGCGATAGTGGAATTCCTCATGAAACATTCCAATCCTGGCCATTGTCCACGACCATCGTCTGGGTATCAACAACACATTCCACGCGTGTTCATTCACTACCCCACTTCCAGTAAGAAAACATAATTTGCCTTGTTTTCAACAGGAAAATTCACAACCTTAAAAATGGTGCCCCTCTTCGTTTTTTAATTGATCATACTCGCTCAAGTTTCACGATTGTGAAATCGAAGAAATTACGGAGATCTATTTTCAATACCAGTCAGGAACTAGCAAAACATCAAACTATGATCTAAAAGCTTCTTGAACATTGGCAAAATAATCGTTTACTTTGATGCTAAAATTGACTACTATATTGACATAAAAAATAGGGAAATTAGGTATCAAATTAATGAGCATAATCAGCTCTATAACATACCTAACCATCCTGGGTAAAACAATGCACTGCGAAAGCTATGAAAGCTGTTGTTGCGACCTCTGAAAAAACTCTCGCAAAGTATCGCGAAATCTCGTCAGTCTCAAGGGCACAAACTGCGTAAACGTGATTCTGAATAAAATTGTCGTTCGTGCCTCATTATCGCACACGCTGCGGACTGACTGTGTATTATGATAAGACAAAGATGCCTATGGTTTTTGGTGATGGCGCCCTCGCTTGTTCTGTCTTTATACATGAAAAGGTAAATCCAATAGGGTCTGCTTGTGAGCGCTCTACTGGCTGCAGGTCTTCTTCGATCATCTTCAAATTTGGCATGAAGGTGTATTATGGTAAGATGAAGACGCCTATTGTTTTTGGTGTGGGCGGAGACATCGTTGCCATGGTAACAAGAATTTTTGTGGAAATAGCAGAGATTTCCTTGTGAGCGCTCTACCGGCTGTGTTTCTTCTCCAATCATCTTCAAATTTGGCATGAAGGTGTATTATGATAAGACAAAGATGCCTATGGTTTTTGGTGATGGCACCCTCGCTTGTTCTGTCTTTATACATGAAAAGGTAAATCCAATAGGGTCTGCTTGTGAGCGCTCTACTGGCTGCAGGTCTTCTTCGATCATCTTCAAATTTGGCATGAAGGTGTATTATGGTAAGATGAAGACGCCTATTGTTTTTGGTGTGGGCGGAGACATCGTTGCCATGGTAACAAGAATTTTTGTGGAAATAGCAGAGATTTCCTTGTGAGCGCTCTACCGGCTGTGTTTCTTCTCCAATCATCTTCAAATTTGGCATGAAGGTCCATTATGGTAAAGCAAAGCTGCCTATTGTTTTTGGTGTGGGTGGAGACATCGTTGCCATGGTAACAAGAATTTTTGTGGAAATAGCAGAGATTTCCTTGTGAGCGCTCTATCGGCTGCATTTCTTCTCCAATCTTCAAATGTGGCATGAAGGTCCATTATGGTAAAGCAAGGCCGCCTATTGTTTTTGTTGTGGGCAGAGACATTGCTGCTATGGTAACGAGAATTTTTTGTGGATGTAGCAGAGATTTCCTTGTGAGCACTCTACTGGCTGCATTTCTTCTATGATCATCTTCAAATTTGGCAGAGTTCTGCAGAGTTACACTGCTGCATCATATTATTGTCATCAAATTTGGTACCCAGAGGCAAAATGTGGACAGGATCACTGTTGCCATGATAACCCTATTTATTTATGGAATTTCTGTATGAGCGCTATATATTGCGATGATGTATGATGCTGTGGGTTCGGGGGATACATGTGCTCGGCTGTGCGACCCGCCGAGCACCGATCACTAGTTATATTTACAAATTGTATTGCCTATTCATCATTGGAAATAACATTATTCATTATGCTGACATTGCATAACCTGGATAGAATCTCAGAAAATAAAGAGAATCTTTTTCAAATGTTTGTTAATTCTCTTTCTGAACAGTAACTTGAGAAGAGTCATGAGAAATGTGCTATAACACAACTGAATACTGTCATATCTTACTGATATCTAGCTTTGTTGTTTTAGTCCCCATGGTTATCAGAACCTTTCTTAAATTTTAGCAACAGCAATGTGTACATATCTACAGGTATACTAAGGATTAGTCTCCCCAATCTCTGCTTAGTGCCATGGGTATTCAGGGTATTTGTATTTACTCAGTACATGTATATTAATCAGTAGTTTTAATAAAATCCTATGTGTTTTCTTTTGGAATGGCCCGTGTACTTGTAGTAGTATTCATAACTAATCTACAGAAGTTTTATTCTAAGGTGTGGTGTTACAGTGTAGAAACCATGTTTGTGGATGTCATGTTAAAACCTAAACAAACTTGGAATATTTTAGTCACATGATTTAAAGTGAAAACAAAGTTCTGGTAAGGGCTTAAGAACCCATCTGGCACCATTTCATACAATGTATTTGCTTGCCATGTATCGAAAGAGTCTACAAAGAAACTTACCTGGCTGATGCGGTTTGCCGGAATGATGAGTCGTTTTGGAGTATTTTGAGAGAAATGATAAAAGTCGGAAAATCCGACTTTTATTCCAGAAGGCTCCAGACTAACTCGGTCTGAGGGAAAACTCGACCCTACATTGTATTTCAGACAATTTACACGCAGTTCGTGATCGCCATATTCTATTACAATTGTACATACCTCATATACCGGGTGTCCCCAAAAAAGCAGAACGATGGATTTTCAGTACGTGTATTTTGCGTTTCTAAAAGTGATATATTTTTTGACATCATTAGAAAGAGCATATTCCGCAGAAGACAATAATACCAAAATCATTAAATTTGGTTCAGTACTTTTTATTCTACGCCAATTTCTAAAAATGCAGTCATTTTCAAATTTTGCCGGATTTTTGGGACTTATGAGATAATAATTTGAGTGCAACACGCGATCCATACGGTGAATATTGTGTAAGCTCGGTGATCCATGTCAACAAAAGATACAGCTCTCACATTGGGCACTGGCCAGGAAAAAGCAGTGTGTGTGTGTGTGTGTGTGTGTGTGTCTGTGTCTGTGTGTGCGTGCGCCCAATATGAAAGCATTATCTTTTATTGACATGGATCAACGAGCTTATACAATTCGCCGTATGGAACGCATGTCGCATCCAAATTATTATCTCATAAGTCGCAAAAAATTGAAAATGACTGCATTTACAGAAATTGGCGTAGAATAAAAAGTACTGAAGCAAATTTAAAGATTTTGGTATCATGGTCTTCTGCGGAAGATGCTCTTTCTAATGATGTCAAAAAATATATCACTTTTAGAACGCAAGGTACTGAAAATCCACCGTTCCGCTTTTTTTGGGACACCCGGTATAGAATCCTCTCATCTGATTGGTTAAAAGTGGAGTCATGAAAATAGCTGTGCCCCATTTCTGTCGAGCCCACCGGAGGTGTGGGGAGACTAAGGGATCACCTGCGGCGTCTGTTCGTCTGTCGTCCGTCCGTCTGTCCGTCCGTCCGTCGTCTGTCCGTAACGCTACAAAAACTTGAATAACTCTCTACTGAGGATTTCAATTTCAATTAAGCTTGGAGGGAAGAGTGGTTATACAAAGTTACACATTTTACCAAACATGAACGGCACCTCAAGGTCAAAGGTCACAGGCAGAGGACAATGAACTTTTGGGCCCAATGTTAAAGGTAGGGAATCCCATTTGCATGCCTTACATGAAGAGTTGTATAAATACAGTGGTACGTTGAAGAGAGTATCATTTTAGAAACTCCCATAAAGTATTGAAAGTGGAAGGTAACATTTAGTACATTTTTTTGACCGTTAAATTTTGAATTGAATTGTTTTCGGGGCTCACCGTAAATTCCAGTACATTACTAGGCTACCTTTGCAGACCCGTGTACTGCATGTGTGTCCATCATGTATATTTTGTGAAGAAAGTTCATCAACACTTACAAACATTTTTATATACATTCTTGCCACACACTCTATATGTTATTACATCAGCTCTTGTACTTTTAGATTTGTGTTTATAGATCACAAATACAGAAGAATGCAACAAAAAGGCTTAAGTGTGGCTGACACACAGAACTACTGAGTAGTTGAGTTTTGTGCATTATTCAAATTTTAGATAACTGTTGACTTCCAAATTTCTAAGCAGTGGCCTAAGCAAGTCCCCTGAGGTTCATATTTAATGTTTTGCTGCATTTTGGGAGGTCTGTAAAAGGTATCCCCTACCTTTAAGTTTTTAGGGCGCATTTCGTTTATTGCTCATAACTTTTGATGTATCTGTCTGTTTGTGACCAAACTTAGATGGTAGATGTCCCTTGGGAAGTTGAAGGTTACCACAAGGTCAAAGGTCACAGTGGCAGGGGTCAACAAACTTTTAGGGCCCAATGTTAAGTTTTTATGGCGCATTTTGATTGTGGATCATAACTTTTGATCCCTTTGTCCGTTTGTGACCAAACTTAGATGGTAGATGTCCCTTGGGAAGGTGAAGGTTACCACAAGGTCAAAGGTCACAGGCAGGGGTCAACGAACTTTTAGGGCGCGTTTCGATTGTGGCTCATAACTTTTGATCCCTTTGTCCGTTTGTGACCAAACTTGGACGGTAGATGTCCCTTGGGGAATTAAAGGTCATCACAAGGTCAAAGGTCACAGAAAGGGGTCAAAAAATTTTTAGGGCCCATTAAGTTTTTATGGCGCGTTTCGATTATGGCTCATAACTTTTGATCCCTTTGTCCGTTTGTGACCAAACTTGGATGGTAAATGTCCCTTGGGGAGTTGAACGTCACCACAAGGTCAAAGGTCATAGGTGGGTCAATGAACTTCTGGGAGTTAGAAAAATATTAATTTCTTGTACGCAAATGGGCGAGACACAATTTGGCACTTGCCTTGTTGATTTACTGTGCCCGGGGCCGGGGCACAGTAAATCAACTCTGCCCTGTAAATTGGTTTGGAGACAGTCACGACCCCGTACACATAGATCGCTTATACGTACGCACCAATGATACGACCGCCGCGCATTCGATCAGCGTGCTGTAAAAGAGACTAGCAATCACTGTGCCCTGTAAATACGTTTGGAGACAGTCGCAGCCCCGTACACATAGATGATCACTATATGTACATGTACGCACCAATGATACGACCGCCGCGCTGTCGATCAGCGTTGATTACGAGTGCTGTAAAAGAGACTAGAATCTATACTTTTGGTATCTATATTTCGGAATCTATATTTTCAGTCTATAAAACAAATAATGACAGCTTGATATTCGGGGCACAGTTAAAATTATGTAGGCCCTCGATGATGTGAAAACCATAATTTTAACTGTGCCCCTCACAGCAGTCATTATTCGTATACTGTAAGATACCAAACGAGGCCTAACTGAACAGACAGGAAAGTGCGTGCTAATCCGGTACAAAACAAATGGACAGCGCGCGGTCCTCAAGCCTATACGCACATCACCTCAGTTGCTGAGATGCGCGGTCTTTGAAGTTTTTGTTGTTGTTTATCAGGCGTCTTTGATTGTTTTTAGAGGTGCTTGATAGGCGCACACTAATTTTGCATGCGCGTCAAAGAGGTTTTTGATGCGCACGTTGTAACAACTCGGACCATGTAATACTGTGAGTAGCCAGAACGCGAAGCGCTACAATGTAGTTTATACAGGCCGCTCCCATAGTACAACACTACAATCCAGAGGGACAACCAATACAACTCAGCCCGCCGTCAAAGTGAGGCCGAGTTATCCCCGAGTCCGAGTTTAGCCTGACCCCGTTCGGGTATGTTCTGAGACTGAACCTTTTTGGTTAATATTTCGCATTTTCGGCGTTACCCATCGAATATCTGGTTATTACAGTGTTATTCCGCACATTTCCTAGGCATACATTCACATTTGGGAGCGAAATTTGACAACATTTGCAGGCGTACCAGAACTATGTTTTGGCTTTAAATACCACCTGGAGCAAAATTTTGTAGCTGGATACACATACAAGTGTGTACCGGGTGGAAATCTAAACAACTACTCATTACATAATCAGTTCAAGGTAGTTGGGATTTACATATTGAAATATGATTGATAAGTATGCAATTACACATTTGAAGGTTTCATGGTTGCACTTTGTATATTTTTACAATTGTTGTACACTGTTGTGGTTAATGTTAGAATGATATATTTATATACATGTCATAAATAGGGGATGTGAGCTTACCAGGGCCTGTGCCAAAGACACCAGAAGAGCGTGCTGCAGCTGCCAAAAAGTATGGAATGAGGGTAGAAGATTACGAACCCTATGCTGATGACGGCTGGGGATGGGGCGACTACCCCAAGCTTCCCAAACAACATTCAGAAGATAGAGATCCACATGGGGACTGGGATTTTCCTGAGGAGAGGAGAAATTTCGGAGAAGTGGTATGTAGCAGCTTCCCCAGTAATGTAGGCCTTCAAGTAGCAAATTGTAAGTGTCACAAAGTGCAGTTGACGTTTTCTTCTTGTAATGAACTTGCCTGAGCCAGTCATTTAATTTTTTACACTTACACAAGTTACATGTGCTGTTGCGAACTTTGATACATTTCTATAAGTGTGATGTATATTTACCCCCCCCCCCCAATGTGTTTTCTCATATTTATAATTTTACTCCAAATTCTAACAGTGAGTAACATATAATCAGATATATTTTCACTTTCTCACTAGCTCCACATAGAGCAAGATCTCTTTATGCGGCAACGTCCCAATATCTACAAGGAGAGGAAATACCCAATGTGAGTACCTTTTCCGTAACTGAATTTTTGTGCATTGGAGCAGATGTGATTGATTTTTGTTGGTCATAAATGGTCTACATGCCATGCAACTCGGATGGAATGGGTATGTAGAACATGCCACTTTGTGTATTAACACCATCTTGACTATACTGATTACCAGCTCCAGAGGACGTGGGAGACCAATGAAAGACCTGGTCTTAATGTGTCAGGGCCGATATTAGGATGTGTGGTCTGACCTGCATTGACCCGCTGGACAGGGGTGCATGGAGGGCAGGGCAGGTGTTAGACACTGTGGCCCGAATTCACGAAGGTGGTACAATTGAAACCGTGGTTTTAACCATGGAAAATTTGTATGGAGCGCCAAGTGTTGCATGGCCTATTTCGTTACGAAATCAGTCATTTCATTGACGAAATGACCATTTCGTTGATGAAATGTTTATTTTATTAACGAAATGATCATTTTGTTGACAAAATGTTATCCTATGTTGGCCTATTTCGTTACGAAATCAGTCATTACGTCGACAACATGACCATTTTGTTGACAAAATGTTTATTTTGTTAACGAAGTGGTCATGTTGTTGACAAAATGACTGATTTTGTATTAAACTAAATAGGCCATGCGACACTGGGCGCTCCATACAAATTGTCCATGGTTTAAACCATGGTTTCAATTGTACCACCTTCGTGAATTTGGGCCAATGACCGCCTGCTGCCTACCCCAGAACCTTGGACACCGCGGCAAAAAAGAAAAAGAAAAAAAAGGATCAAGTCATGTCAAGCCAAGTTGAGATCTACACAAGCTTTGATGTGTCACTTTTTCATGTGTGGGTGTTAAATTTGAAGAAATTATCATCATGTTTGTTACACATTTGTACTTTAAAGTGCTTACATCAGATAGGAGTTGCCTGATTTTTCATCTTTTTTCTGCCAGCTTTCCAGTGAAATTTTGCATTAATTTCCACTTCTGATTCAGACTTCTGACGATCAACATTTTGATGTTTTGTAGATTCGCCATTTTTTGCACTTTGCTATGAAATTCCTCCTTATGATTTCCTTGTGTTTAGGTGGAAACAGTGCTTAATCCTTGCTGGAATTTTGGGAACACTAGGAACCCTTGGTATCCTTGGGCAGAAGTACAAGTATTTCCTACCAGTGGTAAGTGACATTCTTTGTTGAGGAAGCTCAGAAATAGATGATGGTTGGAAACATCCTTTTTCTCTCAGATGTGACATCCCAGAGCAGTCTTTAATTATTCACTGGACTTATTGGAATGCATCCATATGGAGCCAGATTTGACACGGAGGTTAACATTTGTCTTCAGTGCAATTCTACACCATGTTTAATTTGGCTTGATAGATAGACTAGAGTCAGATAAACAGAACGGTAACAGTTTCATCAATGTGAGACATAGATAAGAAGGATGTAGAATTTTACATCTTAAGTCATGTTTCCGTGAAAAAAGTGACATTAGTAACGACCATTTAATGCAAATTGGAAGAGATGACATTGTCATCACCTCACAAGTTTCATTTAGACCTGTGCATTAGTCTAAAATAGAGTTCTTTGTTGACATGAAATCCATAATAAGAATAAGTTGTAGCTGTGGCATCAAATGATTGCAGTGGAGTAATAACCTTTTAATGATAACTTTCAGTGGGAAAGTATTCTTCACTGAATTAGTGCCAATAACATGATATTTATGCCTCTAGTCTGACATGAAGTGTGTCCGTCTGTCCGTGTGTCTGTCCTTCCGTTCTTCCATCCCTAACCCATTATGTGCGCAACATAACTTAAGAACCATTCGTGATATCCAAATTAAACATGGCATGTGTATATATGAGTGGACAAAGCTGCGCCTAGCAACTAGTCGGCATGTGCCGACAAGTTAATAGGGCACAAGATCAAAGGTCATATAAGGTCAAATGCTGGAATTTCAATATTTCTCCTGTATCTCTGCAATACCTGAAAGTATCTTTATGAAAATTAGTGCATACATGTACATTACCAGATAAAGATTCTCTAGGGAAAGTTTGAGCCATGAGATCAAAGGTCAAGTGAAAATGCTAAAATTGATTTCTTTCTCCGTATCTCTGAAATGGGTCAAGGAATCGTCATTAAACTTTAGTACACATGTGCACTATACATGAATTGCCTGACAGTGATTCTCTTTGGAAGGTTTGTGTTATTGGGCCAAAGTTCAGGTTAAATTGCCAAAATTACATTATTTCATGTTAAAACCACACTTTTTTCTCCATACTTTGGAAATGACTCAAGGTAAAAAAATTGCAAATTCTTAATTACACTTAGAATATACAATGTACATGCACTGCCATACACAATGTTTCTGTAGGGAAAGATTTGGGCCATGGGATCAAAGGTCAAGTGAAAATGCTGAAATTCCCAAATAATTGCTCTTTGAAACACTTCTGCTTGCCAAATGAAACTTACGGTAGTTCAAGGAATTAAACCTCTCAACACATTTTGAGATTGTGCCATCAGACTTTTGAACATGTCATTTCAATTTCTTGCCGATCATGTGAAATTGTTGTCTCACATTGTCAAAAGGTACTGTAGTAAACCTATTGGGAGAATAATGCGTATAGTGGAGGCATACCAGTTGCCAGAGCAACATTTCTGGTTTATAACTTTTATTTTTGTTACAACCAGTTGCTCTGTTTTGTGCATCATTCTCTAAATTTTGTCATTGTCTATGTGTATTTGCACAGGCTCCCAAGCAGTATCCATACAACAGCTTGTACATAGAGAAGGGAGGAGACATGAGCCATGTCCCTGACACACCCAAGCACTATGGCTTCCCAAGCTCAAGTTAATGAAGAGGACTAGAAAGCAGTGTGGGAATGGTTTGGAGATGTTTCAAGTGCTGTTGCTGTTTTGTAGTATTGACTGACAAGTACACTCTACCCAAGTGTGAGTGAATTGTGATCAAGGAAGAATACCAGAAGCAGAATCATTCAGTTTATCATTGGCCTGTTCCCATTTGAATTGAATACATTTTCCAGATTTCTGCTTAGTATACTTTTTGTTGGCAACACTGCAGACATATTTTGGGAATATCTACTTGTAGATCTATTAATCTTTTGATTTATTGTGACTGTAAGCCCACAAGGCTCTCTGTAGCTACTTGATAGAGCAATACAGTTAACCTCATTTATAAATCTCTGTGGATGAACACTGTTGGAGTCTGGGAGTCTTCATTAGAGCAGTTTTCCTGTAGTTGACCCATACAAGTTTTGTAATAATACAATGTATGTTGGAGTTTTCCTTAATATTCAGTGGTTATGAGACTTTAAAACTACCAAGTAATGCTAAGTACCTTTCCAGCATTAAATGACAAATTTAATACATACAATGCATACTCAAAGGAGAACATGTAACAGAACGTGTAACAAAAGCAATTTCATGCAAAGAGCAGGTAATAGGCTTACCTAATCCCTAACCATGCTTCAGATTTCAGAACCCTCTGTACAATGCTGTGCAATGTACAGGGATGACAACAAAGGTGTCTTAAAGGTATGAGATACCAAGTGGTTTGGGACATCAAATCATCTCAAATCTTCTTCGAAAATCATACATATGATACTGACTGCAGTTGGAGAAAGCTGATTACCTTGTGATGGAATATCATGCCTTAGCATAATAACTTATAAAGTGTGGGATGCACCAAATTCATTCTGTGTAAGTATTTGTACCAAGAATTTGTGTTGGTCAGTTGCAGTTTGACAGTGACACTCCACACGACACCAAGTATAGTGTATTCAGACAAATATGTAATGCTGCATTTCATGACAGCAAAAACTGATAATCAGCTATACAAATGGGATGTATTTGAAAGGGATATATTAAAGGAAAAAAGAAAGAAAAAAACTCCTGCAGTGAGCAATTGATGCTAGCATGTTTTTACAGGATGTTTGTCACAGCTCCTGACAAACTGAAAATGAAAATGTTGACAGGGTAAGAATGGAGAGAAGAATTTAAGTCCTAGTCTACATACACCTGTACATGTATTTGTCAAAGCAAGAGTTGCAGTTTGAATGAACAGCAGAGCTACATTAGAGAACTTGTTCGCAAGAACAATTCACCCTGATAATGTATATTGAGTGATATTTACAAATGCAGATTTATTAAACTTTGAAGAAAGTTTAACGTGGTTCTCTGTATGTGATTATTCTGAGTGCCAACAACCAGCATCATTATTGAGAATGATATTTGGCATTTAGTGTGTGTTTTTGTTTCACAAAATTGTTAGTTTTGTCTTTGTACAACATCCTATCACCATTATGGAGGGACTGTGTAGTGAGAGTAAGTCTCATTTTAAGGCCAAGTACAGTAAACCTCACAGAAGTCAACACTGCCAAAGTAGACATGATGAAGAAGTCTAGGTGTTTATTTTTATCACTACAGTGTACATGTACTTATGAAAGTCTTTGTAGGAGTCCACATTTATATTAGAAAGTTGACAAATTGCCAATGTGGACGTGATTTTGTGTGTGATTACACATACAATGTGACTACTTAAATCATAATTATTCTAAGATGTATAGGCAGGTCCCTTTGCTGCTACACGTACCAGATTGCCTAATGTAGTGTGGATTATTGATATGGTAAAAACATAATAGATTCTCATTAAAGATACGCTAATCTTTTTGTAGCACCTGTGAAATCAATGCATTATAAAGATCTGTAATAATCGTTTTGGCATGATAGCAATCCAGATCACAAGATACGTACCATGGTATATGGATTTAAGGAAATGGCAGCAGTATTAAAAGCAATGTTTGTATTGACAGGAATGCGCTGTGTTTGAGACAGGAGGTACAGATGTGTGTGTGTGTGTGTGCATGTATGTGTGCACGTGTGTTCTCGAAAATGGCTTCAATCAGGTATAATGATGAGTTTCTCACTGGGTATATGCCCTTAGAACAAATGAAAAAAAGGGGGCCCATATGGGTACATTGGGGGTACAATGTGTATTAATGCACTTGCCTGTTCTGCATGCTCAGTGCCTGCATGTAGAGTGTACAGGCAAATCCTGTTCTAATAAAGTCTTCCGTACTGGCAGTTCTCTTTTATTATATTGAAATTTCTTTACAGCCAAACAAATACAGTATAGAAAGATATTTCAATGATAATATTGGGCCCTGAACTTTCTTTTGGTTTAAGTGAAATTTTGTTATTACATGTACTGTGCTCATTACGATGGGAGTGCACTGTACTTACACTACTGTATTCAAATGGGGAAATTTCAAAATTTGTACACACAGTCAACTTCGGGCTGAAGAAATAGCCTCAACTTAGAGAAAATCTGACTTATGAGGGATAAAACTCAATGGAATATAAAGAGAACAGGGCTTGAAAAGACCTTCGACTTACATGTAGCCGATTATTTGACTTATGTGAGGTCGACTTAAGCAAGGTTGACTGTACATCCTTAATTGTTGTAGACTGAATTAGAATACCTATTGTATTATTTGATGCATTTTCCATTTCAGTTAGTCAATTCATACCACCAAAAAGAAATGTTTTCTGAAACATGTAATGTAATATGCCTGGCCAGCTTGAGCAAACTATCATATCCCCTGTAGAAGCCTCTTACGAGATTGTGTGTGTGTGTGTGTGTGTGTGTGTGTGTGTGTGTGTGTGTGTGTGTGTTTGTAGAATATTTTGTATTTGTATGCATGAACACTTAAAGTGCAATTTCCACACCATATTCATGTTGGCTTTAATAAATAGGTAAAACCAGATGAGCAGAATGGTAGAGGTTCATCAAAATCACATTTGAAATAAAGAAGTTGTATATAAACAACACAGGTATGGCAGAGGTGAGGACATTGCTGTCCCATCAAGTTGTTAACAAATCTCCACTACACCCCTCATTCTGACATGAAAACTGTGTGTCATTCTGTTCATCTGATTTTGCTGTTTGTATGAAAAACAGGAACATCGTGTGGATCTACGCTCTTTTGATCAATAAGGATTTCATTTCTAAGCAAGAGAAAATGGGCAATTAGCATCAAGATTCTGCATACAACAGCAATTACAGTATGTGCTGAAGTCAGATGGCAAGTCAATCATGACTTCCTCTGTAAATTGGATCTGCTCTACTCCAGACAGACTTTCCTTTTCCTGGTGGATCAATGTTAGCCTGCATTGTAGCTATTGATGGTTTGAAACTAAACAGTGTACAATTGTACCTTGTATATATGTAGGCCTACTAACAAGTTTAAAACGAATGTCCAGATCTACATTGTATATTACAGGTTCACATCATGTACACACCAGGTGGACAGTACAAATAGTGCAATACATGTAACATTCCCAGACATTCAGGGAAATGTACATTTTTCGGCATTGTCCTTGTAGGCACATGTAAAGCACACACAAATACCATCCCCCCCTCCCCCTAAAAAACAAACAAACAAACAAACAAACAAACAACACACACACACACACACAAATGTAAAACAGCTCAGAAAAGAAGTCATTGAAAAAAAAAAGTATTTATTATGAACCACATGTCCAATTCCACTGATGATGGGATCAAATCTGTATCAGGTTGTGACAACAATGTGCAAACTTACATGTCTATGCAAAAAAAAACAAAAAAAAAACAGCACACCAGAATAGAAGAGAAAAGTTGGCATACGTGTATGTGTTTGTTGCTGTATATGGTTGGAATAAATCATTCAGTGATAAAGCTGATGCCACATACTGTACGAGCTGAAATTTTTGTGTACAGATATTTTTGCGAATTGCTACTTGGACATTTTCGTGTGTTGTTAATTTCGCGGTTGCGAGGGTCTAACTGAACTTTGCTATTCGTGTGTTGTTATTTTCGCGATTCAAAGGCGATTCGCAAAATTCGCGAAAATAAAACCACCGCGAAAATTTCAGCTCGTACAGTACATTGTACATTGTAAATGTACACTGACAACTCCTGATTTTACTTGCGACTCCAAAGTACACTAGAAACTGTACACTGTACAGTAGTGCATTTGTATTCAGTCTTCATAAAGCTACATTCTTATATCATAGTCATGTAATTATGTTGTCATGATGGAAGACTTTATTAAACACACAAAAGTAATTAAAGCAAGCAAGATTATATTTGCACTGTACAAAGTTCTCATAGAGCAAAAATGTCACAATAAATGGAACATGTTCATCTCCATATTGATAATGTTTGTAGCTCTTAGTGCAGAATATTCAAATTTCTGCAAGTTTTCACCACATTAGCTGAAATACATGAGCACAATTTACTTGCAATACCCTGAACAGAGTGAATGATGACCTAGTGTGCAAGATCTGGTTATCTGTGTTCATTACAGGTAATAACTTAACATGAAGACCGACGATTATACTCACACAGCTCATAGTACACAATGTACCTAGAATATCACACACTGTTGGCACTATCTTGGCCAGGAGTGTTTGCTTGTAGCAAAAACTGTGATTATCTACAAACAATTTAACCCTATAGAGCCACAGCTATTTAGAAATTGTATACTAGTAGTACAATTGTAATTGGGGGTGGGGGGGGGGGGGACATATTTAGCCCCCCAAAGATCTCGCATGTTGATCTCGCAATCGTGGCGAAAATTGGCACATACTTTGCCCACTATGTTATCTCCAAGAATGAATCCTTAATTTTTTCCCAAAAAAAGATCCTTTTCTTTAAATTATGCTAATAAAGTTAATTCATGTATACTTTTGTGCATCAGATTTTAACTCTAAATCCTTAAACAGAGCTTTAAATGGGATATTTTTTTTGGTCTAAATATTCTTAGTAGTATTTAAAGGAATTTTCGAGAAAGAACTTGCGATATCAATATAAATTCATGTATTTTAGTGTCTTTTTTAAAATTCCCATGCATTTCTTTGTTTTTAATTTATTATCTAATTCTTTGTTTATTATACTTGGTTTTCATTCTTTCTTTTTATTTAGAAAAGTTCATGATAACCAAAAAGGATTTACTGAGATTAAAGAAAGAAAAGAAAAAAAAATCACCTGACAACACTTCTTTTATTAACTATAGATTGTGCACACAAAAATCATTGTAAACTGCCGTTTTCGATGACATAGGTCACATCTCGACAAGCATGCTCCCAATACTCGTAGATTTCAAAATGTGCACAAAATATGAAAAGAAAAATTTAACAAAATTTCAGAAAAAAGAAATTGTGCTTTAGAATTATTGCAACAAATGTCAAGGCTACAAGGGTTTAACTGACAATTCACAAGAAAATTGGTATAAAATATAAAGTTCAATTACTGTGAGACATTTCACATGATAAGTACACTGGAATTTCCCACGTTATCTCAAATCGCAAGAAATTCCAGACAAAAGTAGAATAACGGAGCTATGTAAGATTACATGTATGCAACAAACGTTCAATTTCTAGAAAAGCCATGTTCATTGCATGTGGTACAACAATATTTTTGTTTCCTCCTGCAATAGTAAATTAACGTTATCAGCCCCTGAGATTAAAAGCAATACACATTCATGCAAACAAAATACTTACCATATCAAGATCTTCATTATTAAAAGCAGGTTTTCGTTAGCTCCATTGCAAATCTCACGAAAAAATTCTATACAATACAATTTCTCACAGTCATGTCAGATCAAAATCTCATACATGTACATTGTATATGCTACATGTGTCATAGAAACACTCAGGTTATGTGCTGTCAAGACATGACCATTTACAGGATACATTGTTCTAATGTCTTCTGAAAATATAAGAGTGTGACGGTCTTTATGAGTAAAAACAAAAAGAGGCATGTTGCAAACTGCACTAAAAAGTGTATACATCTTGAATTTAGACTAGTCAACAGGCACTGGCTCTTACAGATTGGATATTTTTGTGTGGGTCTTTGTGTGTAGTATAAATTATGTACATGCACGATGACTTGGCCAGGTGTAGCTATGTAAAATATACATGTACGTACCATACACTCACCAGATAGGCTGGTGCATTATGGGGCTTCCTAATATTTTCCTACATATTTAATACACAACTTTGAAACTTTGTAACATGGCGCAAGTACAGTTACTATTCAAAGCTCAATCGAGCATGTACACTACGTTGTCCATACGCCATGCATGCTATTACTGTATATCACAAAAGCATGGTTGTATGTACAGCATATGAAAGCGCAAAATCTTACGGACGGTAAAAACCTCAACTGGACTTGTTACACATGTCACATACATGCAATCCTTGGTACTGAAGATGGGATGTGATATGTACGCTGGCATACATTACGTAGCATACATGCTGTATTCATGTTTGCTACTGCATGGCTTTGACAATTTTGTAACAGCTGTAATGAGTGGATGCACACAAGGAAAACACACATACATGAAAAGGGTGTTCATGTAATTAATTTGAGAATGAACTGCATAAGCGGTAAGTTTAAGATTTATTTCTGTATTCAAAGTTATGAAGGAAATTGACAAACAGAAGCATATTAGGGGTACCTCTTAGGTGCTCTTCCATGTCACAAAGTTACTTTTCAGGGTATCGATACACTGTAAAAATAAATCAACTCTGTCCTGTGTATGTTACTATCAACTCTTTGGCACTGCAAAGCTTGATGATAATTCCATCAGGAACATGATCATGATTCATAAGGATATAGTCTTACTAGATGCATCAATAAATGACTCTGAAGTGTTTAAAGGCAGTAATCATAACGATGTAGCACATCACACGTATAACAATGAACCGGATAAGAACCATAATGCTACACGTTATTCTTCGGCTTTTGCAAGCATACATACTTACCAGTACGTGTATATCATTCTAATTGTTCAGTTCTTGCAGATTATAGTGCTCATACATAGATTAAACAAAATACCTACATGTTCAAAGGAACAGGTTCGGTATATGACATCCCCAAACCATAAGTCATGGGGATGGAAATTTTGTTAGCGAGACAAATACTACTTTGTGCTCACCGCAAGCATTGAACAGTTATTGTCAGAACACAAGAACAAGGAAAATGTTGATGGAGATCATATTAACTTTGCCTGAAAAGCTCCTGAACAAGCATGAAAGAGTAGAATACTGCTACATGTAGTTTGTTTAGTTTTGGCAAATGTCTTCCATTCCCAGCAACCATTACTCTGATCCACTCTCCTATGAAGAGTGGGAATAATATCAATATGACACTTTTTACACTTCACTGATCGCAGACATTAGATACAGGCACTTAGTGTACTAATATTCAAATTTGTAAACAATGTAGTGTAGGATACAGATATAAGTGATCACTGTAGTCAAAAGTAATCAAAACTGCCATGTCAAAATTTTTCCAACATACTTCATGTCGTAAATCTCTACCTGTCATGATCATGTTAACTTTGGTTACATTTTGAATTTACACCACAAATGCTATAGGGACCTGTCCCTTTATTTAATCGGGTGAATCAATGCAGTACCTGTTTCATAATTTGATTGTATTGATGAATCTTGTTCACCGTGTTGAGCGAAAAAGAGCAAGTTTTCCTGTCAGGTCTCTTCAGATGACATCATTTATGTTATAAGAGAGGTACACATGTCAAATCTTATTTGCCATGGGACACTGACATTTTGATACCACTGTAAAGGAGCACAGCGGAAACTTGCCACATTTGTAGATACCCTGTCATGGCCTAATTAGCATAGATATCCCCCATTGGGATCCAGATATTCTTCACCTCCACAGCATGATAGAGGAATTCTTCACCCTGGCCCTGAACTCTGTTTGCCCAGTCGCGGCCAGCTCCATAGTTCACCCACGTTCTCTTCAGATTTTCTGCTGATGTGTATTCCACAAACTTTGACCCCTCAGGTGAACCGAAGTACCACATGGCTTGGATGTCCTGGTGCTCAGTCAGGTACTTAGTGATGTGACCACTGTCCCCAGTGAGAATGTTGACAACTCCTCCAGGGAGATCAGATGTGTCAAAGACCTGATGGCAGAGAAGGGAAGGAGTCAATTGTCAGCACCAATCCACTTTACATACACTATCATGACAATTGATTGCTCAAACACTCTCCTCTTAAAAACAAAAACTTCATAGAATTTTAAGTACTAGTAATCACAAATAGATGATTTACAATACTGATATATGTCCTCAACATCACTCATTAATTAGCATGCGACAGCAGAGGGCTCTGTGACGCATATGTCCATGCAGTAACATTGTAGAGGAAAAAACAAACAACACAATTACAACAGGAGTGATGAAAAACACAGCACTACAGTTACAATACCCTGGATGGAAGCAGTGACTGACAATGTCATTTCTCTCCCCCTCATAGTGAAAAATTACCAAACTTCTCATTGTATTTCGACTACAATTTTTCTCCTACCTGGTAGAAGCCGAGAGCTGGCAATGGATACTTCTCACTGGGCACTGCAACCACAACATTTCCCCTGATGACAGCAGGGGCAAAGAGTGAGACGAAAGCAAGCAAGGGACACTCATCTGGACAGATGATACCGATGACCCCGACAGGTTCATGGATCTTGACGGTTGCACCATACAGAGTGGTTTCCTGATTGTGAATGGATCAAGAATGAATCACTCTTTTTTTTCATCACATTCATTTTGACAAAAATCTGCCGCATAAAGAAGAAAAGGAATGCTGTGGATGAGAAGGGATTTTTTTTGACAGATAAAAGAGAAAGTAATATATCAGCACATACCTCTAAAAAGTCTATCACATTTTCTAGGTGTTAGGAAAACTGCATAAGTGACCCACCACAACAAAAGGATCCGAAAGTCACTGACAGCTGAGCCGAAAAAATCAACTATGAAGTCAGATTATCAAAATCGATCAAAACGATAGGATTTCTGTGTTTGGCAAAATTTTGCAGTCCAATGTATCGTCTATCATCTGCCGAAATTTCGTAGCTAAATGATCAAAGGAAAGGCAAGAAATTAGTGTTTTTCTAGGCCATGATTTTCTGACTTTCAATGGAACAGAAATGTGTCCAAAGATTAGGCTTTAGCGCCACAGATAGACTCGGCCCCTAGCAATGAGGGAGTGATCTTATTGGTCAGTGCGTGGCATCCTGGTTACTGAATGGTCGTGCGTAGACCACCGGGGCTAAGCTTGAATGAACATCACGCAGGTTGCTAGGAGTCTACCTTCTATTGTCAAGAGGTAAAGACTGTCTTGCCTTCCCTTGATCACGATAGCGTTGGAAGGAAAACTTTGAAGCTGTTTTTCTTGTAACACTGATTTCCTAAACCACTCGACATGCACTAATAAAATCATCTACAGTTAACAACAAAATTATTCGTACCCCTCAGAAATTATTAGTTTTGAGCAGATTTCTCACAAGTGAAGGATGGAGTGATGGTAATTGGGTGTCAACTTTTTACTCGTATTTGTCCTATATAAATTGACTTTAATTCCAGTTTCATCTCATTTGCATAACAATAGAAATGTTGAGATATAACATCCAATCACCATCACTCAATCCTTCACTTGTAAGAAGTATGCTCAAAACTAAAAATTTGCCAGGGGTTTGAATAATTTTGTTGTTAACTGTATATCTCTGCAACCAAGTACTTTTATGAGTCGTGTAGTATATGAAATTAGAGTGGAAGAGTAAGGGAATAATGTCGTGTCATTTTCAGAAAATCGTCATCCCCTGACTTTCAGTAGTGGGTCACATAAGTTCTAAAGACTAACGCTGGCAAATAAAAATTGTCTCTACAATTACATTACTTGAAGTCTTTATAGTCGCCACAATGATACATTAAGACCTGCAATTTGTCACACATAGAATCTACAAACTAGTGGCTACAAAAAAATAATAACTGAACATACCCTTCCCATGTGTCAAAGGTACAAACTTGCTCTTGCCTGTGTAGCTGTGATGTGCCTGTCACTAGATTGTTGTTGTTTTTCCACATCCCACTCCCTATCCAGAATATCATGACCTTGACAAAAAAAAATAGTGATGTGGGATGATTATAAACTTACCTGCACAGTACCTCCATATTTGTCTGCATAGGCTCCCCAGTAGAACAACCTCTGGATGGACAAGTCCACTTCGTTCAGGGCACTCTTGAGGTCCTGTCCAGTCAGTCTGGCGATGCCTTGAGCAACCTCATCACGTCTCTGCTCTAAGTTCTCTGCCATGTAGTACACAATCTGGGCCCTGTTGTGAGCTGCTCTCTTGCCCCAACTGCATGCAAGTACAGTTTGAATGCCTTGTTGAGGTGCAATACCATAAGTTTCTAGCACTCCCATTTTTTACCTTTTTAACACTTATATCAATTAGAAACAAATAGAAATGTAGTCAACTTCATCCCCATTCTCTGAAATGCCTTACATCACACACATACACACATAAATTGCAAAAGTTTTAGTTCTTGCACTTTCGCAACAGAAATATGAAAATCAACACATCACAAGTCTACACAAAACCAAATACAGTGACACACATGAACGAAGTATAATCCACATACAGGAAGGACCACCTCCTCTAAAAAAAGAAAAAAAGAGAACCACGGGTCTTGCGCTCATCTGAGTATTGCAAGTTCACCTTCCATGCGTTCTTGCAGACTTCTAACATACATGTCAAGATTGCAAACTTGGTGAAGAAGGCAGCTTTGAGGGCCTCCATGGGGGCATGGTGCCCATTTGCAAATTCCATCACACTAGTAAAAACACCTGCCATACACACTATATTAGAAAAGTTGACTATGCAGTGTAAAAAGACTAAAACGTAATTCTTGCCAAACCCCTGGATTTACCATAAATAACTTTTAAGTGCATTCAGTAATACATTAACTCAGAGTTTTTCTGGTTTTAACTCTTAAAAGTCATCAACATACTTACCCATAGTATTAACTTCCCTCTATCATTTCTGGTTTCAGAGAAGAAGATTTTTAAAGATTCCTTAATTTTTTTTTTTTTTTTTTTTTTTTTTGGGGGGGGGGGGGGGGGGGGGGGGGGGGGGGATGGGCCCCCTGGTGGCCCACAGGGAAGGCAGGTGCCCATTTGAACAAATTGAGATCCTATCGTCCTCAGGATGCTATCTGCTGAATTTGGTGAAAATCTGTCATAGGGTTTTTTAGAAGAAGATGAAAGTGTAAAAAGTTTATGCACGACGCATGCTGGATGCTGGACAAAGAGGGATTGCAATAGCTCACTTGAGCCTTTGGCTAAAGTGAGCTAAACAACCCTCAAACAAACTTGATAAAAGAATCACTCAAAGATACCTTAAAATAAAAGAAAGATTTGAAATAAGTCTGTGGAATACGATCAATCCTAATTATTATCTTTGAAGTTACAATTGTACCTTAAAAACTATGAGGATAGCTGTAGACAGTAACAATCACAGCGAGTGCAGTAACCCCACTCACCCTGGAGCAGCCTTATGTGCAGCTTCCACAGCGTTCCTCACGTCTTTCCTGTTGCTATCGGAGACCAGGGCCACCACCTGATTCTCTGTGTCCATGATTGGTCTGGAGTACATACCATCTGGTCTCTTTTGGGCACCACCATAGTATAGCTTGTAGGTGCGGTCAATGCTGAACAGTGGGCAAATGAGGATACCAGGGTTAATGACATCTGTACAGTTATTCAGTGGGTTTTATTCTGCAGTTATTAGAATTATGTTATTCCCCCTCAAAAAAAAAGAAGAAGAAGAATAAAACAGTATTCACCTGCATAGGTGTCTGAAGTGCATCAGAATTACAGAAATACCGCACAGAAACATCTACTGCAGTTTGCTGTTCCTGTTGGTTACATTTTTTACTTGCAACTGTTGGTTGCTCTTTCTCACAAAATTAAAACCAGTGTTAGCTATTCTCTTGGCCAGTCATTGACACAATGTCATATGTCAGTTTTTATCACTGCTACACCTATCATGACACAACTGCAACTCCAGCATGCTAAAGTGGCAATTATGCTTTCTGGTACTCTTAGGTTGTGCATCAAGTGCTTTGTAAACAGCCAAACATCTAGAACAACAAAAGAAAAAAACAAGGCAATCGCCAAATTGTGTCTCGCCCATTCGCGTACAAGGAATTAATAGTTTTTACAACTCCCAGAAGTTAATTGACCTGCTTATGACCTTTGACCTTGTGGTGACCTTCAACACCCTAAGGGACATTTACCATCCAAGTTTGGTCACAAACGGACAAAGGGATCAAAAGTAATGAGCCATAATCCAAACGCGCCATGAAAACTTAACATTGGGCCCTAAAAATTTGTTGACCCCTTTCTGTGACCTTTGACCTTGTGATGACCTTTAACTCCCCAAGGGACATCTACCATCCAAGTTTGGTCACAAACGGACATAGGGATCAAAAGTTATGAGCCACAATCAAAACGCGCCCTAAAAACATAACATTGGGCCCTAAAAGTTTGTTGACCCCTGTCTGTGACCTTTGACCTTGTGACGACCTTCACCTCCCCAAGGGACATCTTCCATCCAAGTCTGGTCACAAACGGACAAAGGGATCAAAAGTTATGAGCCATAAACGAAATGCGCCCTAAAAGTTTGTTGACCCCTGTCTGTAACCTTTGACCTTGTGGTTACCTTCAACTTCCCAAGAGACATCTACCATCACCCAAGTTTGATTGCCATTGTAGCAACATGTGCTGAGTTATGTGTGATAAGAGAGACTTGCAAGTAAACTTTAACGTATGACCTCAAATGACCTTTGACCTTATCATGTGACCTCTTACGGCTCCATAACATGAAGGTACCTCCAGTGCATCCATCACCCAAGTTTGATTGCCATTGTAGCAACATGTGTCGAGTTACATGTGATAAGAGAGTCTTGCAAGTAAACTTTAACGTATGACCTCAAATGACCTTTGACCTTATCCTGTGACCTCCAACGGCACCATAACATGAAAGTACCCCCAGTGCATCTATGACCCAAGTTAGGTTGTAATCCAAGCAATTTATGGGAAGTTATTTGTCAAAAGAGAGTCTTGCAGGTAAATTTGAACATAGAAAAGAGAGTCTTGCACATACTCTTTAATATATGACCTCAAATGACCTTTGACATCATCACATGACCTCTGACAACACCATAACATGAAGATACCCCTAGTGCTTCTATCACCCAAGTGTGGCTGCCATTGCTGTAACAGCTGCCAAGTTATGCATCACAAGAGAGTCTTGCAGGTAAACTTTAACATTTGTGACGGACGACGGACGGACGACGGACGGACGACGGACGGACGACGGACGGACGACGGACGGACGACGGACGTACGCCGTTTGGATCCCTTAGTCTCGCCTTCACCTCCGGTGGGCGAGACAAAAAGCATATCTAGGATTACTACAAACAAAATTTTCTTGTCCCCTAATGCATAACTTGATGGTTTTGCCTGTTCAGAGAAGTGTCATGCCAGTCTAATGCTGATAAATATATCAAATATGTATGTATATACACTCAGCAAAAAAAGAAAGTAAACACTTTTTCGAATTCATATTTTTCATAGAAGATGTTGATGAAAATCAATGTATTATATACCATATCGAAGGTAATTTAATTAGCTATCGAGTTAAAAGGTTAATCTAAAGAGAAATTTTACGCATGAGTGAACACATTCATTTTTGCCCACCAAGGCACAAAAGTCAAAATTGCAAAATTTGACAAGTTGTCTTTCATTTGACAATGTCCTTCAAGATAACAATGACAACAAAAAGCTAGTTTAACACAATGAGAGACATGAATGAATAGTAAAAACAATTTTTTTGTTCTCTTTATCTCTTTGTGACATCAAACAAATACAAATGGGAAACTAAAGGGGGAAAATAAGAATTTTCTGTCAGCTTAAACTTCAAACGACATAGGGAGTATGGCATAGAGATGATTAAATAAACATATTTTCTGTATTTCATTCATTCTATTTAGTAATTTAAGGATTCATGAGATAAATTTAAGAACCAAATATTATCTACAAGTTTTCCAATTTAAAAACAAATTGAAATTTCTACCATTTTTGTTAATATTGCTTTTTCTCTTTATTTCATCTGAATCGGGGTTTGACCAAAGATTCTTCATTTTTCTCCCTTATCTTGGCCTTTATTGATATTTTGGGCTTCAAAGATATCATAGAGATCAAAGGTTTATTTTGACAACTAAAGTAATGTATTCAATTGTGTTTGATTTGTCTTTTGTTCTTGTTGTTACAAGGAAGAGCACTTGCACATGAATGACAACTTGTTCATTTTTGCAATTTTTGCTTTTGTGCCTTGGAAGAGAAAAACAAAGGTGTTCACTCATGCGTAAAGTTTCCCTTTTTATTGGCCTATGAGGCTGACAGGCAATTAAATTACCTTCAATATGGTATATAATACATTAACTTTTAGCCAAATATTCTATGAGAAATATAAACTTGAAAAAGTGTTTACTTTCTTTTTTTGCTGAGTGTATATATATATATATAAAATAAAAAATCAAGTATGCTCACCTTGGTGCGGGGAAGCCATCTACTTGAACAGTGGACTGTGCCGGCAGGTTGTCGGTGGGAATGTTGGGAACATGGCTGCCAAATATTTTGATGTCAACATCGACACTGCCTGGCTTTACCTTCTCCATCCAAGATGGAATGACATATTCATATAATCCCTGGTGATGTGGTTAAAGATGTACAAAATGATAAAACACACTGTGGACAGTCATGATATCCATTTATGACTAACTACATATCCACTTGATGAGAATAAATGAAAATGAATTTATCACTTACTTCAAATGACACATACTGTACATATGTCAGCTTTACCAGCTCAGAAGTTACACTGCTATTTAAAATTGCATAAATGAAGATGAATGTTTTATGGGAAACACTGTGTAGAAGCTGCCTTGTTGAACTGCCAAAACAGAATCAATCACTATTCATGAATACTTGTTCAAACAAACTTTTAATATCACTAGAATGAATTTACAGTGTATTTTTTACACTTTTTCAGGAACGATTAGAGAGTCTGCGGCTTTTGAAATTCATTTTCTAGAACATTGAACTAGAAAATTTTAGAGCAGTTGATTTCTGTTTAATGTATTTTGAATTTGATTTCAAAAGTTGTTGCTTTGATCATTGTCTTAGAAAAATTGTACTTTGCAATAATTCTTGAATTAAAGAAAAAAAAATGTACAGCCAAATTTTCATGATAAAGCATGGCTTTCAGAAATAGTGATCATAAATCTATCACATAAACACTGTAGTAGCAACAAACAGACTTGGCACATACAGAGAAAGCACACAGGGAACTTACATTCCCTAGTTGGAATTAGTAATAAAACTGGGGCAGCTTGTTGGTGGTGTTAGGCATCATAAACACTGAACAATTTGCAATGTGGAATTTTTCATGCATTGCACCTGTCATCAGCACAAAAGTACTAATGTGCACAATTTGTCAAACTAGTCTGTAGAGGCTACCTACGGGGAAACAAAAAGAGTGACCTTTATAGACAGGTGGCAACTATAGACAGGTTCTCCAACATTTTGTGTGTATTGCATACACATACCATTTAATACATGTACTAGGTGTTTCAAAAAAACATTTCCCACTTTTGATTCTTAATAATTAAAAAATTATGTATCAGATAACACTGTCATTGATATGAGTAATAGCTGAATAATGTACAATTTGGTTGAAGATGGTTTAAAAATGAAAGCATAAATAAGTTTCATGAAATCCATGATTAATTTCACAGTTAGGTTCCAGACTTTGCTCTATTTTCAACCCTCTGTACAAAATGTCACTTTGCACAGGGGTCAATGGGTGTGTATGGGAGTGTGTGGTTAACACCCTGACAATGGTCCTGAACAATGGCCAGGGTTTGAATGCTTCATTATTCATTCATGAGAAATTCCACTATCACAGTTAGTCTTTATTCAGCCTCTGGCAGTATCTGTGTAAAGTCAAACGCCTGTCGATACTGTCGTTGAGTCGCGTCAGTGCTCTTCCTACTTCTGAAAAACAAAATTACAATGAATACCTTCTGTTCTATCGTAAACGTGGTGACAGGAAGTAAAGAAAATCAATTAGAGTATAATACACTCGTGTATATGGAGCCTTAAATAAATCTACTCTGAAACAAATCGCCCCAATGATAAATGCTGCTGAACTCTTTACCAAAAATGATCTCTTTTTATCGAAAAAGCGAAAAATTTGTCAGACTATTTAATTAGTAGACAGTTGTATCAAAATGAGGAACTTTCATTCATGCTTATTTCATTCATGCTTATTTATATCCCAAATTTAGTGATATGTCAGAAGCAAAATTTGACAATGATTGCCAGCTGGAATGAAATGTGGTGTTTGCAAGCACTTTACCGTGCATGAATTCAGACTAGCAGTGCCCAGGGCAATCCACATGAATTATTGATTAAGCATTCATGTGCCAGGGAGCGCCAGACTGAGGCCTAGTCAACAGGTGGTTCAGGCATGTCCATTGTTCAGGGCCATTGTCAGCACACACTCACATACACATCATTGGTTCCTGTGCGAAGTTCAATTTTTGTACAGAGGGTTAAAATTTGACCAAAATCTGAAACCTTACTTAAAAATCAATCTTAGATTTAATGAAACTGATTTATGCTTTCACGTGCATATCACTTCCAACCAAATTGTACACTATCCAGCTATTACTCATATCAATGACAGTTTTATTGAATGAACAGTTTTTGAAATATTTATGATCAAAAGTGGGAAATGTTTTTTGTAACACCTAGTATTATCACTGTACATGTATAATTACTCACATGTACATGTATAATTACTCACATGTACAGTACATGTACATACTGTATGTGTTAAAGTGTTCATGTGTTTCATACATTGAACAATGCCATTTTCAATCGCATTACTGCACATTTGTCTGCATACAGCTAGCAAATTTTTACAAGTGCACTACTACGAGAACGCCTGAATGGCAGGTGAATGCAACACGACCGCTACACAGATGCAAAGCATAACTAGAAATGTCACTTTGGCGACTGGTATGCCTTCACCATATCAAATGGTTCTCCTAAGGGTATGCCTTGACAATGTGAGACAACAGTTTCACATGATTGGCTAAAAAATTTAAATGACATGTTTGAAAGTTTGGCACAACCACAAATGTGTTGAGCGTTTACATTTGAGGCTTCATTTGAAATGATGGCTAAATTGTTTCAAAGAGCAAGTATTCAGGAATTTGAGCATTTTCACTTGACCTTAACCATTGCCCATAAGTTTCTTCAAATAATCACTACATGGTAACATCCAATTTTCATGACAAGACTGAGTTTTTTTCAAAATATGCAAAAATTGATACATTCTACGATTTTCACTTGACCTTTGACTCCATGGACCGAATCTTTCCCTACAGAATCACTGTGCATGATTGCATGTATATACCTAGTTAAAATGCATGCATTGAATAATCTCCAAAGTATGGAAAACAAGGTAATTTTAGCATCAAATAATATAATTTTAGCATCTTTACTCTGACCTTTGACCATACACCCCATAACCACAAATATCCCAAGAGAATCAATGTCAGAGAGTACATGCATATGTACTAAGTTTCACTGCAATACATCCATTAGAGTCACACCATGAACTACATGGTCTCACCTCCTTGCCTCCATCACGCCCATAGCCACTGTGCCTGTATCCACCAAAGCCTGCTGCTGCATCAAACATGTTGTGTGCATTTACCCAGATGGCACCAGCTTTGATGCTCAGAGCCACCTCCAGCCCTAGGCTAACATTCTCTGTCCAGACACTTCCCGCTAGACCATAGTTGGTGTTGTTGGCCAGGGCTATGGCCTCTTTTGCTGTACGGAATGGGAGAACCACCAGAACGGGACCAAAAATCTAAAGATGAACACAAGAAAAGAGAAACTATGTGAAAAATGAGCAACAATGACAAAGACAAGTATAGAGTTAAAATTAATGTGCAAGTTAAATGATATAATATGGTGTTTGTGTGTGTGTGTGTGTGTGTGTGTATGTGTGTGTGTGTGTGTATGTATGTGTGTTTGTAATTATAATACACTCAAAGCTAAAGGTTGAAGCGGCTCTTGGCCCTTGATGTTAGTATTTCCAGTTGCAGCGGATGGATACAATCAACTTCCCATTTCTGTTCAGCTCTGATCTTGCTCTCCTCCTGAATGAATGTGCTGCATACAAGAAACCGCTGGGAAAGTGTCACAGCAAAATTGCTATAACTCAACTACTAACTCATAATTACCTCCGACAAGGGAGGAGGTTATGTTTTCATTACCACTGGTTTGTTTGTTTGTTTGTTTGTTTGTTTGCTTGTTTGTCCATGTGCAAAATAACTAAAAAAGTAGTTAACGGATTTGGATGAAACTTACAGGTAAGGTTGAGAATGACACAAGTAACAGATGATTGAATTTTTGTAGTGATACAAGAATTTTGATATTTTGGCAGGTAGGGCCAATGAACTTGGGAGTTCAGGCTGCGCGCATTTGAGGTTTGCATGCGCGCACTAAAGTGTGTGCTCTAGTTTCTACCAAGGTGAAGCGCGTGGCGCAGCTGGAAATTTATGACGTAACAAAGGGCTTCTATATTGGGAAATCAGGTGACTTTCAGCACGCATGCTATACGTATGGGTGGAAATGAGCTGCATGCTTGGCGGAGGTCTGCACTCTCAGAGTGCTTCTCTAGTTTGTAATGATTTCTACTCTTTTTTTTTAATAGGAAAAACCTCACTTTTGACTTATCATTATGTTACAGTTGTTAAATAATGACCAAAAAAAATCAAAAATCGAGCAACACTTTACTTTCAAATTACATTGTATGAAACACTTTTATCAGAGACAGTTGCTAAAATTTCACATTTTCACTGCATGAACATCAAAAATCTTACAAGTATATCATTAAGTATGTATTTCTTTACAAAATCCTAAAAAAATCACAGTGCAGAAGTAGTGTGTCTGAATATGTGACGTCTGGAAATAACAAAAAGACAATGCATTCTCTATCTTTGTTCGGAGCACAAATTTTTGAAGTCTTTTCCGCACGCAGAGACATAGTACAGTCCCATGCATCAACATTTTCGTGGTGTTCTCTCTGTGGAAATGCATTGTTATGTATGATCATAACTTGTATTGTTAGTGTAGTGATATCTGCATGAAGTACGAACGATTCAATGTCACGACTTTTCAAGTGTTATCATAATAGATGTTTGCATTCTTTTTTTTTAATAGGCACATTCCGATGAATAAAATGCTGATGAGGTGCGAGGTCACAGCACAACGAAAAGATCCGCTACTATTGTAGTCGACTAATATACAGTATGATGTCACACATCGGACATGCAATACAGTACTTCAGTACTACAGCGAGCTGGCTGGATCGGAGTGGAAAGTCCATTCATTGTTGTTGTTTTTTCTTAATATGATGTCATTTTTCCTCATTTGCTGCTCCAGCACAATTTGAGATTTCTGTTAAAATACATTCATTTTCACTTGTTTCTTTAAGAGGAAGACTTAATCAAAGCAAAAACTTCTCACCTATGACCTCACATGTCTTATGAATATGTTAAGTTCATGAATATTGAGAGTACATTTGCAATGGCAACACATTGTTCATATATTCATATACTGTTCATATATGCAGAATTTCAACTGAATTGCTTTAAAACGTGGAGAATAGTTCAATCTGCAATATTTTGTGGGTTTTACGAAAATTTGCTGTTGCCATGGCAACATGGCAACACATCATGGGACACTGACAAAAAAGTTGTCTTGCACATTTACCTATGATAGTGGTCACACATGCCAAATTTAAGGTCAATTGCTCAAAAACTGAGTACTTCAAGCCACAACATTTTGCAAGATTTTTATAAAAATTTGCTGTTACCATGGTAACCATAGCTCCATACAGATAAAAAAGGTGTCTTGCACACCTACAGGGCTGTATGATAGCGGTCACACATGCCAAATATGAGGTCAATTCCTCAAAAAAAGAGAGTAGTTTGAGCAACACGTATTGCAACTGACCGACTGACCGACCGACTGACCGACTACGCGACTAACAGCCCGACCAACCACCTGGCCACCCGACCTCAGAGTCATTCCTATATACCCCCATATAAACTATGTGTGGGTGGGGGGTATAAGTGGAGGGTATATTTTTGAGACAGCAATTCATGGGAAAATTTGAGCTGTTTATGAGCGTGTTTCTACTGAGAGCACCTCACATCCCTGGCATCGCCACGAATTTTGTCCAACGCAGCACCTCGTATTTTACGACCACTCGAGCTGTTTCTACTGAGCGATAAAATACGAGGTGATGCAAAGGTGACGTGCAAATGCGGCGATTCCGGAAGTCAGGTATTTTTAAGTCACAGATTTGGGTTACGCGCGCACTGCCTGTTAATACGATCCGAACCCTGCCTGCTTTGCTACAACTGCGTCGGCTATTTTTTGATTAGCCATTTCTCTTCGTCTTCCCATCCAATATACCCCGAACTAACATACTGGTATCCTGCCACTGACTGATGAGAAATCTTTGGAGATCGAGGGTCCAGTTGAGATTTTCTCAAGGCTGCGACATACTAATGTGGTACTCTCGCGATTCAAGACAATATAAAATGAAATAACGCGGTGTAAAATCAAGTAAGTGATGAGGGCTTAGTAATTGAAAATATGGTAGGGCATAATTGCCCCCCCCCCCCCCCCTTGGGCTTTAGGGTTAACATAAAAGTGTTGATATTGTACTCAGGTATGATAATTAATTCAAAGTTGTTCATGGACCGACGAAGAAACAAAGAATAGTGGCATACCGCTACGACTTCTGAAATCACGTACACAGAATCTATGATCATTCAATCCCAAAGTTTGCATTTTGCACAGCCTATAGGGCCTACAAAACACAGAATATACATGGTAAAGCAGAGAACATGAACTGAACCAATTAATCAAGAGTTCTGCCAGTCTACTTTGACCCACCAAACAAACTAATCAGTTTTGAATAATATTTCAGAAAGGGATTGGAAAGGTCTGACAATCTCATCAAATTTTAAAGGGATTCTTTCATGCACCGGTAACTAAATTCTGATCATATGTGAAAAGAATTCCATCTTGTCAGTTAAAATAAATAACACAAGCATTCGCAGTGATCTGAAAGAATGTCTCCATAATGATACTACGTGGTTCTGTACAATAAAGGGCATTATCCTGAAATAGGTCCCCACTCCATTCAAGCCATTCATTTCGTCATAGCCGGTGACTGCTATCCACCTCCATAGACTTTACACATGGTGAAGATGCACACGCAGAACAAACACGCAGAACAAGAGGGGACCGATATCACGATTTAGCCCAATAAAGTCTATGGAGGTGGTATGAGCTAGCTGTCACCAGCAGTGAAGAAATGAGTGGAGACAGAAACCACGATAATGCTGATAACAATGTTGTCAAGAGCTTCAGATGAAACAAGAAGGACCAGATCGTTGTAATCCACGAATCGAGACGACTATTACCTTCGTCGCACATACATGGATGGCCGTCCACAGATTGATACCTGCATTATCACTTTATCGCACGTGAGCGTATCGCTTTGCCATAGTTATACACAGTACTTGAACAGTTTGAACAGTACTGTGCTGCTAGCCTTGTATACAAACGCTTGTGATAATTTTTTCAGAGTAAAAACATAGGAATACCATCGCGTAACACACACGAACGTTCGTAAATTTGCACTGGCTTTTATTTGGATAAGCTGTACCCGATACTTCGCAAATAATAGGGGTCTAATTCTCAAATGCTCCACCCGACCCTTCGTATAGTAGAGCATATAATCTACGAAAGGTTGTGTATCGCGACCACCCGACCTGAACATGATCACCCGATGAAACGAAGTAAGCCAAGCTTCTGTGCCTATTTCAATTCTAATTAGCAATACTCAGAATGCAATTTCTCACATTATGATAATATATAGAAGAAAATGAACAACATACAAGGTTTGGGGGATTCTTACCTCCTCCATAACGACCTTTGACGATGTCTGAACATTGGTGATGACTGTGGGAGGGTAGAAGCAACCCTTCTTAGGAACACATGCTGGATTCTGGATGATCTGTAGGGAGAAAAGGTGGGAGTATTTCATAGATATACGGTATTACAATCAGCCACATTCATGAATCAAATATTGTTCATGGGCATGTTCACAGATGTTCACAGTACAGTAAGACATGTGAGCATAAATATGAAGGGAAAACTGAAGTCTTTATATGAGATAAGGCCAGCACTGTCTTTGTGTAATGCTTTGACATTTCCCAAAGTGATGAGGAGAGGTCACTTCTCTGATTCAATATGACAGATTGCAAAGAGGAGAAGAAGGAAGAGGAAGAGGTGGTTAGAGGACGAGAATGGACTAGAAAAGTCTGACTCACCTCTGCCCCCTCTGCCCTGGCCTCCTCTACATACTCCTCCACTGTCTTGCGCTGTGAGGGGTCCACCACCGCCCCCATGTCCACTGATTTGTCCAGGGAGTCACCCAGCCGCAAGTGCATGATGCGTTCCCGGAGCTTGTCCACCATCTTTGCCATGACTGTCTCCTGCACAATGAGCCTTGACCCAGCACTGCAGACCTGGGTGAAGGCATTTCATAGAACACTGTAGGCCAAGACAGGGACTCAAGAAACCATCAATATAGACACAGTATGATCCATAAAATCACGAAATTGTGGCGCTTGGTGGGACTTAAACAAGTTTCTCTCATGAGATACGCAAGTCTCCCAAGTTCTAAATATCTGGAAATATGGGAAAAGACAACTATATGGTCAGTGTTGTGAGACTATGTGATCACACAAAATGAAACAGCATCTCTAACATTTGAGTTGTGTGTGCTACTACAAGTGTGACCTTCTACCAAATAATGTATACACAGACAAATGCTATGATATAATTCTGCAATATCTAATTACTCCATTCAGTTTCTAGGTAGACTGCAATGTCAAAACAAAACAAAACATGTGTCAAGGAAAGAAAAAAATAGGATGCAGTAATGTTCATGGTTTGAATGACAGTAAAACAAGAGCTTGTTTTAGTACCCACTTTTGATTCAGAGGAATCATACTATTATGAAATGAAAACATCATTCCAGCATCAAGAGGAAACGAGATATGAAACTCGTCAGACTGACGAGTTAGGTGATACGCTTGGGGTTATCAGATGTCGGTCATCTGTGATCGACAAAGAAAAGAATGTGATATAGGCACCTTGAAGTTATAATTGAGTTTGCATGCAAAACCGTTTCTCTAACCTCTCGGCCACGGGACATCCACGGAAATGGTAAGGCAAAAAAGAAATGTATAGATATTACAGGGAGAAAAGTCAATGCCCACTCAACCAACGTGGCCGCGTGAACATGTATTGCATTGCTAGACGGAAATGCGGCCTTGTAACTACTGATGTCGCTACGCCATTTCTGGCAACTTGGGGAAAATACGTGCCGTAAACATAAAACCTATAATCGGCTGGTTTTGATACCTTGCCTTTAATCACAATTTTCAGTGTGATGACGTCATCAAAGTACAAAACAATGACATGGTCTTGAAAGACAATTGTTCAAAGTACAACACCTTCGTCGTCGTCATTACATACTATGATCAGTTTGACAAAGTCAGCCTGCAAAATTTTGCAGCAGTCGAAGCAATATGGTCTCCAGCACAAAAAAGAGGGATATGGTGTGTGTGTGTGTCTGTGTGTGTGTATAGGTGCGTTTATATACGAATGTGATTTCTACATGGACAAATATGTAATACAAAATTGAAGAAAAAAAAGTAAAATAGCTAAGTATTTTGTTTCGTGATCTTGTGGGGTTCGAACCCGCACGTGTGCAACCTCACGTCTCTGAGACGTCGCCTTTAACCACTCGGCCATACGTCTCGACGAGAAAAAAAGAGGAACGTAAACTTATGTATGTGAAAGATGAATCAGGAATCGTTTTGTCCACATTCCATTCTCATTTTCAGTTTTAAACTGCAAAATTGTCAAACTAATGAGGAGATTTCAAAGAATAACAGGCATGATTACTGCAGCTTATTGTCTCAGTTACCACACACTTAAGTTACAGAGGAAATGGAGCAAAATCATCTGAGATAAAGGTGCTTAAACGTTGTCAAGTCAATGCACATTAAAAAAAAAATCACCTCCCATAGAGATAACACGTAAACTTGTCTGATTTTGAGTCTTTACCTTTAATAACAATTTGAAGTATGATGATAAGTCTTCTCGAACCAAGAGTGTGGAACGTAAGCTTCTACGTGAAAGATGAATCATGACGATCACCCGTGACCGACACATCTTCAAAGGGATCAGTTATTAGAAGTGGAAGCCCTCGTGCCAAGCATATTGTCTCAGCAATTCCAAAGCAATGATACCCTTACATTTAGGCATACCATAATTTCCCTCTGAAATCAATGGTAGGTATTATTCATGTACAATTGCTTGCCTTGTCCATAAACTTTGCTTTACAAACTTTCAGTGAAACGTGTCATAACATAATTCTGTAACTCCATTAGCAGGGATTGACTTCATAAAGAAAGATATATCAAATTGAACGCTTAGCGCGTATAACTAAGGGGGATTTTAGCCTGATGCTCTGTTCTTCACTGCTCAGATACCAACAACACTCATTACCTACGGCTACGTATAGAGAAACAGCCATGACGAAAATAAGTTTTTCCTTTTCTTTGGTAGATAGACACACAACCCCTTTAAACCATACTATAATTGACATGGAGGGACATGAAAAAGTTCATTACTACTATTAAACAGTGATGCCTTCTACTCATGTGGCACAAGATACCTCTATAGCAACATAAAACCTGTCTACAACTCCGTTATTGCGTCAAACAATAACATCCTGGAATTTCAAAGAGATGAGCGAGACGCCATACACCTGGCCTAGAGTTAATTCATTCAGTTGCCATTCCTGCTCCAGCTGAGTTATGCAAATTATTTTCCGACCTGTCTTGTGACAGTGTAACAGGAACAAACGTAGAGAAAAGGGAAGGGAAAAGGAAAGGTGGCAAGCGGGGCACTGTACCAAGGGCAATTTAAACAATACGTATGATAAATGAAGCAAATCCAACCTCCAGCCTCCGACAAAAAAAAAGGAACTTGAGCGACTGTGTGTCGTGGGGTAGTATAATTGATAAGATAATACGATAAATGACATCGATCGGAATAAAGCTGAACTGCCAAAAGAAACACAAAGAAAGAGAGAGAGAAAAAAAATGATAGCGTCCTGCGGGTCTCGAACATCTCGTCCTAAGGTAGTGCATAATGACCATGCAGCGCGCTAAGTGACTATAAAGCCACACGGCTGTACCGAAGATTGGATGTGAAATTTATCTTTAATCTTTATATATATATATATATATATATATATATATATATATATATATATCTTAAATCTTTATACCATATACAACATGAAAAAGTTCATTACTACTACTAAACAGTGATGCTTTCCACTCATGTGGCACAAGATACCTCTATAGCAACATATAACCTGTCTACAACTCCGTTATTGGGTCAAACAATAACAACCTGGAATTTCAGAGAGATGAGCGAGACGCCATACACCTGGACTAGAGTTAATCAATTCAGCTCCCATTCCTGCAAGTTATTTAATGTTCCTACCTATCCTGTTACAGTATAACAATAACCAATGAAGAGAAAGGGAAAGAGCAAACGAAAGGTGGCAAGCGGGACACTGTAACAAGCGGCAATTTACAACATTAAGTGTGACAAAATTAACAAGGAAAAGTAGAAATTACGCGGTGCGTAATATATGTCCCCGCCGGAAGTAGCATTTAGTAGCAAAATGTACAATATAGGTAAAAAGATGAAGGTCAAAGGTCAAAGAAGTCAAAGGTCAAAATTCTATGTAGAAGTTTTGAAGCCCTCACCTAGTGCCATCACATAAAGCAAATGGAATTGAAATCGGGTTAGAAATGGCGAAGGAGTAGCATTTTGTAGCCAATGTACAATATAGGTTAAAAAATCAAGGTCAAAGGTCAAAGAAGTCAAAGGTCAAAATTCTGTGTACAAGTTTTGAAGCCCTCACCTAGTGCCATCACATAAAGCAAACGGAATTGAAATCGGGTTAGAAATGGCGAAGGAGTAGCATTTGGTAGCAAAATGTACAATACAGGTCAAAAATCAAGGTCAAAGGTCAAAGAAGTCAAAGGTCAAAATTCTGTGTAGAAGTTTTGAAGCCCTCACCTAGTGCCATCACTTAAAGCAAACGGAATCGAAATCGGGTTAGAAATGGCGAAGGAGTAGCATTTTGTAGCAAAATGTACAATATAGGTCAAAAATCAAGGTCAAAGGTCAAAGAAGTCAAAGGTCAAAATTCTGTGTAGAAGTTTTGAAGCCCTCACCTAGTGCCATCACATTAAGCAAACGGAATCAAAATCGGGTTAGAAATGGCGAAGGAGTAGCATTTTGAAGCAAAATGTACAATATAGGTCAAAGGTCAAGGTCAAAGGTCACAACTGAAATTCTGTATAGAAGTTTCAAAGCTCCCATGTAGTGCTATCATATAAAGCAAATAGAATCAAAATCGGGTTAGAAATGGCGAAGGAGTAGCATTTTGAACATTTTGATCACACACGGACGCACACACGGACGGACACACGGATAGACACACGGACGGACTCACACGCGTACGGAGCCCGTTTCATAGTCCCCTGCTCGAACTCGTTCGGCGGGGACAATGAAGCAAACCCAATCTCCAAACTCCAATACAAAACAAGGGAAAGAGAGCAGCCGTGTTCACGGGTTACGTACACTTGATAAAATAATACGATAAATGACATCGGAGTACAGCTGAACTGCCGGAAAAAAAAGAGAAAACTAGAAATGTCGCTATGGCGACTGGTATGCCTCCGCCATAATGCATGATTTTCCTAATAGGTCTAGATAGTACATGTGGACAATGTGTGATTACATTTTCACAAAACTGGCAAAATATTGAAATGACAAGTTTGTCACAAATGTGTTGAATGTTCACCTTCCTTGACCTTGGTTAATTGGATGAATAGGAGAGCATGTATTTGGGGATTTAAGGACTTTAACTTGACTTTGACCCATTCATACATTTATGCATTGAGTAATTTTCATGGTACCGGTATGGAGAAAAAGTGCAATTTCTGTACTGAATAGTAAATTGTTACCATGCTCATCTGGCCTTTGACCCTAAAATTCATAAGACACTAGTAATCACTTTCAGGTAGAACATGCATAAATATGCAGTAAGTTTCACGATAAATTGAGCCACTTCTGAGATATGGAGGAAAAGTTAGTTCAGCACTTTCACTTGATCTTTGACCTTCTGACCTTTGAGGCAAAAAAAGGAAAAAAAAACCTCTCCAGAGAATTTCTATTAGGTTATACATGCATACACCAAGTGTAAAAAAAAAAAAAATAATCCTGCTGGCATTGCATGAACATGAGGGAAATAGTAAAATTTTGAAGAGTTGCACTTGACCTTTGACCCCTGACCTTTGACCCCATGAACCCTACATTCTCTAGATAATCACTGCCAGTCAGTACATGTATATACTATGTTCCACGAAGATACAGTTCTGTACCTTGAACATTTTTCCAATTTACAGAGAAAAAAAAAGAAGTTTTAATACTTTTACTCGACCTTTTGATCTTTGACCTTTGACCTCACGACTCAAACTTTCACCAGAGAATCTAAATTGGGTAATACATGTATACACTAAGTTTCAAGAAAATATCTTCTGGCATTGCATAGATATGGTGGAAATAGTGAAATTTTATGTATTTGACCTTGACCTTTTGACCTTTGACCTTGAGCACGTGCACCCAAAAGTTGATAGGCACAACTTCACCCCCTAATACACATACATGCCAAGTTTCATTAGGATACCTCAACAGGTTTTGATAGTTACCTTGTCCACAAAATTCATTACGGACGGACGGAAAGACAGACGGACGGACGGACGGACGGACGGAAGGACGGACGGACGGACGGACGGACGGACAACCCGAAAACATAATGCCTCCGGCACCACTTCGTGGCGGAGGCATAAAAAGAAAGAACGGATAAAAGTCCTGCGGGAGTCGAACCTCTCGCCTTCCGGTATGGCGTTATGAACAACCAGCGCGCTAACCGATTATGCCACATGGCTGTCCTGAAGATCGAGTGCGAAACTTAAATCTAAATACTATCGTGACAGTGTTGACTTGTGATGGCGCTATTCAACTTCCCACAAGTGGCAGCGTGGATTCGATCAATATACAGTTGCAAAGAAAAATTGGGAATCGTTCCGTACAGATTGCATTCTCATTTTCAGTTTTAAATTGCAAAATTGTCAACCTGATGAGGAGATTTGAAAACATAAAATGCATGATTACTAAAGCTTATTGTCTCAGCTACAACATATTTATGTTTCAGAGGAAATGGAGTAAAATCAGATGAGGTAAAGGTGCTTAAACGTTGTCAAGTCAATGCATGGTTTAAAAAAAAATCACCTCCCATAGACATAACACGTAAACTTGTCTGATTTTGAGTCTTTACCTTTAATCACAATTTCTAGTATGATGACGTCATCATATTTCAAAACCATTACATGGACTTGAAAGGCAAATGTTCAAAGTGCAACATATCTGAATTTGGGGTAATATTGAGCTTAAACAACAGAGATACGAGCAAATGAATGTCAGAAACAGTACCTCAAAAAAATAAATTCTACTTTTTTTATTTAAAATGACGATATGATGACGTCATCGCGTTTTCCTGGCAATATTGATACTTGGAATGTTATTTACAATTCATATACTTTTGTAATATGCAATAGAAATATAGGGTCAACGGACGATTTAAAGAGCTATGGCGAAATAAACAAAGACATGTTTTTTCACTATATTTGCAGAAAGACGCGCACGCGGAATTTCAACTTTGACGCCAGTGCATTCCTTTGTTATAGGTCGACATCGATCGGAAATCAATGGATATTGTTACTCAAAGTATCAGGAATCCAAATCAGTCAAAAAAAATTGCATTTTTATGTTGCTTACGGGCTCTGCGCGCGAAATTGCGCGGACAGACGCACACGCGAGAAAATGTTTGAAACGCTTAAAATTGTCTGAAAGTTCGAGATTTCCCATTGGGAAGTCGTTTTGAGCCTTTTAAAATTTTGACGCGCGCTTATGCGCACGTAATGATGACCTGTGTAACTAGCGTTAAAAAGTAAGACAGAGCGTGACCTGAACTTCATGTCCACCGAAAATGATACAGAAATGACATCTAGTTATGAAGTTATGATCGATCATGTGACAAGGTCCGAAAATCACAAAATGGCGCCTAGATGACGTCATAGATATGTTACTGTCATGAAAACCTTATTGTGGCTAGATTTTGTCATGAGACATGTTGACTGAAAATGTCATGTTATTTCGTAATGTCATTCTTGAGATATTGACGACACAAAATTGTCCAGAAAGAAAGAAGAATAAAAAACGAGATATGAAACTCGTCACGCTGACGAGTTAGGTGATACGCTTGGGGTCATCAGGTGTCGGTCATCTGTGATCGACAAAGAAAAGAATGTGATATAGGCACCTTGAAGTTATATTGAGCGTGCATGCAAAACCGTTTTTCTAACCACTCGGCCACGGGACATCCCCGGAAATGGTAAGGCAAAAAAGAAATGTATAGATATTACAGGGGGAAAAAGTCAATGCCCACTCAACAATCGTGGCCGCGTGAACATGTATTGCATTGCTAGACGGAAATGCGGCCTTGTAACGACTGATGTCGCTATGCCATTTCTGGCAACTTGGGAAAAATACGCGCCGTAGACATAAAGCCTATAATCGGCTGGTTTTGATACCTTGCCTTTAATCACAATTTTCAGTGTGATGACGTCACCAAAGTACAAAACAATGACATGGTCTTGAAAGACAATTGTTCAAAGTACAACACCTCCGTCGTCGTCACTACATACTATGATCGGTTTGACAAAGTCAGTCTGCAAAATTTTGCAGCAGTCGAAGCAATGTGGTCTCCAACACAAAAAAGAGGGATATGGTGTCTGTGTGTCTGTGTGTGTGTATAGGTGCGTTTATATACGAACGTGATTTCTACATGGACGAATATGTAATACAAAATTGAAGAAAAAAGTAAAATAGCAAAGTATTTTGTTTCTTGATCTTGTGGGGTTCGAACCCGCAACCTCACGTCTCTGAGACGTCGCCTTTAACCACTCGGCCATACGTCTCGGCGAGAAAATATGAGGAGCGTAAACTTATGAATGTGAAAGATGAATCGGGAATCGTTTTGTCCACATTCCATTCTCATTTTCAGTTTTAAACTGCAAAATTGTCAACCCGATGATGAAATTTCACAAAATAAAATGCATGATTACTGAAGCTTATTGTCTCAGCTACAACATACTTAAGTTTCAGAGGAAATGAAGCAAAATCAGCTGAGATAAAGGTGCTTAAACGTTGTCAAGTCAATGCATGGTTTAAAAAAAATCACCTCCCATAGACATAACACGTAAACTTGTCCGATTTTGCATCTTTACCTTTAATCACAATTTAAGGTATGATGACGTCATCAAATTTCAAAACCATGACTTGGACTTGAAAGGCAAATGTTCAAAGTACAACATATCTGAATTTGGGATAATATTGAGCTTAAACAACAGAGATACGAGCAAATGAATGTCAGAAACAGTACCTCAAAAAAATTAATTCCACTTTTTTGATTTCAGATGATGATATGATGACGTCATAATGTATTTAGGGAAATATTGATACTTGAAACGTTATTTTCAATTCATATGCTTTTGTAATATGCAATAAAAACATAGGGTCACCTGACGTTTTAAAGAGCTATGGCGAAATAAACAAAGACATGTTTTTCGCTATATTTCCACATAGACGCGCACACGAAATTTCAACTTTGACGCCAGCGCATTCCTTTGTTATAGGTCGAAATTGATCGGAAATCAATGGATATTGTTACTTAATGTATCAGGAATCCAAATCTGTCAAAAAATGTGCATTTTCATGTTGCTTGCGCGGAAATGCGCGGACGGACGCGAACGCGCGGAACGCTTAAAATTGTCTGAAACTTCGAGATTTCCCATTGGGAAGTCGTTTTAAGCATTTAAAAACTTTGACGCGCGCTAATGCGCGCGTAATGATGTCCTAGGTAATTAGCATTCAAAAGTAAGATAGAGCGTGACCTGAACTTTATGTCCAACGAAAATGATACAGAAACGACCTTTAGTTATGAAGTTATGATCGATCATGTAACATGGTCCGAAAATCACAAAATGGCGCCTAGATGACGTCATAGATATGTTACTGTCATGAAAACCTTATTGTGGCTAGATATTGTCATGAGACATGTTGACTGAAAATGTCATGTTATTCCGTCATGTCAATGTTGAGATATTCACGACACAAAATGTGCCAGAAAGAAAGAAGAATAAAAAGAAAGAAAGGAAGATTTTGACAAACACAATAGGTGATACGCTAAAAGCGTATCACCTAAAAATAAAGAGAGATTTTGACAATCACAATAGGTGATACGCTGATAGCGTATCACCTAATGATCACTGTACCTGTCCCTGATTGAACCAAATAGCATCCACAATGCCCTCAACCGCAGAGTCTAGATCAGCTGACTCAAACACCACAAAGGGGGATTTCCCTCCAAGCTCTAATGACAGCTTCTTGCCTGAGCCAGCTGTAGCACGACGCAAGATCTGTCCAACCTGGAGTGAAAAAGATCATGAGGCGTTCACACAAAATCACTGGTGCCACATGATGTTTAACTTCATTGCAGATGTATTCTCCCAAAGCCACCAACAAATGGTAGCATACAAATTAACATCGCCATGACTAAGATCTACTAACATTTTAAAGATTTGCATGGTACAAGACAATCTGGCAACTAAATGGCACAAAAAAAAAAGAGACTACAATGATTACACTTTCTAATATTTCACCCCAGTGGTACACTTGTGATACGAAACTACACTTTGTTTGTGATGGTAACAAATTACATCTTTTCTTAAATCACATCTGACTTAATTCTCAGAGAGAAAGTGATAAGGCAGTGTTTCAGACATACCTCTGTGGAACCAGTAAATGCAACTTTATCAATGCGAGGGTGAAGAGCCATCTTGCTGCCAAAGGCTCCATTTCCTGTGACGATGTTGAGAACACCTGGAGGAAGGCCAGCCTCAGCACAGATCTGGGCAAAGAGCAGGGCGCTCAGCCTGGTGTAGGTGGCTGGTTTAAGGATAACAACGTTCCCCATGGCAAGGGCAGGGCACACCTTCCACATGAGCAGCATCAGAGGGAAGTTCCAGGGTACGATGGCACCGACAATCCCTGCGGCGTGTATACAGATGTTATATAACTGTGTCCTTCTTTATGAAGTCATACAATAACACAGGTAATGCTGTAAATCTCATTGCTCTTGACATTTAAAGCACATACAAATTTGTGGGAGCTTGTGGGACTCTTAGGACATTGACAAACATGTTGTCAACATTTCCCATTGTAGTTGTATGCATTTTTTACTCTCAACAGCAAAGAGGAAGTAGTACCGGTGAGTGAGGATATTGCTGGGAGATACAAGTGTACTAGCATGTTAGGTAGGTAGTATTTGCCTTACCACCACGAGGAAAACTGGATATGTATACACCTGGCTTAACTAGTGAAGAAGCTTGTATACAAACGCTTGTGATAATTTTTTCAGAGTAAAAACATAGGAATGCCATCGTGTAACACACGCGAACGTTCGCAAATTTGCACTGGCTTTTATTCGGATAAGCTGTACCCGATACTTCGTAAATAATAGGGGTCTAATTCTCAAATGCTCTACCCGACCCTTCGTATATTAGAGCATATAATCTGCGAAAGGTTGTGTATCGCGACCACCCAACCCGAACGCGATCACCCGATGAAATGAAGTAAGCCAAGCTTCTGTGCCTATTTCAATTCAAATTTGCAATACTCAGAATGCAATTTCTCACATTATGATAAGATATAAAAGAAAATGAACAACATACAAGGTTTTTGGGAATCTTACCTCCTCCATAACGACCTTATGCTTAGATACCAAATGCTAAGAAGATCTCACCGATTGATTTCCAGTTCTGCATCTCAGTGTCCATGAGCTCCGCCCATCCAGCATGATGATAGAGATGGCGGATTGCAATGGGCACATCAGCGTCACGAGTCTCACGGATTGGTTTGCCATTATCAAGGCTTTCCACCACAGCTAACAGGCGATGGTGCTTTTGAACATGCCGTGCAATACTGAAATTGATCAGAAAATAAATCATGACAATATGTAAAGACCAAGATATTATAGAAGCCTGTTGTATGTGAAAAAAAAATGTGGTAGCAGTTGCATGAAAACTAATCTAATATTTTGTTTTCAAAGTGACTGTCGTAATACCAAGATACATGTCTCTTTCAGGTGCTTTCTGGATGTTACCATTTTCTAAGTGCTCATAATTTGACAGAAAGGATGCTGATAATCAGTTGTTGCATTTGTTTTATCAATCATCATTGTGTGCACCAGGCATCAAAATGTTAGTGACGATTAAGCCATTCCACCCCAAGGCAATTTCACCTTTTATCTACAAAAATCCTCCTTCACATCGGCAGTTGGGAATGACAGGGGCATTAAGTTGCCACAAAACCCATGTGTGTAGGCCCGATTTCACAAAGGTAGGACAATTGAAACCATGGTTTAAACCAAGGACAATTTGTATGGAGTGCCAAATGTCGCATGGCCTATTTCATTGACAAAATGTTCATTTCCTCGACAAAATGACTGATTTCTTAACGAAATAGGCCATGCAACACCTGGCGCTCCATACAAATTGTTCATGGTTTAAACCATGGTTTCAATCGGACCGCCTTCGTGAATTTGGGATATAGTATTTGAGGCAACTTAACACCCTTCTCATTCTCAACTGACGACACAATAAATTTTGATTTTGGTTGCCATCGTTATACAGTGTGAAACAAAAATTACAATTATTTTGGTAATTCTCTATCAGTTGTGCACTTTCCAGGCAGCATAAGAAACTTTACCTGTACATGTGCCTTGCCCGCACATGGCAGGGCAGCTTGCTCCATGACTGGTAGGCCTTTCCTGCGGCATTCACTGCCAGCTCTATGTCCTCTTCTTCCCCTTGTATAGTGGTGGCAAGTGGCTCACCCGAAGCAGGTCCCTTGGTTGTGTAAGTTTTGCGATTTTCCGGACGCACCCACTTGTTATTGATAAAGTGGCCAAGTTTCCTGTCATGACTATCAAGCCATGCCTGTGTATTGATACATTAAAGACAATCAAGTACATGCTAAAAATAAAAACAAAACAACAACAACAAAGTCCTCATGTAGCCTACATGTAGTTTGCATTGTATTTTAGATTGAATTATACTTCTTGTTTTGTTTAAGTGTGATCTTGGCATCAATATCAAACAGATAAGCTGATCCCCATGAAAATGCAAAGCAATCTCCAAAGACCCTAATCATGCAGTCTGTAGTATAAGCATAATACTACATATCATTATACATACAAGCCACTTTTTCGATACAATAAAACCATGTATCAATATTCCTGCAAGGGGTTTGCTTAATGACATGCAATATTGTTAGCATAATACCTGTCCTATGTATTTTTATATCAATGTTGTTTCCAATATTGTACTCTGCTGTCAATAACGCACTCAAATGTTTCTTTTAATTGATACGCATGCGCAGTATCGCTTGCAAAGAAAGCAAAGTGCAGTGGCATTGCGCGATGAGGTTGAGAAATGCCATAGGAGTACACGTAAATCGTATGTGCTGTCTGCGGCAGTCGCTCGCTGATATGCTCTGTACTGTACTGTGCGTAGATACACGTCCGTATACAAGTTGAAAGGTTAGATTTTGTAAACAACATTTGGCGGCCTCCACAAAGAGGTTCGCGACTCTAGACTCTGAGGAATTCGAAAACATTCTGAAAGAAAAAGACGTGTTGAACACACGAAAGGCAACAACTAGAATTATCACTGAAGGTGATTAATACCCCCGCCCCTAGCGTTGCTTTACAGTATGTGATGTCATGAGGGAAATCATACAAACAAAATGTGACCACAGTTGCTTGAGTGCTTTGGTAACAGTTGGTTCCACAAGGTTTGGGTAAAAAGTGTGGTTACCATGGCAATGCATTGTCTGATACAAACACAAGGGACATTTTGCATAACTACACTGAAAGACCATCATACACACCACATTCGACCTTCATAGCTTGAATGGTTTATTTTGATTAAAAAAATGAGTGGTTACCATGGCAACACATTTTCCTTAAACTTACACATTGGTGTCTTGCAAAACTACACTTCTAGATCATGATATGATGTGGAAGAAGTTCACTCCACAGGATTAAAAAAAAAATGCGGTTACCATGGCAACGCATTGTCCGATACAAATACAAAGGACATTTTGCAAAACTACACTTAAAGAGCATCATACACACCAAATTTCACCTTCATAGATTAAATGGTTCAATTTGATACAAAAATGAGTGGTTACCATGGCAACACATTTTTCTTATATTAACACATGGGTGTCTTGCATAACTACACCTCCTGATCATTATACATACTAAATTTGACCTTAATTACTTGAATGATGTGGAAGTTATTCAATCCACAAGGTTTTGGTAAAATTAAGGTTACCATGGCAACGCTTTGTCTGACAGACATAAAAATTATGTGTTCCACATCTATGCCTCAAGGGCTACCAAATTTGATTTCAATTGCTTCAAAACTGTGGAAGTTGTTCACTCAACAAGATTTCGAAGAAAACATGCGGTTACCATGGCAACGCTTTGTCAAGTACAAACACAAAGAGTGTCTTGCATAACTACACCCATAGATCATCATAGATACTAATTTTGAAATTGATTGCCTAAATACTGTGGAAGTTATTCAATCCACAAGGTTTTTGGTAAAATTATGGTTACCATGGCAACGCATTGTCCGACAAACACAAAAAACATGTCTTGCACATCTATACCTCAATATCATTATTTACCCCAAGTTTCATTTAAATTGCTTCAAAACTGTAGGAGTTCGCGATGCAAGATTTTGCAACAGACTGACCGCCCGACCGCCCGCCCAACCAACATCACGGTGATTCCTATAATACCCCCTTCACACTTTGTGTGGCAGGGGTATAAAAAGTGCTCTAGATGTTTTTAGAGCATATTTGACAGAGAAGGAATTGCCGTTCAGCTTCGAGCAGCTCGATAAGAACAGACTTTCGGAAATACTTGCCAAATTTTACGTCGAGGTGAGAAAAACCGATGGTGAGTATTACAAACGATCGTCTTTAGTTTCCATCCGTGCCGGACTAAATCGTCATTTGAAGGATTGTTATGATGGTCAAATAGACATAATCAAAGACAGTGAATTTTCTGATGCAAACCAGTCGTTCAGGGCAACAGTCCAGTTGAAAAAGGCAGGGAAGGGCGATGTGGAGCATCATCCCTCAATAGACGCAAACGACATAGACAAACTCTATAAATCCAGAGTTTTCAACCTAAATAGCCCACATGGGCTCCAGCGGAAAGTGTGGTTTGAATTGATGGTATACATATGCCGTAGAGGCAGGGAAATTCTCCAAACACTAAAAAAGAACCACTTCACTGTGAAAAGAGATTCTAACGGACATGAATTTGTTGCACAAGCAAAAGATGAACTTACGAAGAAAACTCGGGAAGACAGCACAGCGTCCAGAAAAGACGCGGGCAGAATTTATGCCACTGGCGATGAGCAATGTCCCGTAAAATCATTCAAGAAATAGGTTGGAAAACTCAATCCGAGTTGTGATGCTTTCTTCCAGTCAGCTAAGATGAAAGCCCCAGAATCTGGACAGTGGTATAAAAAGTCCCAATGTGGGGTACATACTCTCGGAAATATGAGAACCACATCTGAACAGGCAAGCTTGTAAAACCGAACACCAATCATTGTTTGCGTGCCACATGTATCACCATCTTAGATTCCAGAGGATTTTCATCGCGAGAAATTTGCCAAGTGTCTGGTCACGCCAACGAAGGTTCTATTGCGTGATACACTGGAACTGTTAGCGACAACAGAAAGCAGAACATTTCCGATGCCTTATCCAATGCCCTTGGTTAAGGTGATGTTGGCAAAGTTCCACGGATTGATCCAGCAAATGTGTCAACTGTGCCGTCAACAGTTAGCAGAGCACCAAATATTGATGTTGAGAATGTAAATCCTGTCTTTGACACAGATTTGTTAGAGGCCATCAACTTTGACTTTATAGATTTCGCATCATTATCAGGCTCCCAAGAACTTACGATTCATGAGGAAACAGAGCAGACTAATATCTGAGCACCAGTAGACAATAATGTTGTTTCTCGTGGCTCGGTCACTCAGGTATCTAGCACAAGATCTACAACCCATACCAGTCGTACGATGCAGTTGCAACAAAGCCCATTCATGTTGAATAACTGCAATGTTACGATAAACTATTATCAAAAGTAACACCAAACCTGTTAATACAGTAAATAAGTTATTTTTTAATTAAAAATTATAAATAGTATATTTTTATTCTTTATTATTATTATTATTTTTTGAGAGTTGTGTTTTAAACTTTTACACCAGTTACTGTTGCAAGTGAACCGTGTTACTGAGTTACTGTTACAAGTTACTGATACGAGTTGTTTTACATGGAATGGACTCCAACTGTACGTGTACTTCATTGGATAATGGATCATTTGGACGTTTTGATCACTTTCATGTCGAATCAGGCATCATCGTGTCTGTGTCTTCACTGTGTACCAAGTCTGTGGAGATGGACAGCCCAGGGGTATGGTGTTATCCCCCCCCCCTTCCACATGAGGGAGTTTTTACATACATTATTTAGACTTGAATTCAACTATCTGCTGCACACTCTCTGAGGGGGATATTAAGAATATTGTTATTTTTCGATAAAAAAGTTGAAAAACAAATATTCAGCACAATGAGAGTGTCTGAATTGTGTTTTTCCAGTCACTATCCCTGTATACAGAGGTGGAAAGGGCGGGGAGGGGCCAGGAGGGTCCCCCTCTCACACGAGGGAGCTCTGCATTTTTACAATTGTAATTCAATGATCTGGTGCACACTTTTGGTGGAATTTTAAGAAACATTTCAATAAAAAAAAGGTAAGAAGGTGAATATTGAGGGACAATCTGAATGGCTAAAACATGGAATCTGTCACGTCTTCTTCTGAGTGTGTGCCTTTGTCTATGGAGGTACAGAGTGCTAGAGCTCACTGACAGTAACAAAGCTGCAAGGTAGCCTATGTACGTTCAAACAGTACTAAAGTACTGACCTGACTGGCGTGCAGTTTAACTGCTTGTGACATGTCTAGGTTTGTGTTGCTGTCCATCACAAAGTAGGCCTAGCCCATAGAGGAAAGGCGGCGCGCAAACAATAATCATGTGTTGCTCCGGCAAACAACTGGCCACAGGGCGAAGCACGAGTAACTTTCAGCCAGTTGTGATAAGTTGCTGGGAGACACGAAAATCGATTGCAGCGCGGCTTGAAGCGGATGGCAGACTCAGTGTCAGAATGGCTGGAATTGGGATAGAATTACAGACCTGTACGTCACGCAATTGGCAAAGGTTCTTGGACTCTTTGCTGGTACCTGGTCAATATCTTTTTCTTTTTTTTTTAATTAACAGGTCATTGTGGAAAGGCCCTCAGAAAAAAATCTGTATTTTGCAAAAATGTGGACCTTCTGAAATTTTTATTTTTATTCTTTATTATGTCTATAATTTTTTTTTTTTTTTTGAGGGGGGGGTCGTACGACCCTCACGACCCCCCCCCCCCCCCCTTGCATACACCCATGCTTTCCTGTGCGGTGCGGCCTGATCGAGCGTGAGCAGACCCTAGGGGCAAGTCCAAGATAAGGTCCCCTCAGAAGGCAAAATTTCATCTTTGCTCAATATTGACATGTTTGGTATCATTTTGAAGCTTATGAGTTGAAGTTTTGATTTCCGTGGAGGAAAAAATGATATTATGTAAATTTATGCAAATTTCAAGGGCTTCATTTGCATAAATGTGAAACACAGCGTTACGTATGGGACATTTATAAAAATTCATATTAATTCAAAGGAAAGCAAATAATATTTGATTAATATGTGGACATAAGAAGTTCATCACATAGTTTAACTTGGTATGAAAATTTCGGGATTATGCAAATGATTATGCAAATTAGCTCGTGTCCTATCATGAGATGTCCCATACGTAACAAAATGAGGTCATTTTTTTAGGTTTTTTCTGAAATTGCTAAGGTTGTTTTAATGCCCTTTTGGAAAGTTCTAATTTATTGTTTAGAGAAATTAAATACCTGAGAAAAAAGAAAAAAAAGTGAAAGAAATATTTTTTATTAGGCATTGAAATAATGTTACGTATGGGACAAATGCGTTACGTATGGGACATCCTCATACATATTGTATGTGAATGCATGTAGCTAGCTGGGAAGGTCTCTCAGTACACAAATGGTCAATCATCCTGAAGAAAGCATCCCAACATTGTAGCTACTTTTTGAGTTATAGACACTTGAAACAATACATTAACTTGACTGAACAATTTTCAGAAAGGGGGAGGGGAAAATGGCAAAATACACAATGAAAAACCAGCATTAAAGGGATGGTATAGTTTTTTGTAGAAATGGGGATTCAGTTTTCAACATTTAAAGAAATGATTGGAAACCAATTATATGAATTACTTAAGAGCATAAAATCTGAAGACTAGAGGAATTCAAAGTTTATGTGATGGAGATCCAATTTGAAATGGTTGTGAAATATATAGAAAAAAAATAAAAAGTAAAATGATTTTTTTTTAAACTGCAAGTGATACACAAATTGTTCTTATTCAGTTTTCAGTATTAGCCACAACAAAATTCATGGGTATACATACTGAGTTGTGACTCGAATCAATGACCTGACTGCTAGACAGACATCATTGTATATCTACTCGATCACTGGGGTTCCACGAAGCAGGTATTGCTTATTTATTAAACTTAATATTTCTTGTGTCAAGTTGTTTTTTATTGAAACTAAATGGCAAACTGCCCTTCATCAATGGAAGTAAACACTTTAAACTATTCAATTTTTCAGTAGTAACTATCCTGATAAAAATAGGGCATACATACTCAGGTTGGTCATAAAGAATATAGAATATGATTGAATGTGATTATGATGGTAAATATCTAGGGAATATTGTTCCCTTGTCAATCTGGATCAGTATTTGAGTAATTTCAACTGATTCCACCTCAATAATTATGCAAAAATCTGTTTAAATGGGTATTTTGCAAAATTATTTTGCAAAATACCCATAAACATGGTTCTCCACACACTAAACGAATGGGGGACAAAGGGCATGCATACCCAGGTTGGTCATAAAAATATAAAAATATGATTGAATATGATTATGATGGTGAATATTTGGGGAATATTGTTTCCTTGACAATCTGGATCAGTATTTGAGTAGTTTCAAGTGATTTTACTTCAATAATTATGCAAAATACCCATAAACATGGTTCTTCACACACTAAATGAATGGGGGACAAACTGTCCCATACGTAACTGTCCCATACGTAACACGTCATGTCTGTCTTTAATTAGAACCTGTAATTAGAGCTTTTTGCCTAATGACATGAAACTTACCTGTGATAATCTTGAGTGTTGTGACTTTCATCACAGTGAGTTACAAGTTGTAGAATGATATACTTTCAGAGAGTTTTGAGGTTGAAAAAAATGTTCAAAAACACAAAAATTTTCTGGTCCCATACGTAACGGCACATATTTTCTCTTCTAGAATATAATTGTCAAGGTCATTTTTCTCAATTTTTTACATGATTATACTTCTTCTAGATATCAATCACCATGATGAAGTTCAATATGATCAAAGGCCATTAACACTATTTTTCAGGTCATAAAAGTCTCTGAATGTCCCATACGTAACGTGCGTGTTATCTTGGACTTGCCCCTAGACAAACAGGGTGCTGTGCATTGGCACACAACAGACGAGAGGTAAACTTCCGTGCTTCAATCATGATTTTAAATGAATGAATTTTGCATTATATCTTAAGCAGGGAATCACTAATTAACCTATTGCGGAGGACATATGTCCACTCGCGGCCTTGGCGAAATTATTCTGTGAAATTATTATAAAAAACCCAAAATTTTATCCCGATTCGTCAGTCTGTTAGTGTTTGTTTCATCTACACAGTTACCGTTTGACGAGCCCGACCATACGCCGCACCGTGTGAAGTGTAATAGCTACCGATTTACGGGCAGCCACTACATGGACACACACACACACACACACACACACAAGCCTCGCCCGCGTGGTTGGTTTGCATGATATTTGATGGGTTCGGATCGGGAGGAATGAAGAGGCATGAAAATATTCACATAACTGTTGTGGCGAGCTGGCGCAATCTTAGCTAGGATGTCCAAAAATTGAATCTATTGTATCACAGACTAAATTTACTGCCAACTTTCTCACACTTTGCGCCATGATCATGGCAATTTTCTGCGATGCAACATTGTATTTAAACTTTAAAGCTCGATAATCTTGCAGCGGAGAGGAAAGGCACGCGAAATCACGATCGCACATCAGTGTTCGATGTGTCCGCTAGCTCTGCAGAAGCACAGTGAGCGAGGCGGGCTTTTACTATTTTAATAGTGACCTTATCACTTGTCAAACGGTGTTCCATACAGCAAGAGAAGCTCGCCAGCTGCTCAGTGCGGGTAGTTCATGGGATATCACCTTGTCCTTGGCATACGGCGAATGAGGTACTGATAATATAGGGCCGTAAAGTGCACAATTGCCGACTCCGGTGCGCCCCCACCCCCCCCCCCCCCCCTAATCCGCCACTGGCTCCCTCTCAGTCTCACATAAATTTCACTCTCAGCTGTATGGCCTGTAAAAGCCTGTAACAAGTGTTACTGAACTGTTTAATAATAGGGTCCAAAATGGTCCTACTGCGCATCCGATCTGCGCAGTTCAACTTCGCCATGAAAATTTTGGTCTTGGGTGCCCTAGCTGCAACCCCTATGGCTTACGGCGATGGCGACGATTGTAAATCGTTTTCTCACATGTGAGCAATACCCGTGTACACATTCGAAGTCCATCTAACAATCCATCAAAAGTCCGGCAAAAATTAATCGAAGATTTCACGAGATATCACGCTCAAAAGTCGGTACTTAATCTGTACCTTTAAAATGTGCTTTCACCATGTAAAACACAATTAAACTGGCTTAAACTAAGATTTGATTTAAATCAAGATGTCAAATTATCGTCCGAAACTACAAGAGTATCTGCGGAAGCGCAATGAAGCGCAATGGATTTTAATGTAACGGTACCTTGGTGTCTCTTCGCCCCGGGTCCAGCGGGCTAGCAAACCGCTCGTGCCCGCTTAGCCGGTGCGGCTGGTGCGGCCTGTGCGGGCTACGTTGTATCTGTGCAGTGTTGTGTGCACGTGTGTTGAATGAAGTGACGAGTTCAAATGTGCATGTATGTAGCGTTTGACATGTATGGTTATGTTGTCCTTCCTTTTATATGATCACCATAGTTTATCAAATACAAATAATTTCATTAATGATTGCAGTAACAACATCATTATTCCTTGTTCATATTTGGGTTTTTTTTGGCTCTCAAGTTTTATTTTCCATTCAATCTAGTTGTTGTTGGTTGTTTTGTTTTTAATATTTTCCTTGGGCCAATAGTTCATAATAAATGTTCAGTACTAAAAGTATACTACATTGTACTTTTTACCAAGTCTAAGGCAGTATCTTATGGGACATATATTTATATTTTTATTCATTTACACATGTATTTGTTGTATTACATTAACAAAGAATTTAACTTTTAATGTTTCAAACTTATTTGTATAGTGTTTGTTCTCATTTTTCTTTACTTTCGAAGTCTTTTTTTCTAACCCAGTTAAGTTTTATCAAAGTTTACAAAGGGCAGTGTGCTGTTTTAGATGTTCATTTGTTATTTTCGTTGTAATTTCTTAGCACAATAAAACAATATCATGTCACAGATTTTTTTTTTACTAACCTTTCCCTTAGAGTTGTTCTTTAGTTGAATGTGAAGTTTCGCTATGTTCTATTTTCCCACTTCCTATTTAAGTTGATGAGTGTAAAATGTTCTATTTTTTTTAAATATCTAAGTGTTCTACCTTGTAGTAAGAGTGCTAATAATGTTCTTGTTCTGTTAGACTTGCCATAAATGTACATGGTATGATGATTTCTTGCGACAAAGTATGACTGATAACCTGTTTGAGAAGGTATTTAACAACAATCTCCTGTCATACAAAATACCTTTAACAATTTTAAAGGGTTCAGAGTTGATTATTTCAAAACAAGTAAAACTCATACATATTTATTGCCATAAATGGTAAAAAGAAGATCTGTAGTAATACGATACATATTTGAATATAATTGTGTGTTACTACAGTGTGTGACAATGACTGTGTGATGAAAACATGTTTTAAGCTCCGCAGTGAAACAATAATGCCAAGATACCATTGCTTTAAAGTCCATTGCATAAGGTTGCATTCACAAACTTTCTGAACCTTCTGAAATATATAGTCAGTTGCACAGTCCTCTACATATCGCTGACTTTGACAATGTGTGTGTGTCCAAATTGTACTTACAGCAATGTACAGTTCACGGTGAGTGCCCTCTTGAAGCCCTATACAGATGTTGCTTGAACTACATGTATATTATTTTTAGGCTTATGCCATTCTGTAGAGGTCCTAATTAAATACTACTTAATTATCAGAATAAACGAGACAATTTTGTGATGGTGAAGTGGAGTGCATCATGGAGCGCGAAACCCTGTATTCATGAAGTTTGTCTTTAACAAAAAGCAACAATAATTTATGCTATTTAACACAGTACACTCCTGTTGTAAAGAACACGGTAATGACAAAAGTCTCATTACAATTAAGTAAGAATCAAGATCCAAAATTTATAGTCTATAATATACTAGTACATTTTGTATGCATGTACTTTACTGTTTGACTATAACAAAATTCCGATACAACGAAAGAAAACTGCCGGCCATGGGGACTTCGTTAAAGCAGGAGTCAACTATATCATATAGGCCTATTGATCAAGCTATAGTATGAATACATGCTAATTAATTACTCAATTATAAAATTGCATATGTACAGAAAGTAAACAAGACTTAGTGGGTTCTATTGCCAATTACAGTTAAACATGGACTTTTTGCACAAGCAAGAAATAAAAAATTCCCTTTCAATTCATGCCTTAATAACTGACCCGCAATGTTGTTTACTGAATGTTTATCTTGTATTTAAAAAAAGCAAATTAATTTTACCTCAGATTGACATTTCATATTGACAAACAGAGTATGAGAGACATGTACTTGTGGGCTGTACAACTTTATAAAAAGTGTTCTGTAGTGTGATTTCACACACAAAAGTACATGTTCCCTAGTTTGAGCCTAAATTACTCTATTACTCTATGCTAAAAGGAACTACAATACTCGTTAAAATCAGTAAATAAGGTAATTAATCCACTGAATTGATGAGATTACAATAATTTTAATCAATTAAATGATACATGACACTTTCATAAACAAATTCTTGAAAGAAAAACAATATAATTCTTCTTGAAAGCCAAATAATGGCCATTTCTATTTGTTTACAGTTTTTTTTAACATTTATTTACACTGTGTTATTAAAGTAAAACAAATCAATTCCGCTATTTGGAAGTGTTGGCTTGTTCATTTGTGCATGGCAAAAGTCGGTATCATTGTTGATGAAGTGTATAGTCATCTTATCTAGAGACACCAAAATACAACTGTACCTTCTGTTTATTAGTTTATTAAAAACAGCAATGTACATAAGCTTAATTACTGCAATAAACAACTTTAATTTACTGTTAATTAACTGCCTTCTTTGTAAAGCCTGTAATAACAAATGAAATATACACTACCCCATTGCCTTGGTTCTTCTCACCAATTTATCTGGAAACTGCAAAATTTTCCACATTTTTTAGGAGTAAGCGGCCTGCCCTAGTGGAGAGCTTTGCTGCTATTTTGAACGTGTATATCCATTACTACGCATCTACGCATGCGTGAACAATGACGTTACGTCACCGTTACGGATGCTCAAAGATATGAATAATGCATCATCGCACGGTGCATATACGGTGAAATGAATATATGCATCATGTAGCGAGCAATACAGCTGTCAATGGACTGCACTGAATGCATGCTGTGCGCATGTGCAAGTGATTGTGAGTTTTAGTGAGCATCGGTGAGCTGAAGATATTTGCCTTATAAGACAGCATTTTCTGCATCATAAGCAATGAAATGCATCAAACAGTCGCCGACGTGAATCATTTAGTAGGGTGTCTGGTAGATTTTTGCAACTGGAGAAATACAAGTCATACACAAAAACATCCATGATGTCCATAGCTAACATAATATATGTGCAAAATTTCTCACCATAATCATTAATAACGGTGAAGTTATGAGCAAATAAAAACAGGGTATATTTTATCCTCACGCTGCTATAACCTTGGCGAAAAAGTGGGTCGTGAGCGTAATGAAATTTCACTGTCAAGCGCACTCCAGTGGGCAGTGCTATTCACTGCGTTTATCACATTCAAAGCGTGCATGTTTCTAAGGCTAAGCGCGCATCCTTGTCAGCTAGCACACCTACCCCAGCCCGCTAGCTGCGAGGCCCGCTTCGATCCCACTGCACGCACTTGCACTCGCACGCACTGGTTTTCTCTGTGATGTCATAATATACATCGTGTATGCATGCCAGCAATTATACATGCATGGTGTACTGCGCGCTATCGCGCCAACTATCGTACTGCATGCACTTAGGTTAAATACTAGCAGCTGGGCAAATACAACACGGAAAGTGAGCAACCGAGGTCGCATACAGAAAAATTTCTTGGTCCGGAGGAATTTTTACTCATTTTTGACATTCACGGTTCTCTTCCATGAGAAAGGATTCCGCGTGAAGCTAGACGTACAGTGTAGTCTCCACGGAACATATTTCTGGCCACAGACCGATTTGTACACGGGTTTACGAGACCGATGACAACTAGTAGGCAGTACGTAGGAATAAACGTCGGTCTAACAGCGCGGCGGAGTAATAGCGCACACAGTAGTCAGTGGTGCATGTGCATCGCTATACTCGCTGAAAAGGTTCATCTGATTGGAAAATCAACTGGATGAGCGTTCGTTTTATCACAATCAATGGAAATTACCTTTACTTGATAAGACTTTCGCCTGCTGGCTCTGCAGGCTTCTTCAGATCGAGCGTTGTGAGAAGGACTTCACACGAGCCAACGTAGCTGGCGCACGCCGATCTGAGAGAATGGGATCGTATATTAAGTATCGTATATTATAATATACCAATTGAGGAATTCATGGTGGCGACAGAACAAGCCACGGCAGTTCTCAAGAAGCCCCAAGCCGACCTTCTGAGAAACGATGTCTTGGGAACACTTAAGAATGCAAGACCTCCTCAGCCGAACATCAGCGCAGACGAAAAGAAAGCCTTGACAGAACTAGCTTCCAATAAGGAAATTACCATCCTTCCTGCAGATACGGGGAAAGCTACAGTGGTCATGGACACTCGAGACTACAAAGACAAGGTTAGTACCATGTTGGCAGATGCTAAGACGTATGAATTACTATCTTGTGACCCCACTTCCTCTTACAAACGGAAGTTAATAGCGCTACTCAAGCCGCTCAAAGCTCACAACAAGATCACTTCCAAACAGTATGACTACCTCTATCCAACGGCCGAGAATGTACCACGTCTGTATTGTACCCCTAAGACTCACAAAGAAGGCTTTCCCCTCCGCCCCATAGTGGATTACATTGGATCCATCGGTTACAATACCTCAAGGTCATTAGCAGACATATTGTCACCGGTGGTAGGGAAGACAGGTCACCATGTACTCGATTCCAAGGACTTGGCTGAAGAGTTTAAAGACATCACACTCGATGAACATGAAGTTCTGGTCTCGTTCGACGTCGTGAGCCTTTTCACCAACACCCCAATCGACCAATCCATTCAGATCGTAAGGGACAGACTTCAGAAAGACTCCGAACTACACAAGAGGACCAATCTCACAGTGGACGACATCATAAAGCTTCTCGAATTTATCTTGTCGACCACCTACTTCAGTTTTGATGGCAAGATATACCGCCAAATATATGGAACAGCTATGGGCAGCCCTGTGTCACCCATTGTCGCAAACATCTACATGGAATACTTGGAAGAAGAAGCCATTGCCTCCGCTCATGATGACATCAAACCCAGAGTTTGGAAGCGTTATGTGGATGACATCCTTGCCATTGTAAAAGCGGACACAGTCAACAGACTCAAGGCACACTTAGACCAAGTCAATGACACAGGCAGTATCAAATTCACCCATGAGATGGAGGTTGATAATTCCATCCCTTTCCTGGACACCAAGATCACAAAAAGACCGGATGGCACAACCAAGATGGTCGTCTACAGGAAAAAGACACACACAGGACAATACCTGAATTTCCAATCCCACCATCCACTCCATCAAAAATTAGGAGTCATCCGTACACTCATGGACAGAGCACACAGCATCGTCACGGAGGAAGCTGACCTGAAGGCAGAGGAAGATTACATCCAGTCCTCTCTCAGGAAATGTGGATACCCTGGCTGGTCCTTCAAGAAAGCCAAAAAGAAAAGGGGGGATAATCAAACCAAGAAGAACTCACAGACCAAACCAACCAATCAGAGGAGGAAATTGGCAACCATTCCATATGTAAAGGGTACCTCAGAAGCATTGCAAAGGATTTACCAGAAATACCACATCTCCACAGCAGTCAGGCCACACAAGAAACTCAGGAACATCCTAGTCCACCCAAAAGACAAACGATCCATCGATGACCAAGCGGGGGTAGTTTACCAGATTCCATGTGGTAACTGTGAAAGAAGCTACATTGGAGAAACAGCTAGAAAATTTGGCACCAGAAAAAATGAACGCAAACTAGAGGTAGACACAGTTTGTGCATCCTACTACACAAGAGGGAAAAAGATGGAATCCACCTCCCACATGCACAAGTCGGCCATCAGCGACCATGTGGCCAGCGAAAACCACCACATCAACTGGAAAAAGTGTTCCATCCTAGCCAGAGACTCTGGGAAAACCTCACGCTGGATAAGGGAAGCAATTCACATTCGGAAACAACAAGGGAGAACCTTCAACTGAGACCTCGGACAATATCAAAGAGATTTTCCGCAGTGACTGCTAGAGTGCGGAGTCTTCATACGCCCTGTACTATTGTTGTGTGAGCGCAAGGAGCACTGGATGGCAACGAAGCGGTAGGCTCACCCCTCGTGCTAACACACTAGCAAACGAGCAACCGAGGAGCAGCCAAAATCAAGTGCGTACTCGCGTAAAAGTTCAGAAGTTCGCGTAATACGCGCTGTAGAAATGTATACTTAGAACGCAAAGTCCACCATTTTTAAGTGGAACAATGGCGGCCCCCATGAAATCACTGACTCCATTGTAGAGTCCGCCCTCTAGTGGTGGGGAGGAGAAAAATCTCTTTGGAGATATATTCACTTTCCTCAATATACGATCCCATTCTCTCAGATCGGCGTGCGCCAGCTACGTCGGCTCGTGGGAAGTCCTTCTCACAACGCTCGATCTGAAGAAGCCTGCAGAGCCAGCAGGCGAAAGTCTTATCAAGTAAAGGTAATTTCCATTGATTGTGATAAAACGAACGCTCATCCAGTGCATCGCTATAGCTTTTGGTCTACAGATTGCATGGAGAAGCGCACATGTAATCACATTACGTCGCCACGTCTGCACTCAAGCATTGCCGCGCCGCCGCGCCTGGCGACACTCACGCCAGTAATCGCTCGCATTTCAGCATTCGCATGGGTCGTTCGACATCGCATTTAAATCCATGATTTTAGATATGATGCCTCAAACCGATTTTGCTCAAATTTCGTGAGTAACTAGGAAACTTGTGAAGCTTTATGGACATAATCAAGCGAATTGCCGCAGTCCTTTCATTTTCGCGTTGCATTGCAAAAAAGCGTGGAGACTCCTTATAAGGGGTGCCCCGGGGGTTACTTATAAGGGGGACGGGGTTACTTATAAGGGGGACGGGTTACTTATAAGGAGGGGCCCCCCTTGTGAGTGGGTTTCCCGAACTGATATGATACCAAATTTATGGGGATTTTTCCCCGGGATCAACTAGCGAAAATGCCTGAAAGGTGATTTTAAGCCAAAATTGTGGGTCCACTTTCCGACCAAACACGCGCCCTACGTTTGCCCATTGCCCAACACGCACTGAACGCATCTGGTAGTCGTAAGTTTATATGAAAATGTTAGCGCTGTTGCAACCAAAATGTGACTTCCGTGATATCATACAGCCGTATGTATCGAAAATGATATGATAGATTTCTCTTATTGTAAAAAAATGTTTGGAAGTAGTTTTATGCTCTGTAAATGCATACAGACTAGGTTAATCAAAGATGACTTGCGAACTCGCGACTTGTGCGTGAATTTGAAGGGGATGAAAAAGTGCATCGCGCTACCGACGCCCTACATTCAGCTGACATTTAGGTTTAAATCGACCCATGTAAGTATTCCTGAATCTAACGCTAGTAGTTTTTGTTGAAAAAGTAAGGAAATAAAAAAGCGACGGAACTGCACCCGTTTTGTACAACATTTAAGATCTGAATGCGAAAACGGCGCAGCCCCAACAACGCTGCACGTTGGGGCTGGTCGCAGTTAGAGCTAGGATAGCATAGCCCGCCCGACCAGCACTCGCAGCAGACGCTGTAAGTACGCTGTCGCGACGTACATGTACCTACGTACAGCGACTGGGCTGTGTATAAATTTAGTTAGAGCTAGGATAGCCTACCAGTACCACCAGTGTAGTCTATATACGGGACTAACGAAAATGATGTTTTGCTCACCTGTGCAGCATTAGGTGCTTCTGGATTTGGGCCATATTCCATACTGTCAAAGATAGCTTGAACAGAATTAGGGGGCACAGAAGATGGACCGCTAGAGGAAGTAGCCGCCGCCATGATTGAAAATGTACTGTATTTACTTAAGATTTTTGGCTGTCTGTCTACTCCCCGCTGCTGCTGGGTTGGCCGTTTTCTAGCCGTGTGTGACTCTATAGCGCAGCGAGCACAGCATACATACTTTACATGTACGCTGCCGGTATCCCTACCCACCCGCGCTCGTCTGCTGCATGCATGCACGTATGGAGCGTACCTGGAGCTGGCATGGTGTGGTGGCATGGCATGTGATCCGAGGTAAGCACTATTTGGGCACCCGTCCCGCTTCATCATTAATATTCATAAGGCAGTAAGATACTGTACTAGTAAATGGCGGAACGCTGGATACGTGCAAAACATATGGCCGGGAAATGTAAAAATCTCGAAAAATTGCATCAACGGGGAATGTTAAAACGTCTCGCCTGGAGATGAAAAAATGTTCAGTTTTGCTGAGAAATGTAAAAACGCTGCCGGGAAATGAAAAAATTATGTATTTCCACAGTATTACGAATACATGTAGATGATGAATACTCATGATGAAGCGGGACGGGTGCCCAGATAGTGCTTACCGTGATCCGATGGCTCATGATGTATACGCACGATTTTACAGACACTCGACTCTGGTACTAGAGGGCGTAATCCAGAGTAGAGGCGATCGTGTCGTTTGTTGAGAGGTAAGCACTATCTGGGCACCCGTCCCGCTTCATCATGAATATTCATCGTCTACATGTATCGGTAATACCGTGGAAATACATAATTTTTTCATTTCCCGGCAGCGTTTTTACATTTCTCGGCAAAACTGAACATTTTTCCATCTTCCGGCGAGACGTTTTAACATTCCCCGTTGATGCAATTTTTCGGGATTTTTACATTTCCCGGCGATACGTTTTGCACGTATCCAGCGTTCTGCCATTTAATAGTATACGAATAATTTATGAGTTGTGAGTGCATAGGGCACGAATATCGCACGAGGCGCGAGATAAGCCACTGGTCTATTCAACAAGGCGCGTAGCGCCGCGTTGAATAGACCAGTGGCGAATCTCGCGCCGAGTGCGGTATTACGTGCCCCAATGCACGAACAAAATCATAAATTATTCGTTTTATACAACACCTTGTCCACAATCACAGTACTAAATTAGTGACCGCTTACTCAGGAAGGCCCAAAAATAAATGTAACATCAGGCAGAGAATTGTAAACCACCCTGTGTACTGCTTTCAAACACTCGTCATGATTCGACCACGACACAGGAATCACAAACTCCGCAGGGTCTACTAGTATACCTCATTTATTACGCTTACGTTAGATCGAGTTAGGCCTGACTGTTAGGCCGATCTGAGATGTCGGTAGATCTAGTAGTAGGTCTAGACTTTGTCTATTTCCGAAAATGATTTTGTATAAAAACACAGAAAAATAATCAAATTACGGTTTCTCAACTTGAAATTTAAAGTCTTGATTTTGGGATCACTGTGGTCCACGTAGCAGATCAGAGTCAAAAGTAAAAACACAGCAGGAGGTGTAAAGGTCGCGATACATGCAATTAGCTAGGTAAAGTAGCTGCGCGTTGCAGTACTCCGCCGCGCCTGGTATGGGAGACTTACCGGCAGCGCAGCGCAGCCGGCCAGCACGTACAATGTACACTGTAGTTTGCTGGCGCTTTGCTACGGGTGGGTGTGAGCCACAGAACTCTGTGAGCGGCCATGCATTAGTAGCCCCCCGCGAAGCCGTGCTATAGTACCTTCGAGCCATGCAATAGGCCCATGCCAGGGGCCTATTGTATGGCTGTCACTCTCAATGAGTTTGATAGGTATTTTCTGTTGAATGTCATGTGACATGCTCTTGGCCAATCACAATTCGACATCATTCTGAGGTGTTGTATAATACAGTATCTTACTGCCTAATGAATATTCATGATGAAGCGGGACGGGTGCCCAAATAGTGCTTACCGTCGCTTCTTCTTGTTCTTCTTCTGATTACTAGTACTATAGTCTGCCTCCTTCAATAGGCTGAAGATTCTTGCAGACTGTGCTATTTACATTATATTACAGTTTACTTACAGATATTTACAAGCACATAGAAACAAATATCGCTTTCACCAAGTGACTTCTCGCCTTGCATTTCCCCCGTTTGTTCATTTTTTATCCAAAGTATGAAACAAAATACATGTATAACTCTAGCTCTGCCTACTTTCGAGTTTCTGGTTAAATCTTTTACCTTCAAAAGTACTACAGTATTTACTTCGGGGCTGCGTCCCTCCGCTCCGTGAATGAGAGTCATCCTCTGCCCATAGATTTATAAACCAGAAACTCTCAAGCCAGGCAAGTTGTCACGGTTTTGTTTTTTAGTGTATGTGTGTGTGGTCAAAATGGAAATAATGATAATAAAAAATCAGCTTGAGGGGGTCCCTGTCGCAGGGATCCCCTCAGGCTGATTTTTTATTATTATTATTTCCATTTTGGACATTTTTTTTTTAAAGTGCTCGGCCAGCATCTGATGTACACCATTACAGCAGTGTTTGATGTTGTAAACCCCTTGTCAACCCCTTGTCTTTGGTAGGATGGATTGCTTCATGGACTTCTTGTAGATATCTCGTATAGCTGAATGTAATAAAAAGTTATGAGTTTATTATGATATTCTCTAGTCAATCCCATGGCCGACGGAACCGGAGGGGGCGGGGGGCTTGGGCCCCCACTTTTTTTTTTTGCACCGTACAAAGGAATACATAAAGTGTCACCACTTTGGGCCCCCACTTTTTTAGTGCGTAAGTGGTACTATGCTTGTCAGCTGCAGAAACCCGGAGACATGAGTGGAAGGAAGGAGAAAGATGAGCTGAAGCCTTTTTTTTTTTTTTTTTTTTTTTTTTTTTTTTTGCTTGTCAGCTGAAGAAACCCGGAATTTACCAGAAGTTGCACAGAAGGCCTTTTTTCTTTTTTTTAATTTTCTATTTATCTATTTTATTTATTTATTTATTTTTTTGGCTTGTTAGCTCATGAAACCCGGAAGTGGGCCCTATACAGTTTTCAAAACACTCCGCCGGCCCTGAATCCTGTACTTTGTATGCAGGTCGCACGTTACACAGTGTAGTGGTGTTACAGGGGGTATGGTGTCACAGTGCAGAGTGGGGTGCATTGTGACACCACACCCCCAATAGCCTGTGGTCTCCACACTCCATACCCGCACAGTGAATACAAAATGAAATGGAAATGAAGTTTATACGCTCAGACATGTAATTTCACTCAGGTGTATGGTGTGAAAGTGCAGAAGGTCTCATTTCATGTTTATACAGAGTAGGCCTATACAAAATGAAATGGAAATAATATAGGTCATGTGCTCTGACTTGTAGTTCAGGGGTGTGGTGTGACAGTGCAGAGTGTGAAATATGACATCAGTATCATTTTTTACACAGGGTATATAAAATGAAATGGAAATGCCAGCAGACCCAGGGGTGTGCTGTGGTGTGACAAGGAAAATTTGACATATTTTCACTTTTCTAGCATGGTGAAAGGGCACTAGACTTGCCTCTTTCGGAAAGCTGGGGATAACCCTTGACTATATTGTCATTGTGTCATAGGGGTCATCGCTGCCACTATAGTTTAGAGCGTTGTCATTCTAAGTGTTGAACAAATTATTATTAGATGCGGGTCTCTCGATCCTGTAACCGGAATTTATTTGTGTGAGGAGAGATAACTTAATGTTAAGAACCAGGAAAGACGCAATAAGACAAACTGAAGCCGATAAAGTCTGGTAGTGTTCTGATTTATTCTGAAGGCAACTCGCTCTCAGCAATTTTGCATGAACATAATTTACATAAACAATAGATATATTCAAATTATATACTAAAACCGATAAAAACAAATGGAACGGGGGACTTCAATAAAGTGGAGGAGTCCAATTCAATAAATCAATCAATAAATAAAGAGGATCATGAGATGATGGAAGCTGCAGGAGGGGTGATTGGGTATGAATGAGAGCTGTCTGCATGGGCTCACACTTACTCAAGAAAGGGGTGTGGGATGGACTGAATGGGGGTAACTTCCCCCAAGGGCAATTACCCCTAGGACATCTACCCCCCGGATAACTACCCCCTGGGTAATTACCCCCTGGATGACTACCCCCCGGATAACTACCCCCCAAGATCCATAGCACCACCCGGATAACTACCCCCTGGATAACTACCCCCCGGAGAACTACCCCCCAGTTAACTACCCCCGGATAACTATACCCCCTGGATAACTACCCCCCGGAGAACTACCCCCTTGGGTAACTACCCCCCGGATAACTACCCCCAGGATAACTACCACCCGGATTACCACCCCGAGATACCCCCCATAACCATACCCCGAACCGCCCCCCTCCCCTTCATATTCCCTTAACATTAGCGAGGGACCCTTCGATATAAAGCCATAGTTTCTGATAGGATCCGGGCACGGTTTTATGAAATTATCAGTCCTGACAAGCTGTCAGCAATTCCACACAATTACCTATCGTTGTATGTAGGTCGATCAAAGCAGGTCCATGGTAACAAGTCAGTGACTCGAGCTTATCAATCAAGCAGAACCCATGGTTTTATTGAAATTATTAGAGACTAACAAGATGTCATAACTGGCAACTTTTATCAAACGGTGCCCTAATCTGTCATTTGAGTAAAATTACAGCTTATTTTACATACAAGTAGAATTGTGCTAGTTTTCAAATTAAATGTTGTCGACACTTTAAGGGGAAATCCAGTTCAAATATAAGCTAGTCTAATTAGAAAGAGTAAAATATTACGAGTTTAACGGTATGCCTTTTTTTTCTTTTTCTTTTTTTACAAAACACCCCTAGTTGTTAACGAAGTCTTTTGTCCTGCACCCTTTTTTTTTGAATAGATCTAGAGAGTTGTAGTTGACAGAATCCTTTTTACATTATGGTTGCTCTGTTTCATCCCGGCCATTTTAAGACTATTTTTTTCACAAAAACTTGAATCCTTCTTGGAATAACATGCTCTTTAATTATTTCGTAAAGGGTTTCTAATTATCTCACCCAAAAGATGTTAAAAACCTGAAGTTAGGTCTCGACCAAAACCAGACGATATGAAAAAATGTTGTTTTTTTTTTTCAATTCAAATAGCAAACGTTGTTCGAAAATGACAATGAGAGACGTAATTTTCGGGGGGGGGGGGGAGTTATTGCAAGAGGGGTGATTGTTTGGAGCCTAATTTTAATAAGGAGTAATTGTCAAGGGAGGTAATGCTCTGCGGTGATCATACCAAGGATGTGACAATCTCTTCCCGCATCCTTGATATACTATAGTTGTTAATGCCCAATGATGCAGTAGGGCAATTTCTGAAATGAGCGTTAACGGTATAATAGTAAAACAGTTACAAAATTGATGAAACAATGCAAAGAAAGCAAATTAAGACAGAGACGAAGTACACAAATAAAGATACAGTGTACTCCCGTTACAACGAAAACGGTTATAACGAAATTCGTTATAACGAAGCAAAACTTCTGGTCCCAAAATTATCGCCATTAAAGTCTATGGTACAAAATTCGCTTATAACGAAGACGGTTATAACGAAATTTTCGTTACCACGAAGTCTTTTCTGAGCGCCACTGACAAAGAAAAACAAAAGAAATGTGCTCCGTTACAACGAAATGCGGATTGCATTCGAAAATGCGTAGCGGAACAAGCATTTTTATAGCGTCTCTGCATGCATGAGCAAACGCTTCACATCATTGTATGTTCACTCCGTGTATCACGCACAGTTTGCGAGGGGAACTTGCGTTATTGTAATACAATAATCTGAATTCAGATAAGGTTTGTTTCATTGTTCCGAAGTCCTTTAATACAAAACACACAGATTCTGATACAACTAAATGTCCGTAATAGTTCGGAAATGAAATATTAAGCACATTTTGACGTTATTCCAAAGGTTCGTTAATCCGATGATAAATGGTTCTTATTCTTATTCTTATACGGTTCGTTAGTCCGAAAATGATAAGAATTCAAAACGTTCGTTAATCGGAACATTACAAAAAGAATCGTTAATCCATGGTGGAAAAAGGTGAGTACACTCACAAAACTTAAGAATTGCAATCCTTATAATCGTCTTAAGATAAATAAATCTTCGAAATAACTAACCTTTCTCATTTTTTTTTTCATTAACAAACTTTCTTCGGAATAACGAACCTTATTTCATTTTCGGATGAAAAAGCCTTCGGAACAACAAACTTTCTGAATAGTGAACCTTTCTCATTTTTTGATTTATAATTAACCTTCAGAATGACGAACCTCATTTCATTTTCAAATCAACGAACCTTCGGAAAATGAACAATATATTATTCTAATTTAAATTATGAACTTTCGGAATAACGATTCTTCGGAAATGCGAACCTTCAGATAAACAAACCATCGGAATCCCGGGAATGGCGAAACTTCGGAATAAGGAGCCTTCGGAGTAACGTAGTTAAGTAAGAAAAGAACCTTTGGAATAGCGAACTGTAACCAAATCCTACACCGTCATTTTCTACACATGTGTGACAACACAAACAACTTTATGCTCTTTTTAAAATGTAATATTTAAACGAAATTAAAAAGGTACTCTCCCATTTCACAATCTTTCCAGCGTATGATGAGGATTCAACAAACAGAAATCTATTTTTATGCGTGGTTTCCTTCTTTTCGTTATACATTGCATATTATATTTTTTCGGTTATAACGAAATTTCGTTAAAACGAAAAAAACAAAACAAAACAACAACAACAACTGCCGGTCCTGGGCATTTCAACGGGAGTGCACTGCACATGAACACACACGAGATAAATCCCTTGTAATGAGAGAAAGAGGAAAGGTGAGTAATGAATGACAGGAATAGACTACCTTCACGGTACATGGACAGAGAAAAGCGAGAGGGAAGAGGAACATGATGGGTCAAAGCCAGGGCACGTGAGGCATGAGATATAAGCTCCTCAAAATAAAGAAGCGTTACATGGAGTTGTGGTAAACGATAGACGACTGTGGTTAAAAAAAAATATTGCAAAAAGTGAAATGTAACATTTCTTTAAAATGTCTTTAGTTCAATGGCAAAGGCATTCAAACTTAAAACTTCTTTTATACTACTATCAAGAGAAATCCGAAATTTCGGAACAGTAAAAGAAAAATAAATACAGATTTAGCGAAAATAGTTTTGGTTAAAGGCATTGGCATTTACTGAATTACCGGGTATAGGATATGCAGGGACAGTTTCGTTTTTGTTTAACATTGAGTCAAAATACAGAAGGGAGAAATTAAGCTTATATAAATCGTCCTAAATGCAAACGATACAAATCGTAAATCCTTAAGATGTTGTTTTCATAAGATGAAGTATCAGTATGGCATCTCCGTGATTCCTGGCAAATGATACAAAGAACTTCGTTTCCTGTAGTAATAATATTCTTTTTATTAAAAGTAAGAGTTGGGGGGGGGGGGGGGGGCAATGACCCGGGAGGTAGTTATCCAGGGGGTATTTGACGTGGTGCACTGTCCTGGGGGTAATTTTCCTTTTGATAGTTTTGATAGGGGAGGGGGAGTTGTAGGCCTACTTATCCGGGGTAATCATCCATGGGAAGTTATCGGAGGGGGTAGTTATCGGGTGGAAGTTATCTGGGGTCTAGTTATCGAAGGAGGGGGTAGTTAAGCTGGGGATAATTATACTGGTGGTAATTATCTGGGGGGGGGGGTAGTTATCCGGAGGGTAATTATCCGTGGGGTAATTATCCGGGGGGGGGGGGGGTAATTATCCGGGGGGTAATTATCCGGGGGGTAGTTATCCGGGGTGGTTACCCATGGGGTAGTTCTCCGGGGGGGGGGGGGGTAGTATACCCAGGGGGTAGTACTCCGGGGGGTAGTTATCCAGACGGTAGTTCTCCGGGGGGGGGGGGGGGGTAGTTACTCAGGGGGTAGTTCTCCGGGGGTATAGTTATCCAGGGGGTAGTTATCCGAGGGGGTAGTTATCCAGGGGTATAGTTATCCGAGGGGTGTATAGTTATCCAGGGGGTAGTTTTCCTAAGGGGGAATTGCCCTGGGGGTGATTGCCCTAGGAGGGTAGTTGTCCGGGGGGTAGTTGTCCTAGGGGTAATTACCCTGGAGGGTAATTGCCCTTGGAGGGTAGTTGTCCGGGGGGTAGTTGCCCGAGGGGGGAATTTTCCTGGGGGGTAATTATCCGGGTGGTAGTTATCCGGAGGGTGGTTTTCCAGGGGGTAGTGTTCCTAGACCCGTAAATAAGTGATATTGCAAGAGAGGAATAATCATCTAAAACAATAAACCGTGCATATTGCAGGGCATACTAGCGGAACATTAAAATATGGATGAGTACATTACCCCCCCCCCCCCCCCCAAAAAAAGTCTATATCATAGTACACTGTATAAAATGCACATTAATATTGCACCAGACAGAATAAGGTTAGACATTCAACAAATAAGACTTATAATTATGTTATACATAATACATTGTAAAATGAATTCACATACATAAAAACTGTCTTAATAAATATTTAAAGCGAGAAAGAGATGTATTGGCTACAATGTTACTTGGCAATGAATTCCATTCTTCTGAAGTCTTGAGATAAAAAGAACATTTTAAATAATCAGTTCTTGCAAACGGGATACATACTTTCTTATTATGACCATTTCTACCAAATCTGTTATCTCGTGTAATTCTATGTTGTCCAGTGTTCACCATATCATTTATCATTTTGTAAAACATTATAAGTCTGAAACACTTACGTCTTGTAATTAATTTTGAGAAATTTATCTTTTGCAACAATGTATCATAACTTGTTTCCCAGTCACGAAACAATAATCTTACAAACCTCTTCTGAACACGCTCAAGTACGTTAATGTGAGATAATCTGTATGGATCCCACGCAGCAGCACAATATTCTAAACATGGACGTATAAGTGAATTGTACACTGTAAAAACATCGGTGTTAGATTTAACACCACGGGTGTTAAATCTAACACCGATCAAACTTCAATAAAGGACCACACCCACAGGTGTTAAAAATGCACTGTGATGGTGTTGAAAAGTGTTCACCTGACACTTCGTGGTGTTAATTTGACACTGTACCTGGTGTTATTTTGACACTGTACTGGTGTTAATTAAAAAATGACACCACATGGTGTTGATTTGATATTTGTTGGTGTTAATATCAATGGTTTAACACCCGTCCAGCTTCAATAAGAGACCACACCAGCTGGTGTTACTTTGGTGTAAATTTATTTTCACATTTTTTCAAAAATCTAGTATTTTAATGTAAAATTCTTGATCGTCTTGTTTAAATTAAAAATCAACAAGAAGTGCAGTTACTAAGAAATTCTTCAAAAAATAGTTTAAAATTTGGAAATGACACCCGGAGGTGTTAATTTAACACCATAAATGAGCACCGAAAATTTGATACCAGCTCGGTGTTCACTATTTAACACCGGACTTTCTGCAGTGTATAAACTGATTAAAACATATGTAAAAAATTCCTTTTTATAACACCAATGATTTTACTATATACATTAATTTTAACATACATTTCATTACAATGATCGTTCCAATTGAGTGTTTCATTACAGGTAATGATTATTCCTAAACATTTTTCTGTTTAGGAACAGTTATACTTAATTTCTTTCCATATAAAACACAATCATAATCATATTTTGTTCTTTTCCGTGACATTTTCATAATCTTACATTTATTAATATCAAAATCAAGATGCCATGTCTTAGACCATTTACCCAAAGCATCAAGATCTCCTTGTAAATCATCACAGTCTTCAAGTGAATTGATTCGCCTATACAAAATGCAATCTATGCGTAAAGACGTAGATAACAAGGCACCAAAGATTGAAGAGACAGCGAGAGACAGAGACAGAAAACACGCCTATCACAGTGTACGCCTATAACATAATGATTAAAGGCCTATCAGACTTAAATTGTGGTCAAGAAGTGCAAATTAAGTAATTGGGTTGAAAGTAGGCCTATAGGTGTAGATAATATAGGCCCTATGTTTTGAAATATGATCAACAGTAATTGATGATATTCATAATTATAATCTATGAATACAATATGTATGTGTATAAATATAAGGATATTGTATGTAAGTGTATGATTCAAATTCATGAATAGAGCATAATGGATATTGTAATAAAGTGTATGATTCAAAATCAGTTGCAAAGTGTATGATTGTTTTAAGAAATTTTCGTTGTTTTATGTTACCAGAGAAAATCAAATTTCTGTCTCAATTGAATGAACAGGCACTCATTAATACAAACTGTACCATTATATCATACTGGATCATGTTTGTTTGTTTTCTTTTGGGGGGGGGGGAGAGGGGACAAAACGATAGTGTTCGCCTCCAAATCATTGCGGGGAGGGGAGGAGCCGCAACTGTCCTAGAGGGGGTGTTTCATCGTTTGTCAGCGCTGACAATTTCAGCAAAATCCTTGGTTTTTATTGGCTGAGATGCTCTGGTCACTGACTGTTACTATGGTGATTCAAGTTGTCAGCGCTGACAAACGTTGATGAAACACCCCCCCCCCCAAGCCCAAGATGTGTTTATAAAACAAATGTTTCGGTGTTGTTGTTGTTGTTATTATTATTATTATTATTATCATCATTATTATTATTATTATCATTATCATTGTCATTATTATTATTATTATCATCATCATCATTATCATTATTATCATTATTATCATCATTGTTGTTGTTGTTTAAATTCTGTTTATTTCTTTCCTGCCTCTTCATTTTATGGGCTTTCCTCTCACCTCCCTGGTACCACCACAGGGAGGTGAGTTTTCTCCAAAGAGGTTCTGTAGAACCCCTTTGGTTTTCTCTCACCTCCCTGGTCCCACGCGTACTTTCAGATTTTATACGCAAGTACAACGAGCCTACGCACGCGAAAGTGAGTGGTAGGAGCTAAAGTGTACGTGGTGGTCGTCAGCTCCATCCCCCGCACGGCGCCCGCGCCGCCCGCTACTTACAGGCTAGGCTAGTAATATAATATATGATATCGTGACGATTAGGTGCAAACTTGTTAGTGAAGACATCCGGCCGGCGCAAGTTATCACGTCAAAACGGCCTCTGTTACTGCTTATAATCGTTAAATTCGACTATGCTGTACTGTACAAATAGGAGACGAAGGAGCTTATCGTGACTCTACTCTGGGATGGAGTAGACTACCGGTAGTCAGTAGACCCTCTTGAGACTTTTCTACAGATGCTAGCTAGCTAGGTTTCTAGTGCTAACACTACAGACTACAGCAGTTACCGGTACATTCCATGATCATCTGATTACTGAGCGATGTTGCCGTAACCGGTACCAAGTCAAGAGAAGTAGACCATGTCTATGTTGTAGACGTTATCAGCAAAACCGGTGCAGCAGCAGTGCAGTGCAGTGGCAGTTGAGTTGGCCCATCCTCTACACTGTCTACGACGTTTAGAAGTCAAGAGAACTTGTAAATTTATGTCTACGCAGTGCAGTGTGGTTGCAAAGCGTGAGTAAAATTAATCGCAGCACTTTAAATCCCAATTGTAGTTTTACCTTTTTGGCATTGCCACTTTTCCAACTGGCTGGCATAAATTAGAATCTACTCGTTACCTCTTGGCAGTCTTGCTTGGGAGTATTGCTAGGTTTAGTTCTATTTAACATGGCCGGATTCATGGAAACTATTTGAGACATGGAATCTAGACTCTATTTGAGTTGTTGTTTTGGTTTTAATGGCTTGTATCACTCAAGATTGAGTAGACCTATTGATAATTTACGCCAATATATATTTATATCAGTATATATTATATTAATATATTTGAGTAGATCCAGCCAGTGTAACGCTAGACTCTAACGCTAGACTATTTTGCTTTGCTTCACGGTGTATGGGTTGGGTTCTAACGTTTGACAGAAAAATCGGAATATCCGTCTGTCCGGAGGAGTCTGTTTTTTGACGTACGGTTCTTCTCCATAGACATTCATATTGACATTACCAACACCATTATATATTAATTACAGAGTGTGATTGAGGGTAACCCCGGGGCGCTCTGCTTATTCGCTGACGATTGTGTAGTTTACCGTCCCATTAAGACACATGAGTAAGTGCACTAGTTCGCGGCCATGCACCAGTTCGCGGCCGGGCCAGCGGTCTCCAGTTGATAAAATCTGGCCAATGGGCTGGCAGCCCGGTAACTTGTCACCATTCAACGGAGAATATCCTGCACAACATCAACATACCTGGGACTAACAGCAGTGCGAGGTCTAGTCGCTGTAAAATCTCTTGGAAACCAAGGTGTTCACCGCAAGAGCTTGAATTATAGGTATTATTAACACGTAAGTCAACTATTCTGGACGTAGCTAGACGGCTGTCATGTCCTTATATGTCGTTTTCTTGTTGAAATATTGATCGTAGAGGAGGGTTAGAATGTGATGACTACTCACCACGGACGATACATTGAAAATGACGAATCGCGAAGGAAACGGGGGGAGGTCGCGAACCGGAACACCATAGAGGGCGCTTGCTCTATATCGCGTCCGGGGGTAAAACGCCAGCCAAAATAAGCGTACAGAAATATAGAAAAGCATTTGAAATAGAACAAAAATATATTTTTTATTAATAAAACAAGTAAATTGAAAAATAAGATCACGCATCCATATACTTTGATGACTTGTAAGGGCGTGCCTCATAGCTGTCCCTGATCTTCAGTTCTGCTGTCCCTCATATTCCTTGAAGTCCTCTTCCTCTTCCAATTTGTCAATGGCTCATATTCAGTAATTTGGGGAAAATTTTGAGGAAATAGTTTTATTAATCAAAACTAATATTTATAGATTGGGAAAATAGCATTTACAGTTTGATATGTTTCATTCTTGATGGAAAAAAACAAGTCACTTTGCGCTGGACAAAACCCAAAAGCGCGAGGCGGCCGCGAACCAGAACACCCCGGCCGCAAACCGGAACGCGCTGTACCGGATCGCGGCCGCGGTCTTTTTTGACCAACGGGATGGACATTGGTCTTGCAATGGTGACAATATGGTGTATTGGTAAGTGGTCAATCTCTATGATATAACCTGGATTAGAGCAATCTGCACGTTTGCATTTCAGAGTGGAAAAACCCTTAAGCGGCCGCAAACCGGTGCACTTACTCTAAAGATTGCGTCATACTTCAACAAGATCTATGTACCTTAGAGGCTTGGGGAAAAAGATCATGGCAAATGAAATACAAGCTGGACAAATGCAACGTTATGCGTTTCACAAGGAAGTCTCGATCCATTCATCACACGTACACCTTATCCGGTCACCAGATAGAAACAGTGTCCAGTCACAAATACCTAGGAGTTGTCTTATCAGACAAATTAAAATGGAATAGACATATTGATATAACTACAGCCAGAGCAAGCAGCATGATTGGCTTTCTTCGTCGTAATCTACATAATGCACCGAGAAATGTTAAATTACAAGCATATAAGAGCCTAGTGCGTCCCCACTTGGAGTATTGCTGTACAGTATGGGACCCCTTCACTCAACGTAACATCTCCAAGATTCAAGCAGTACAAAATAGAGCAGCCAGATTCATCTGTAATGATTACAGGTGGCAATCTTCTGTCTCCGGAATGATAAAGGATCTCAAACTTCATCCACTCCCAGAACGACGCAAGCTTTTAAGGCTATCAACATTTCATAAAATAAAGCACAGTAATATTGATTTAAATCTGGAGGATTATATCAGTCCTGCTCAAGCACCGAGAGGTATGACAACCCGAAGTTATCATCCTGATAATTACTCTACTTTATACGGTTCCTCAACTGCTCTCGCCAACTCCTTCTTCCATAGAACAGCGAAGGATTGGAATAATCTGCCGAGTAACATAAAGCAGATTCATAAATTTGACACATTCAAAGAAGCGCTCCAGCGTCACCTCCGTTGTGATTAGCTGCACATCACACCACAGTGCTGAGTGATACTCTATCCAGAGTTTTTCAGCGTATTCATCCAGATCCAGATCCAGATCCAGAGCTCCTTGTAGACAGTTATATCGTGGGAGCCCAACGCTACGCATTGGGACTGGTCGCAGTTAAATTGAGGGTAACCCCGGCGCGGGGCGCTGTTATTACGGGTTGGGGTCGCTGGTGGTGCAGTTAGATTGAGGGTAGGCCTACTACCAGGACCACCTATCGCCACCTAACTGTGACCAGTCCGAACGCGAAGCACAGGGCACTGTGTACAAGGAGTGCCCCGGGGTTAATCGCTTCCCTACCTAAGGATATGCAGCTTGTTTATTTCAAAAGTATACAAAAAATGTGCCAAAGTTTTGCCTCAAATATGCCGTGTGCTGCAGTTTCGAATCTCTTGACCGTCCTGTTGATTCTGAATCTCCGTAGTGAAATAACGCCATTTTAGTGCGTGCGATGCATTTTCTTTGCACGGCTTGAAAGGGTACCTCAAATAACTGAACCATGTTTAGTTTAGGTTGTTAGTTTGTTTAAATGAGTTTGTTTTTCGTCTGTTCATTTTTAGTATTTTCATAGTGTATGGCGCTTAATCCCACGCGTATGCAAACAGCCATGATATGCAGGGTGCTGATAACGACACTGATGTTAAGTTACCCTGCTGATATATGGTACCCATAACCCTTGCCGCCTTATCATGCATGATGCAAAGGAGAGGATCGAGATTCTGTGAAGCCAGACGTAGTCTCCACGGAAAATATTTCCCCGACGACAAGATACTCATTGTTAGACCCATCTTTCGGTTAATGTTTGGATATGACTGATGTGTGCCTTCACTGTCATTACATTAGTGTCAATCACACTCATGTCACAGTGTCACTAAATACGGCTGTAACTATAAACAGGGATTCAGTGGGAAATCAAAATGAAACATTCCATCAGATTGGCATCACATTACTTTCACAATTTCACACAATAACTTAATTAGCGGTAAACTGTAAAAAACAAAGTCAAATCAGGTAACTACGAGTAAAACTTGGCCCCTATTTGACTCCACTACAAAGGGCCGAGATTACCCATAAATACGATGGAGTATGTGGAAATATCACCATGGCATTCCTATTGGACTGTCAGAAGACATAATGTTATATTAAATGGGTTAGTCAAATACTGGTTAGTGATTGGCTAAACACAGTCACGCGATGGAGGCACATTCGTTATGTTTGCCCATGGGCGAACATTCTTCGTAATGTTCTCCCATGGGAAAACATTTTCATGTAACAAATGACAGAAGGTCTAGGACTGTGCGCGCACAGTGAATTTGGCTCTGAACACGCGACGGCGCGAGCGAGCGATCAAGTGCGTTGTGCTGGTGGTTGATGACGTTGACGTACAGTGTATTTGACGTATTTGACTATTAAACCCATATAATATAACAGATGATGTCTTTTGTTGTAGGGAAGATGTACCAAACGTTCCACCCTCATGGTTTGAAATGCTATTTCGGGAGGCTATAAGTCCCTTAATAGCATTTCAAACCCTTCGGGTGGAACATTCGGTGTGTTCCCTCCCCCGCCAGTCATCATCTACCGGTATATAATATTTGAGTGGGCTGGCTAACTTACAGTAGTTACATTCAGATGGTAATCCTTAACCTCAAGGATAAGCTGACTTGCTTGGAGGATACCGTAAGCTTGATGTTACATGTAAGTATGAGGCACCAAGTGTTGCATAGTGTCCTTTGTTATGAAACGACAATTTTGTGTCAAAATTGTCTTTTCATGACAAGTGATATCAATGGATATTGTCACTGGATGTATCTGGAATCTGAATAAAAAAAATGTGCATTTTTTAATGTGGCTGTGCACGCAAAAGTGCGTAGAAATTTTGGAAACACAATATTGTCTGAAACATAGAAAATCGGTCAGTGTGAAAATTTTGACATGCATGTAGGCGTGCATCCTGACTGACAAGCACTGTGCAAAGAGATCGAGTGACATTTGAACTTATGCCCGCTGAAAATAATAAAGCCAGGACATTTACAGTACCAATAGTTGTGAAAATATGGTCGATCACTTAACATCATGTCAAAATCACAAAATGGCATCTAAATGATGTCACAGCTTAGTTAACATTACAAAAAATTTTCTTTTTCTAAATGTTGACATGAGATAAGATGACTGAAAATTTCATGTTAATTGGTCAAATCATTGTTGAGATACTGCGTTCACAAAATTCATCAGAAAGAAAAGGGAAAAATAATAGAAGATTCCGTTCAGATACAATAGGTGATATGCACATAGTGTATTCACCTGAATAAAAAAGGAAGGAAGATTCCTTACAAACATAGTAGGTGACAGGCTGTTAGCATATTATCTTTAGAATAAGAAGGATACTTTGAATAGGAATCAGTTTGGATTCGTAATAAGTACCGCGTACTCAGCATCTATGGCAGTAGTTGACATGTAATGAAATTGTGGATACATTTGAAGAGAAGTAATTCTTGATTGACATTTTTATAGATTTATCAAAGGCTTTTGATACAGTTAATCACAGTATTATGTTATCGAACTTGAGACACTAGTATTTGTGGAATTGCTAATGATTGGTTTAATAGTTATGTCTGAAGTGGCTTTCAATGTACGAAGTTTTAATTATCTGTTTCAAGTCTAAAACAAATTTCCCGTGGTGTTCCTCAGGGCTCCTCGCTAGGACCTTTACTCTTCATTTTATACTTTAATGACATTGAGAATTCATCCCCTATGCTTTCTTTTCTTCTCGATGCAGGAGATACTAATATCATTCATAAACACAAAAATTTGAATAAGCTTCAAAGACGGGCAAATGATAATATGAAGAAAGTGAGTGTATTGTGTTGTGCCAATAAGCTGTCAGTTAATCTGAAAAATGTAATTTTATGATACATGTCTATCGTAATCACAGTAGTCATTCCGTGATTTAAATGCACTTGAATTTAATTGATTGTGTAAGAATACCTATGGTTGAGTACACCAAGTTCCTTGGGGTTTATTTAGACTCGGTGTTAAGTTGGAAGTATCACATTAGAGAAGTTGAGAAGAAGGTATCAAAAAGCATCAATTGGTACTGTATGTAGATTCCAGCACATTTTGTGTAAAAATATCTTGGGGATGTTGATATTGTACACTCATCCCCCCCCCCCCCCTATTTCTCTTATTGCAATTTGGCATGAGCAACTACATGCCAGTCTCATCTTCAAAAATAATTTGTCTTCAAAATAAAATTGTTTGAATAATATACATGTAGTTGGTGTATCCCCTAGAAGTAATGCTGAACAATACTATCATAAAATGAGGTTGATGAAAATTCATCATATAAATACTGCTTTTTCAACAAGGCATCTTTGTGTACAAAACTATGAATGAAACCATAATGTACCATCCTGTTTTAGGGACCTTTCCCCCATCAACAAGAGCGTATCCGGGCAATTACCCCTAGAGGGCAATTATCCCCCGGCTAAATCAAATACTGGTTTAATAGTGGTAAGTTTGGGTTAGGATTAGGATTAGGATTAGGGCCAGGGGAAGGGTCCTGGATAATTGCCCAGGGGCTAATTGCCCTAGACCCCATCAAGAGTTTTCGTGTTAACAGCATGATCATCGACTTGTCTGCATCTTAGAATCTTAGTCATAGAATAATGTCATTCCAGTGTAATATTGGTTTACTGGACCAACACTGGAACTCACTACCTCTGCATGTTACTAGTGTTTCATCTACAATGTATGAATTTATTTAAGAGTACCTGTTATCAATGCATTGTAAAAAGAAAAATTTGCCAGAATTGTTGATCCAGGGTAGATAAACAAGCATACATGCACACTATTTTTTGTTTGTTTATTTATTTTATTATTATTATTATTTTTTTTTTTTTTTGGGGGGGGGGGGAGTCTGTAAACTTGTGCCTTTTTTTTTTCTTTTTTTTTTGCTGTCTTTTTCTTTTCAGTTCTTCCTTTTGTGTATTTATATATGTCTAGATGTATGCAATTCTCATCAATTTATTCATTCTGTTATATTGTATCATGGCATTCCAACACAAGTTACCAGTTTGTGTAACTTCTTGGGACATGTCCTCCTTAGATCACTGTATAGCTATTGGGTTCCATGTACATCTGGTATCTTTGTGATTGATCTGAATGGAATGAAATGTATATTTGATTTGGGTTTAAATGTAATGTCTAATGTAGTCCATGACATTAGACATAATGGCAAACATTGGCTCTGTAAGTAACACAACTAACATGTAAGTCTTCTTGAATTACAAATGAATGCAGGTCTCTAGATGCTTTGCTTATGTACAACATTTCAGATGGCACAGAATAGCCACCAAAAGCAAACCAAGAACGTAGTGTCGCTCAACCTTACATACTCTGTATGTATTAATCCTCAGTTTTAAGTCATCACCATCAATAGCCATGAGGATATGGCACCTGAAGCGCCTCATCCTCGTGTCAGGAGCAGTGTGCATCCTTGGCTTCATCCTGCTATTTCTCTCTGGCTCCAAGAGTGGTCTGGCAACCCTCAACTTCCTGGAGAGTGCACAGATTGATCGCATTGAACGGTTCAAACAGAAGATCCAACTTCCCATCATACATGCCAGGAGTGATGTTGGCAAGAACAGTGAGTTATGGTTGCTGAAATTGTTTAGACTGCTAACACAGTGTAGTAACAAATTGAATGGTAAAGGGATCTTGTGTACCGGTATTCTTTAAAGGACAAGTTCACCTTCATAAACATAAGGATTGAGAAAATGCAACAATATTAGTAGAACACATCAGTGAAAGTTTGAGGAAAATTGGACAATCGATGCAAAAGTTATGAATTTTTTAAATTTTTGTGTTGGAACCGCTGGATGAGGAGACTACTACAGCTTGTGAGTCATATGCGTACAACAGTATAAAGAAAATGTTAAAGAAAATTCAACGTATTTTCACTTTTTTCGCATAATAAAAGAGCACTTGACTTGCCTCTTTCTAAAGGCAGGGGGAATAATATTACCCATAACATGTGTCGGTAACGAGTCAGGGGGATGTGTACTTTTTGCAAAAGATGGAATTTTGTGAAATTCTCTTTATATTTTCCTTATATTGTTGTACGCATGTGACATCGAAGTTATTCATACACTGCAGTAGTCTTCTCATCCAGCGGGTACTACACAAAAACTTCAAAAATTCATGCACTTTTGAACGGTTTGTCTGATTTTCCTCAAACTTTCAATGATGTGTTCTACTAATATTGCTACATTCTCTCAATCCTTATGTTTATGAAGGTGAACTTGTCCTTTAACACACTGGTAGCTCTCAATTGCCAAATGTGGTGAGCTATTACAAAGAAATTTGGTCTAATGTGTGCAGCAGTATGCCGTGAGTCACATCCTATCACAATTTTTTGTTGTAGGCAGGCCTTCAGTACAAATACATACTGCAGTCTGCTACAGATGTCTAGATGCAGTTCATAACTTGTGTATTGCAGTTATTACAGTCACGTGAGTCTGTATCTTGAATTTTCCACTTGGAAAGGATGAGACTTGTAATTCGATTGCTCTATTTTGTGATTTCAAATTCAACCACACCTGCTATTGTCTACACTATTTCAAGTGCAGAGTGTCAGTCAGTTGCAATACAATCCAAATTCCTGGCATTTTACATTAAATATTTTTTTTTACAGTTAATTATATTTACTTCTAAATCACAAATAGAAAGCTGCTCCTTTCCAAATGGTAACGTCAACTCTTCTCTGGGACCCAAAGTCTTCCTGGACAAAGCAACAATGCAGAAAATTATACAAGAATCCCAACCTCATTCTACCCATCTCTGGCCTGCTGATACAGAATGTGAGTGCGATTTCACATTACCTCATTTGTTGTTGTATTCTGTGTATCATAAGTATTCAGGCTGGTAATGCACTGTTAGATATTAGAAATTAAATTCAAATGTAGAGTGAGTTTGTATATGTGTGTTAAGATGGTAAAATGATTATGAAAACATTGTGCCTTGATACCTTTATCAAGGACTGCACTGTCTTGCCTGAAACCTATTTCCTGGTACAAGGATGTAAAATTTTGTAATGCTGTCAAAGTGTTACGTCAAGGACTGGGGTCTTTTATTTAGTTTGCAGTAGCTTTTACAACGTATAATTATAAAGTTGATATCAAAGCTTGTGCAAGAATCCTGTTGCTAGAGTTGCACCCTGTGATTTTTTGAATTTCTGCAGATACTACATTGTTTGCTTAATATATTGAAGGGGATTTCCCCCTCAGTCATGCAGAAGGAGTATTAAACAATTCTATTCTTGGAAAATGTTGTGATCAAATACATCAAATGAATGGTTAACTGATTGTTTGTCCATTTCTTTCTCCTGGCAGCACTGTTTGACGAGAATGCCATCAGAGAATCAGGACTGCCTCTATTTAAATCAAGGTAAAAATGAGACTATTTTTAGTACAGTGATTTTTTTTTTTAAAGATTTATATTGCTTTGCAGCTAATACCACAAAGTAATTGTTGTTTACCAGTATCTACTCATGTGTTCTTCTAATTCTTCTGGCATATGTATTATGGTCTCATCATTGCTTGTGGCTGAAGGTGATATCCATGAGCCATAGCTGGACCTGTCATGTTTCATAGGCATTCTACCTGCCATTCAGTACTGTTTTATTTATAAGTACTATTGAAGCTGTAGTCTACAAAAATCAAACCAATGTTACTGTACCAGTTATTAAACGAAGTTTGAAGGGGGTATATAGGAATCAGCGGACGGGCGGTCGGGCGGTCGGGCGGTCGGGCGGTCGGTCGGGCGGTCGGTCGGGCGGTTGGTCCGTTGCAAATCTTGCGTCGCGAACTACTTCCTCAGTTTTCAACCGATTCCCATAAAACTTGGCACAGATGTGTGCCTTGGGTTGTAGATGTGCAAGACGTATTTTTTGACAGTACCCAAAAGTACGTTGCCATGGTAACGGCATATTATGGGCAAAAATGGGTACAAATCTTGCGTCGCGAACTCCTCCCACAGTTTTTGATCAATTTTTATGAAATTAGGTACAGATGTTCATCTGAATATGTTAATGTGCAAGACACATATTTCCGCAGTGGCAAAAAGTGCGTTGCCATGGTAACGGCATGTTATTGGTAAAATATAGGGCAAAATGCTTCATGGCAAAACTGCTTCATCAGTGTTCTTCCAATTCTCATGGAATTCATATTGAATGTTTGTCTTAGGATATAGGTCAGCATGACACATTTCTTGACAGTGACAAAAAGTATGTTGCCATGGTAACAGCTCACATATTATGAGCCAAAATGATGGAAAATTTTGTGTTGCAAACTACTTCCTCAGTTTTTGCCCAATTTCCATGAAACTTGGTACAGATGTGTGCCTTTGGTTGTAGATGTGCAAGACGCATTTTTTGACAGTACCCGAAAGTACATTGCCATGGTAACGGCATATTAATGGCAGAAGATCAACGAAAGATCTTGCGGATTTAACTACTTCCTCAGTTTTTTGACCAAAGCTTATGAAATGTGGCACACACCTTGATCTTGGTGGGAAGATGTGGAAGACATATTTTTCGGACGTGTCGGAAGCTGCGTTGCCATGGTAACGGCATATAAATGGCAGAAGATCAAGGAAAGATCTTGCGGATTGAACTACTTCCTCTGTATTCGACTGAAGCTCATGAAATGTGGCACACACATTGGTCTTGGTGGGAAGATGTGCAAGACATATTTTTCGGACGTGTCGGAAGCTGCGTTGCCATGGTAACGGCATATTAATGGCGGAAGATCAAGGAAAGATCTTGTGGATTGAACTACTTCCTCAGTTTTTGACAAAAGCTTATGAAATGTGGCACACGCAATAGTCTTGGTGGGAAGATGTGCAAGACATATTTTTCGGACGTGTCGGAAGCTGCGTTGCCATGGTAACGGCATTTAAATGGCAGAAGATCAGGGAAAGATCATTCCTTGGGTAAGACTGCCGTCACGGGGCGGGGGTATTAATCACCTTAAGTGATATTTCTAGTTTGTATCTGAAACTCGAAATGTGCTTACAATTGGTGCACACATATTCACATTTCAGCATCCGGTGTTAGCCTAACAAGGGATGAGAGAAACCCATTTTAAGTAAGGTAGGGAGCAGCCAGTGGGGTGTGTGGATTTTTAAAGAGATAATTTTTCCAGATGGTTGCCCTGTCTTCATCAGTCAGAGATCCATGGGTATCTGCTGCCCGGATGTGCTCATCTGGCATGACCATGTGACCAGGCTTTGCTTGTGCATGGGCTGACCCTCAATATTGGCCATCATAGTACCAGTACTTCCCAGTCCTGTAACCCTTCATCCATTAACATTTTGTGTTAAGGGTTTGTTGCTTTGTATGTAGAAATAATCATACCCCAACCGACACAAAGTGCGTGTGTACAATAGGAATCACTGAGGTATGGTGGCAAGGTGATCAGTCAGTTGGGTGGTGGGTGAGTGGTCATTCAGTCTATTTACAAAATCTTGTGGATCGAACTTCTCCCTAATTTTTTGAGCAATGGACCTAAATTTGGCATGTGTGGCTTACTATCATTTAACCCTAAAGGGGCGGGGGGGGGGGGGGGGGGGGGGGTGGGCAGAATCCGCCCCCCTCGACGTTTTGCGCTACAATTCTGTAATGCGAGAAGACCTCGCCGCGAGGCTTCTTGACTTTCTTTGTTCAAGTCTCGCGCAACTTTTGAGATCAAATTTGCAATGGTCGTGCATATTTTCACGAAGCCATGCACATTTTTGTAACGGCATGTCGCCCCAAAACGGGCACAATTTTGTGATTTTGTGTACATTTTCTATGGAAAACAGTACTCTGTCATGAAAGTCATAAAAACCTGATTATTTTTACAATTGATCACTTTCATTGATTAATTTTATGCTAATTATGGTAGAAAAGTGGTCAGTGACAATTTCCAATTTAAAAAAAAACAAAGAAAAAAAAATTAAAAAAAGAGAAATACATAAGAAATTCTGAAAACAACAAAATACATAAGAATTGAAATGACTTTTGGAAGTTTTTGTGATGTACAATTGTTGAATATGCCAAAACAGATTTTCAGACCAAAAAGTAGGCTCTCAATGCTTTTAATTAGGCTGAAATATGATCTTGAGCTTAATTTGCATAATTAATTAATTGAAATTAAAAATTGATCGTTTCAAAAAATATTATGGCACAATCTTGTAGATTATGACGTGGGTGTCACGCATGCCAAATTTCGTCGTGATTGCACCTCTGATGGCCGAAATCTCGGAGGGGGGGGGGGGGGGCAGAATCCGCCCCCATCCGGTCTTAGCATAGCCAAAAAAGCCTGACCTGATTAGGGTTAAGCAAATGTGCCATACTGCATCAGAGCAATTACCCCCGAGGGTTAGTGATAAGGTTAGAGTAAAGATTAGGGTTTGGGTTAGGTTTAGGGTTAGAGTTTGGATCAGGGCCAGGATTAGGTTCAAGATTACGATTAGAGTTAGGGTCTGGGGTAATTGCCAAAGGGAGTAATTGCCCTGGACCCGTGCAAGACACCCTTTTTGTCAGTATCGAGTAGTGCATTGCCATGTTAACAGCAAATTTTCATAAAAATCATACAAAATGTTGTGGATCAAGCTATAAGTACTCTTTCAGTTTTAAAGCAATTCAGTTGAAATTGGGCACATGTCATCGATGCAAGATGTAGATATGCAAGACATCTTTTTCATTAATGTTAAGAAATCTGTTGCCATGGCAACATCAGTTTTTAAACAAATCATACAAAATTTTGTAGATCGAATTACTCTCAGTTTTTGAGCATTTGAGTTGATTCTTTGGACATATGATCGCTGTGATATGTTATCGTTTATAAAGACACTTTTTGATAAGTGTCAATATATCTGGTGCCATGGCAAGAATATTTCTATACAGATCATGCAGAAATATGTGGATTGACCTAGCTCCCTCACTTTTGCACATTTGACTTGAAATTTGTCACATGTAACCGCTGTAGTACCGGTATGTAGATGTGCAAACTTCATTTTTCGTCATTGTTGAACAGTGTGTTTTCATGGTAACAGTTTCTTTTTGTAAAAATCATTGAAATTATCACTGGATCTAGCTAACACCCTCAGTTTTGGAGCATTTGACTTGAAATTTGGCACACATGACCAATACTAATTTTGATTGTTTAAAAGGCATCTTCTGTTAATGTTGAACAATGCATTGCTATCCTAAAAGCATTTGTAAGATAAAAAGCATACAAAAATATTGCGGATCAAGCAAACTCCCGCAGTTTTTGAGTACTGGACTTGAAATTTGGCACACGTGAACACTATAATATCTATTTGTAGAGACTCCATCTTTACTCAGTGTTGTGGAAACTTCATCTTTACTCAATGTCAAAAAGTGTGTTTGCCATGGTAACAATATTTTTTGTATGAACATTCATTCAAAAATATGGATTTTGCTATCTCCCTGAGCAGTTTGTGATCATATGACTTAGATTTGGCACATGTGACCACTATAGTTAAATTGTTAGATGTGGGAAACACATCTTTTATCAGTGTTTAACAATGCATTGCCATGGTGATGACTATTTTTTTAATTAGAAGCATACAAAAATATTGTGGATTATTTAAGCCAAGTCCATCAGTCTTTTTAGCAATTGACTTGAAATCGTGCACATGTGACATCTCTAGTATGCAGGTGTGTAACCTTAATCTCTTAGCAGTGTTGAACCATGCATTGCCATGATAACAACTTTTATTCTTGAACGGAAATGAAACACAAATATTGTGGATCGAGCTAACTCCCTCAGTTTTTCAGCATCTGACTTGAAATTTGGCACATGAGACCATATATTTAAACGGGCAGAGCACATCTTTTGTCAACATTGGAAAATGTGTTGTCATGGTATCCATTTTTCTTTTTTATTGTTAAAACAAGCATACAAAGATATAGTGGATTGAGCTAACTGTCCCAGTTTTGTAGCATTTGACTTTAGATTGTGACTGCTTTCATAGATTTGCAAATTTCATCTTTTGTCAATGTTGAACAATTTGTTGCCATGATAACAGCTTTTTGGATGAAAATTATCAAAAAAAAAATGTAATTTGGGTTAGCTTTGAGCATTTGACATAAGATCTGGCACATGTGACCAGTATGATTTCTGAATGAGCAAAGCACTATTAAACTGTTAATGTTGAACAATGTTTTGTCATGTTGTACATGTAGTAACAGCAGTGGTTTGTGTGAAATACGCACGAAAGTATTTTCTAAAAGTACTGCTTTGATTTCTAATTGTCCCCTTTTAAGATGTGTTGGTCACAGGCAACCGATGTCTGATCACCCCTGCCCCCATGTATCACCTAACTCATCTTAAAGTGACAAGTTTCATACAGGTATCTCACTTTAGTTGCTGTTGTGAAATATTGATTCAAGGCCTGAGCAGTTGGCTGAGTTTGGGCTGACCCTCAATTCTGTCTGCCGCATTACATTTGGAAGGTTTTGAGTGGTCACATCCTGTCGGGAGTGAGCATTTCAGTCAGTATGAATGGAGCAGAGAGAGTTGGATCTTACAGTACTAACTCTTAAAGTCACATTTTGGCTTGCCTTGTACCAAGATTATCACATTTTCAGCTCCCTTCCAAGGACTTGGTGGAATCCGAGCAGTGGATTGTTGGCATGAGTAGAGTTTAATGAAGCGTGCAGGGGTCCAACGTGAAGTTGTACAATGTAGACGTGTGTCAGGACTTTTCCATGACTCTTGAGCATATAGCTTGCATTAGTGACTCATGAGCATATAGCTTGTATTAGTCTAATGAAGTTGATATGTCAGAGTGAGGCTACAGTCTGCAGAGGACACACTTTGATTTGTGCAACCTGCAGTTGACTTCCCTTGAGAATGCTTTGCTGTTCAGTAGTATCTTACATTCAACTGAATATATATCTTAGATTGACTGTGTTTGCATTTGCCAGCACTGCGATTTTTTTTTTCGTATTTGTTACTGGACCACTGCAAACTGAAAACAAAGAATTAATTCCTTCCTGCCATTGTTCTGAGTTGTCTTGAAGTTATTAATATGACTGATGATACATTCACGGTTTTGATATCGTTGGAGGTTTGAGGGCAAGAAATACAACTCAGTGGCACACTTTGTGGGTACATAGCTAAGCCTGTTTCTTTGCATGTGTGCGTGCATGTGTGTGTGTGTGTGTATTTTGTAAACATAGTCAAGTTTGGAGTACTGTATTACATGAATATTCATACATGAGGTTACGCAGCAACCACTTTTCAGTTTCTCCTCCTTTCGTCCTTACCCCCAGGATTCCAGCAGTGGTCTATCACAAGAACACTTTCTTGGCATTCAGTGAAGCAAGGTTTGATGGCTTGAAGGATTTTGGCCACATTCTGCTGGTGATGAGAAGAGGAGATATCAAAGGTCATGACATCATCTGGGGGAGGATCAAGTTGCTCATCAACCTCTCTGGTTTTAGGTCAGATAGCACGCCTTAGTGGTAACATTGTGATGTTCTAGATAGAGGAGGGCATGATGGAAAAACTTGGAAAATAGAGAGGCGAATGAAGTATGAAGTTACCACAAAGGGATGAAATGGGATGGGGGAATTGAGGACTGAGGGTTCTGGATGTGATAAAAGCTTTGACGGTGAGGACCCTTGTTCAGCGTTAAAGATGGTTGTCATCATATGCCATGTATTGTGCGTAGTGTTAGATATGTTAACTTAAAGGGTGTGTACAGTTCTGGTCGAGGTGAAGATTTAGCTTTTAACGTTTTGCGAGATATTCAGAAACCACTCTATGAGATGTCAAAGAGCATGCAATTCTAAGGGGTATCAAAAGTTTATTCGATGAAAATTGGTTTTGAAATGGCTGAGATATCCAAAAACAAGGTGAAACAAAGAGGTACTAATAAAGTTGGGGCATGTCGCCTTTTATTATTAGCACTTTTTTGGATATCTCAGCCATTTGAAAACCAATTTTCATCAAATAAACGTTGAATCCTTCTTAGAATTACATGCTCTTTCATATTTCATAAGGGGCTTTTCATTATCTCACTTAGGAATGTTCAAAACATGAATCCCTACCTCAACCAGTACTGTACAGTCCCTTTAAGACTTACTTTCTTGAGTGAAAATCTGGTATCTCGTATCATCATTTTGCTTTGCTTTCTATCCTCTTTCCCCTTTGGATGTCTCATTTAATGTATTCATGTGTAAGCCCCCCAGTGTTCAAAGAAATGAAGATGTAAAATTATCATTCTGACTTTATACTTCTGCAATTCTACCTGAGAACTGTGACATAACTTCTTCTTCTTCAAAAAAAAAAATGTCAGACAAGACTTAAACTAGAACTTACTGTTATCACTTATATGGGTTGCAGTAAAGGAACAAAATGAAATCAAGGTGTCATTCTTTGCATAAAGCGGTTTGAGTTTAAGTTTGTCTTATGTAGATTGAGTGGGAAGTGTCTTGCAATAGTTAAGTAGTCTGAGAGAGAAAGAGTTAATGTCAGAAGGACTTTGAGGATAGGATGTGATGCAGTGGTAAAGTACTGGTGGGAAAGGACATAACCAAAAAAGTAGGAGGAGGATGGGATGGGAATTGTTTTATTATTTTGTGTTTAAGTATTTCTTTCTTGAACCGCCTACCTAGTCAAGTCATGCATGCCACCACCCTGACGATATTCAGAGAGGCTGCTCTCCCCTCTATTACAACCTTGCAGCCTTCTGGATCCCTCATCCATCGGAAGAATGCATTCAGATTTTACTTGCACATTGCACACTTTTATTGCAGAGATCATCACTGTGGCACCTCCCAATGACACACATGTGTAGTTCATCCCAGTATAGCTCACAGTATCAAGTATGTAGAGAAAAAACAAAAGCTGCTGAAAACTGCTATCCAATAGTAGCGAGCCAGAGTAAAATGGAGTCTGGAGTCGGGGGGGCTGAGCTTTCGATCCTAGCAGAATCTTCGTCAGAGGCAAAATGACAAACAGGCAGGGAAAGCAATCACACACATTTAAAGACTACACACAACAAGAACAGTCCAGGAGGGCTAGGAACACAGAACAAAGAAAACAAAAGGGAAGGGTTGGAAATCAAGGGCAAGGAGCCCAACAAGTAAAGGGAGGGGGAGTAAAGCAGGAGGGTGGACAGACAAAAGGCAGAGGAGGGTCAGTAATGATCCCAAGGATCATGGAGGGCAACCTGTGAAGGATAAGGATAAATAGGGAGGCAACACCAGGTTAGGGCTCGCTGCTTGTTCAACCCCCCCCCCCCCCCCCCCCCCCCCGCTGTTGCTATTTCACTCTTTTCCTTTCTTTATCCCTCTGTTGTTACAATATCTTGTTTGATGTTGCCTCCTTATTCGTCCTTATCCTTCATAGGTCCCCCCCCCCCCCCAATGATCCTTGGGATCACTACTAACCCACCTCTGCCTTTTGCCTGTCCACCCTCCTGCTTTAATCCCTCTCCCTTTACTTGTTGGGCTCCTTGCCCTTGACTTCCATCCCTTCCCTTTTGTTTTCTTTGTTCTGTGTCCCTAGCCCTCCTGGACTGTTCTTGTTGTGTGTAATCCTTATATGTGATTGTTTTCCCTGCCTGTTTTCCCTTTGATTTCCTTGTTCTGTGTCCCTAGCCCTCCTGGACTGTTCTAGTTGTGTGTAGTCCTTTGTGATTGCTTCCCCTGCCCGTTTGTCATTTTGCCTCTGACAAAGATTCTGCTAGGATCGAAAGCTCAGGCCCCTTTTGACTCCCAAGTATCAAGTATTAAAGAACTGGAAAGTTATAAGTGTGAGGAAGACATTCATGATGTGTGAAGAATATGTGAAGTACTTTCTTTTTCATTCTTTTGTTGCTGTTTTATTCTCTGCACACAGGACCAACAATCCTAGTCCCATTGTTGATAAAGTCCGTGATTCCATAGTGTTGGTCTTCGCTGCCTTCCCGACGGAGCTATCCTTCCATGACATGATGTCCTTTCCCAGGTTTCCAATGTCTAAGCTGTATGTCATGAAGGTATGTCTGTTTTACTGTGTACTTCACCCTCCCCATCCTGCTCCAGCCGAAGCTGACGTTGTGATAAGTGACTAGCATGCTAGGTACGGGAAGGAAAGCCAGCTCACATTGATAATGTACTAACTGTTTGTACACAATCACAAAGATGTGTTTGAAGGGATATTGGCTTTGGGCATGCATGCCAGCCAGTTACACTCATACTTAAGTTAAGTGCATTCTCTGTAATGAACATTATCAAATTACTCCTTTCTCTTTAGTGGTAGATCAGCTGATATAAACTAATATGATGTGAATTACACTGACAAACAGGCGTCTTGCTGTCCTTGTTTATGTGACCCTGCATCACAACGCCAAACTCACCAGTTAAAGGTAGATTCTGAAAGAGCAGACTGTAAGCTTTAAAATAATGCATAAACTCAGTACAAATGGACTTTCCTAAGCTATCTAATAGAAAGAAATAGAAAGTACACACTCTGGAGAAGGGTTTACTGAGAATAGAGGCTGTGCAGTTCAAGGGCTATTCAAAGGCCTAATCTTGGACCATGCTGTACTCTGTGCAGTGAATGGGACAAAAAACAGGAAATAAAACTCCTTAACAATCACAATGAAGGGATTATCCGATTAAGCTGAAATTGTGTGCACTGTAAGCACATTCTATTCATGACTAATACCAACTTTCAAGTCCGTATCAGCACTGGTCCTTTCAAAAGTTACTGGAGTTGAAAGTGAAGAGTGTACAAAGGTTTTTTTTTTTTTAGTAAGAAGTGGAAAGGGGCTGTAAGACTATACCTTATCACAATATTCTACAAATAAAAGTGTTATAGAAAAACTGCAAAAATGTAAGAAGAATTGCTCTTTCAGAAGCTATAAAAAACTACAGATTGACTAGGTTGATCCATTCTACCTGTTTTGAATCCTCACATAAAATCATGGTGTGTGCAACTTTTTGTTGGTTTTGTGATGCATGGTCACATATGTTCAGCATTGGTGGTCACATTTGTATTTTTCATTGTTCAGTTGAGTAATGCAGTTACCTGTAACCTGCATTTGTGGATTGATGACACCGTGCAATCATCATGTAATGTCTGTAGCTGTGACTTTATGGGATAGGATGTTTTCTTTCCTTTGTGGTCATCCAGACTGCCCTGTTTGTGACAAAAACCTGGGCTAGACTAGATTTTTCAATGTCCTCTGCAAGTGTCTCTTCCAAGGTGCTAGTATAGAATCCACCCCTTGGTTTTTAACTGACATTGAGAAGTTAGTAGCCTTCTGTGACAAGTGGCTGTTTGCTTTCCTTGCCACATGCCCATTCCACCACAGTCTATTGGCCCTTATCGCCTCTGCTGTGTGTATGTAATATTGTCTTTTCTTGTCCATGCACCTACAGACGTATGACCTTGGAGACACGTGGACAACTCCGGATGACATCACTTCCCAGACTGTCCTCAAAGTGTTTCCTGTGCCTGTCCTCTTCGTTCCAGGTAATCTGTCTCACATGGAATGCTGGGGGGTGGGGGGGAGGTTTTCGGCAGGTAAAAAGCAAGAAGGCAACAATTTCCACACAAGATGCAGGCGGTTACGGTCTTTAACTCATATCTGCCGATCTACGGGATTTCCTGAAGTTCGCACAAACGCTGCAAACGCCAATCTACAGAATAGTCGGCAGCTGAAATGGAAGATGGGATGATTTATAGAGCTTTTTATAGCCCATGAACTCTGACTTATCACTGTCCCTGCCTCTTTTCCTGTCACTATTGTTTGGATTGGCATTCACCTTTGAATTTTAGAGCAAACGGAATAGGTCTTCCTCTACGTGAATTTGAATAAAGCCATGCGTATGTGCTTTACTGTCTTCCCATCCATACGTTTGTGAGCTAGACAACACCAGTCCACAGCAATCCATCAGTTTCCATTCAATATTTCTTCATATTTGTAAAATTTTACCCTATGAGTTACATACCATTGGAAAGCTTAGATCATGAAGAATTATGAAATGATTGTCTTTCCGTACAGAGACCATTTATATTTTTCATAAGTGGTTTCTTTTGAGTAAGTGATGCCATTATTCGTAAATTTGTATTTCATATGCAAATATTTTTAATGTCTGATGTCATATTATTCATCAGAGGACTCTGATTTCAATGTAATTTTAAAACACATTAATTTTCTTTCTAATAATGAATAGCTTTCCATGGATTTCTTCTCATAAGTGTCAGTTATATCAATAGACCATTTCAAAATTCCACTTTGCACATGAGCAGAAAAAGGTCATTAATTTTGTACCAACAGCCATGATGGGTTGTAACATCACTTAGATAAGCATCTGTGGTGTGATGATTACTCATATAATCTTAATAAATGGTGCTTGCCAGCACATCCACTTGACATTAAGCCTGGTATTTGGGCAATATTGACAGAAAAAGTTTCTTCATACCTACCCTCCCGAACTTGCGGTCAAACAACAAATCACTTTTAATGCCTCCTCCTGTCAATACACAATCTTATGGTTCACGATCGTTTCAGTCAGCATTGCCTCAACTCTGGAACAGTTTACCTGAATGCATAAAACAAACAGACTCGGTAGACAAATGTAAATCCATGTTAAAAACTTATTTGTTTACTGAATATTTTTTGACTTATTTCTTACAATCTCTGAAACTGAACCTTCTTCTTCTTTCTTTCTTTCTGCTTCTTCCTGAATTTTTATTTTATTTTTTGTTAGTTTGCGTAGCGCTTAGAGACATTTCATGTGATAATGCGCTATATAAATGCTGTGAATTATTATTCATACATTCAATGCAAAACAGTCAAATGTATACTTCCCTAAGTGGTAGTTGACAGACCATTCTTGTCACCTGCTCAGTGCAAGTTCATTCTTTGTTTGAACATGAATTCCTTAAATTGTTACATTATTTATATGTCAGGCAAGCCTATGCATTATGTTTTTTTGAATCAAGTGAATTGCCTTACAAACTGAGAAGAGAGAAAGGTCATTTTCCGAAATGTATACATGAGCTAATTATGAAATGACTTATTTGAAGTTGAGAAAGCACATTTGAGTAAACTTGTGTGAAATAGCCTCCGGCACCAACAGCTTCAATTTGATAGTCAGTTTTATGCTTTGCTTTCTGGGAGATGGGTGGACAACCCCTATGCGCACTATATGGTTACAGTAAGTGCTAGAGCCAGTGCAGGCCTGTACAGTGTATTTTTGCATTTAATCTCTACTTGATTGTGGAACTGCAACTGATCTCTTCATTGTTAATCTCTGTCAGAGGAAGTAGTCCTTTCCCTTTCTTTCACAAGGTCATTGAAATCATGCTGTCTAGGATGGTAGCATTCCTTGTGACCATGTGCTTCTATTTGCTAAGCTTACGGAGAATGCGGCAATCATATGCTGGATGAATTGAAGTTGTTATCAAAGTTAGTGCCCTAGACAACATTTTGATGATTATTTCATGATGGCAAATCTTGCTTGAGGTGCTTCTTTCTCTTTTCTGAGTATCCTGTCAAAGAAATTGACGTTGCACTAACTTGATGGCTTCAAATTCATATCTGCCATGAAGTGGTATTTTTGTAATCCTTTGCCATGCTGCAGTATTACTGCAAAAATTGCATTATAATTACTAATGAAAAAGATGACATGTTTTATTCTTCCATTTCTGAGAAATCTTTCTGTCCTTCATGTGCTTATCCTTCAATATGCATCACGATTGTAATTACAGGGTAATGTGTGAATTCAAAATCAATGAATGAAATTTTTAGAAGTTTTATGGATTGTGTCACGTTCAGGAGACAGAATTTTCTAAAATTATTTGATCTAGATTTTTTTTTCAGATGTTTTGAAATTATTTTAGGTCATTTTATGATAACATATGTAACTTAGTATTATAATATGATTTTGGACTTTCTGTTTTTACAGCACCTTTATGAAAGACAGCAAAGAGTGCTGTAAGCAAGATACCTACCTTTTGTATTATCTTCATTGAAGTTGCCATTATAGTAATTTTTTTTTTTTTTTTTTTTTTTACTTTTCATTTTCTCTATCATTGTCCTTATTTTAATTATCATTGTCATCATGGCAAATATAATTCCTTATATTGATAATACCACTAGTTTCATATTATCATGGCAGGTCCGGGTCACAACATACAGCTGAAGTGTGGACGAATTATTGTTCCCTGCAACTACTTCACACAAGAGAAGAGACGCAGTAAGTCATGTTTACTTAAACCAGGCATCCACTATGGTGCGGACAAGATGCGGAAAGCAAATTTAGTAATTCCACACTCATTCAGCAATCTCTCCGCACGTTCTTGAATGAGTACTTTCACTGTCCTAAACATGTCCAGGCGTTTCGGCACCTTCGGGGGACAGAAAAAATTTTTGCGTCCAAATTTGAATCGAGACCAAAATTTGGACGCCAAAATGAACTTCTTGACACCTTCGGCAACTTGTCGTGAGGACATCGTCAGGATGTCCCGCCTTTTTCGCAACCCTTCCGCCTCTTCCGCATACGCTCCTGAAAGAATCCTGCGGTGCTGGCAGCTTCGTGAATGAAAGCGGAAGGCACCCAGAATGTTTTAGGACAGCCTGGTGCCGATGCGGATCGAAAAATGCAAGCGCACAGAGCCACTGCAGACATGTGTGGTCAAGACACGGAAGAGTCAACAGATTCCTATGAGCAAAAGGATTTTGAAGGCAAAAAATCAATACAGCATTATACCTATGAAACATAAAAACACAAAGAAGGGGGAGGGGTGAGGTCCCCATCCTAGCCCCCCAGCCGAACCTGTCTTCCTCTGATGAGGAACAGGTAAATGTCAGCATTTCCCGGTGTCCAACAAAGAAAGCACAGCAAAAGGCAGCAGATACTTTGTCAACAGTAACTAGGAAGACGAGGAAGCAGCCCCCTCCGCTGCGAGTGAACTTTTTTTTTGTTTCATTCTTTTTAGAAATACTATTCATTTGAGGGATTTTTAATAGTTGCCATTATGGAGTACATCATTTTGTTCGCTTCAGCTAAAAACCCACAAAAGTGGAACCATAGTTCATAATCATTTTTTTTTTTTAATTCTTAGGCCTATGTCAAAGTACTAAGTTCTAAACTTGAAAAAAAAAAAAAATTAACGTATTAGAATGGGACCATCCTAACCCATTCAAAGGGGACCAAGAATAGCGCTATCTGAGCATCTCTCACAGCTTTAATTTGAAGTAACAAGGCATAGTGAATTTCGTCTAGTGTGACCTCCATGATGGCAGGCGGTCAAATGAGAAAATTCAAAAGTCGGCTCCCAGTTTATAACCTTCCCCTATTTCCTAGTATTATATTCCACATACTAAGAATGTTGCAATAGGATTGGTCCAGAGGTGATCACGTGATGAAGCGTAGTTGTGCCCATCACATCACCTGAGAAGAAAAGTTTGTTACACTCTATGTTGATAGTCCCTTTTGTTTCGCTGATCTCCACACAGTCCACAAAGTCCTAATGCAAGATGAGTACGCGCGAAATAAAAGTGCGTTGCACTGTGTACTATCAAGTGACCTAGGTCACTTGATAGTACACAGTGCAACGCACTTTCACTTCGGTGCCGCGCGGTGCGTGCAGCAAATTCATTATTTTGTCATCTACGCACACACTAAGCCTAAGCCCTAAGGATACCTAAAGACAGCTAAAACGGTTTCAGATGTGGAATAAAATGGGAATTTCTAGGACCCTAGATGTGGAATATAAAGCAAATAATCAACTTTTAGTTTCAGGCAATGAGACAAACTATCACTTCCTCGGCGATCTGAATGTGTACGCTATCTTCTGCTCAGCTGCGCTTCGGAAAGATAGCTACATCCAGATAGCCGAGGAAGTGATAGTTTGTCCCATCACCTTCACCAACGTTGATTATTTGCTTACTGTCCGTATGTTGTCCGCATATTGTCGGCAAGCCTTCCTAATTGTGCTTATTCATGATTTCACCATTCCTGGTGTAATCCTAGATATGATCGCGCTGTACGGTAATGATTAGCATATTCCGGGGTATTTTGCGCTCTTCCTGAGTGATTCCTAGGACACTCCAAGGAATGTCTGCAGTCAGTCCGCAGAGATTCCAAGGAATGTCTCAGGACAAGCCAATTCGCACACTTTTTCTGCGTTTGATGTGGACTAGATGCCGAAATGACAGAATTTGATTCCGCAACCCTTCCTAGGCTTGTCCGCGCCCTAGTGGACGTCAGCCCTTGGCCCATTCTTCCCGAGAGCCTCCAATGCCCCCAAACAAGATTACGTTTGCAGGTGGACAGAGAACAGACAGGTTGGTAATTCACCTGTGCGAAAGCAGTCAAGTGGTACATGTTTCCCCTTGCCACAGTCAACTTCAAGTACCATCGAACAATGAAATTATCAATTGAGTGCGAAGTATGAATAGACCATGTGCTGATGGGCTCACAAACTATTTTGTTCTACACAAAAAAAGTCACATGAATGGGGTCAGCTAAGGCGAATATCTACTTAGCTCAGCCTTGATTGGGCATACGAGTTTTATAACAAAAGCGCTCACTACATTGGAGAAAAAGGCAAATTATACTGCAATACACACAGTTTTCATACCAAATGAAAATTGATAATGATAACAGAAACTGAAATCTTTCTATGAAAGCCATTTTTCTAGGCAGCATAGCACAAATACATGTGAATTTAGGCTACGAATGCAGGCACTCCAGTCTAGATTTTGGGAACCTGGTATATCTGTTGATGCCACGGGAACCTAGTTTGTAAGGAACTGGTTAAGTACTTTGCAGATTGTCCACAAAGTAAGAGGAAAAGATGCCACATTTGTTACAGGCTTCTGTCTTTCCACCTTATGTGATATGTAGTATTTTAGGACAAAAGGTAATTTTGTCTGAACAAAGATAGTGAAGACTTCTCATGCACCTCTTTATTTGTAAGGTTAATTTTGGGGTTAGTAAGTAATATTTAGGTGTATATGCCTGTGCATTTCTGTTCATGAAAGGTACATTGTATGCATCATACATCAAGCTCATGTAGTTAGAGCACTCCTTTTCTATGTAAATTCCTATTTGTTTAAGTTTGTTACTTCTTCATGTAATTGTGATTGAACCCACTTTGATGTTTGAAGTTCAAGCTATTACTGTAAAGGTTTATATTGATAAAGATTGCTCTCCAATAAAACACAACATGTTCTCTTACTGGTTTTTCAGTCAATTTTGATTTTTTTTTTTTCAGCTGTCACAACAAAATTGTTTCAGGAGCTGAGAGAAATGCCCTCTTAGCTCTATATGATTATTCAGTATTTCCTAGGACATGACCATATAGGTTTAAAGGAAAATGAGCCAGAATTTACTGATGGATCAGTCGCAGAAGATGAAGGGCAGAGGATAATTCCATGTCTTCATTCAACCTGTTCCTTTTGCAAATCTGGGAGAGCCTTTAGTGCCCCCAAATAATAATCTTTTTGCCCGTAGACAAAGAACAGACAGGTTGGTAATCCACCTTTACGAAACCAGTCAAGCAGTACGGGTATTCCTTTTCCATGGTCAACTGCTTGTGCCATTGAACAGTGCAAAATATTGATTGGACATGAGAGGAACGAATAAAGTGTGTGCTGGGCCCACAGATTCTTTTCTTATTCACTATAAAGGGCATCTAATTGTGGTCAGCAAAAGTCAGAATCAAGTGAGCCCAACCTTGTTTGCTACGTACATCTTCATACAAGTTGTGCAGCAAAACAAGCGCACTATTACATTGGAACAGGGAGGTGGAAGGTAAATTATGCCAAAAGTAAACAAAATTCTGAGACAGAAAATGAACAAATGTTGATAGCAGAACCCCTTGCCTTTTGATTAAAGTAATTTTGCAACTGAGTATGATACTGACAATCATTAATTTAGACCTTATCTCTAAGGTCGTGTTTACCTTTGGGAGCAGTGATTTAAAAAAAAAAAAATGTTCAAGATATCACTTTTGATGCATATGTGTAGATCATTTGTATCACAAAACATCCTACCATATTAACTTTTTGCAATAAAGCCTAAAATATAAGGAAACATCACTATTTTTCTCATTAAACCAGAACTGTAGACGGTTTAGTCTGGAAACATTTCTATTGTAACTATTGGAAATGTTTTGTATATTTAACAATTCTTAACATTGATTATACTGGTTAAAATTTTTACACTGGTTGTTTCTATCCCTAACTCACATTTTAGAACTATTGTGAAGCACTAATGCTGGGTTTTTGTTTCATCTGCAAATGGTATATTATGTCTTTAAATGCCGACACTCTGATTGTGTACATTTTGGGAACCTGGTATACCAGGATCCCATTAGGAAGGGGTTAATGACTCTCCTTCTATCAGTATCTTATTGTCTTATTGTCATTTAACAGGCATTCTTGTGGTCTCAGCAGCTGTGCTTTGTATCCAGTGGAAAAAGTGTTATATATTATATCAGCTGTTATCAATCATGATACCATAGCTTGTCGTGATCATGATCTATCTCTTTCTCCTGCTCAGGGTAAATACTCACCAAATCAATATGTTTTCTTGTCAGATGATTTGGCAGGGCTGTGCCAAAACTGCAGTAACTATAATCGCATCATCTACAGCGATGACGGGGGAAACACGTGGATTGTTGGGGGCAGGTCAAGATTCAAGAGGGACCCATTCCGTATCCCGATCTACCCTAATGAGGTCATGGTGAGTCCCAGAGTCATATAGTGAACATCAAAATGACACTTACAAAGATTCCAAGTGTTCTTGAACCAGTTTGAAGATGTCTTAAGAAGATGCATGTAAGGGGCCTGTTTCCTTCAGATTCTTGCAATTGCCTAGAATGGTAAAAATTGTAGGTATGGTAGCAACAACATGTTTCTCAACTGAATATATAGTCTCCTGGCTACCTCCGTAGCGACTGCATTCATTGCAACTTAAAAAGCTTGCATTCCTCTATACTAAACAAGTCCTTACCTCCCAGATTTCCAATTATGCAGTTTTTGGAATCTTTCAGATGTAGGAGGAAGAAGGGTTGATTTCCAGTGCATGTCGTTATTGGTTTCTGTTTATTGACAGGCAGTGGAACTGGACCAAAGCATCGTCAGTTTAAACAGCAGAACGCTCAACTTCCAGCAGACCCGGGCAGTCCTGTACAGCTTTGATGGAGGCATGACTCTGTCAGACCCCATCCTGAAGGAGGAGTTGGTTGAGCCGGGATGGAAGGTTAGCAAACATGGCAAGGCCACTCCCAGAGCAGCTGCAGGATGCCAGGTAGGAACAACCTTAACCCATCATGCCCCAGAGAGTCATTTTACCATGCTTTTTACCACTCATTTTAAGTGCTTCATAAAGTACAAACTGTAGAGTAGAGTAGAGTAGAGTAGAGTAGAGTAGAGTAGAGTTGTCAGTCTGTCATCCACCTGTCTGTAGTCAATTTTGGGGACAAAGTACACAGTTTGAGGTAGGCCTATCCAAACGAAGCTTGGCATATGTACATGTATGTATGAATGGATGATGCTGAACCTATCAACTTTTAGGTGCATATGCTAAGGTCAAAGGCCAAGGTCAAATGCTTATATTTGACTATTTCCTTTTATATCTCTGCAATACCTGAATGTAGGGAAAGTTTTGGGTCATTGTAAGAGCGCTATACAAGTACCCATATTGTATTGTATTGTATTGTATAAAGTCAAGTACCCATATTGTATTTTATTGTATTGTATAAAGTCAAAGGTCAAACGTCAAGTTCAAATGCTAAAATTTCTCTTCTTTTTTCCTTCACATCTCAGACATGGCTCAAGAAATTTTGTCAAACTTAGTACAGTGCTCACTCATTAATCGGGAACCGCTTTAGCAGGAACCGTGCTTTAGTACAACAAAATTTGATGTAACAAATTTTTCATGTGTTATTTCCACCGCTTAATCGAAACCATGAACTGCTTTATTTGGACAAATCTTGCTGATGCACGTCCATTGTGTGTCATTAGTATCTAAAAATAATAAGTAAATCCTTTGAAATAATCTCAGGGATTTCATTTCCTTACCAGAAGGGGTTTTTTTTAAGCCAATTCTAGATAGATTATGCCAACTGCAGTCTAAACATTTGCCATTACGCAGTAAGATGCAGCGCAAAGGTGGTCATCTTTATTGAGCTTCTACTCATGCACTTACACTGTACCACCCATTCAGTGCAATACTTAGAGTCCCCTTCCCTGTGTGCGGCCCATACTCTCCCTGTTTGTGCATAGTATGCATGCAATGTGTGTTTGTTTGTATGTGGCGGCATAAAAGGGGGCGTGAATATATATAAGAAAAATGTGTTCTTTCGATCATGGGAATCAGTGTCATCATAATGTGTATGTTGTTAACATGTTAAAAGCGTGTTAAGTTGGCATATAGCTGCCTCTTTCTCTGCATTGATAGGGTCATAGGCATCATGACTTGGTATGTACTTTGAACTCTAAAAGGGGTTATTTTGTGGATCAAATGAATGAAGGTTTGTTCCGATAATGCATTTTCCAAAATTATGCGATTGCTGTGTCTTTTCTTATTGCCATTTTGTGTCTGTGTGTCGTAGTGCGCGTGTACTTGTTGCTGTGGTTATCGGTGGGTTTGATATCTGTGCATGGTTTTAGTGTAATGCCCATGTACTGGGCTTCATGTTGTGTGGTTTGCATGGCCAATACCAGCCACTGCTTAATTAAGCAGGAGCACTGCTTAAATGGGAGAGAAACTTGTCTCCTGACCCTCCTGATTAAGCAGTGAGCACTGTACTAAGACATGTATATTGTATGATATAAAATTGATTATATTTAAAAGTATTGAGTCAAAGGTCAGGATAGAATGCTTAAGCTACGCTATTTGATGCTGAAATAACACTATTTTCTTTATGCCCTTGGAATGACTTAATGTATACACTTAGTGGTGTAACTATTTGATATATGCATTACCACACAGTCATTGTGAAGGGAAAGTTTGGGGCCGTTGGGTCAAAGGTCAAGCAAAAATACTGAAATTTTACTTGTTTTCCGTATTTTGAAAGTGGCTCAAATTATTGTCATGAAAATTGATTTGTAATTATTGGATAATGATTATTTGTCAATCATGTGACATTGTTGTCTCACATTGGCAAAATGTGCTGTAGACCTATTGGTAGAGTAATGTGATATGGCAGAGGCGTACCAGTTGTTACGGTACATTTTGGTAAATTGCACATTTTGGTAAATTTACCAAAATGTGCAGGACATTGACGGTACATTTTGGTAACTTTCTGCTCCTCCACAATCATCACAAGAACAAATTGTAAGTGCAGTTGGTTTTTGTCCCCACCGAATGAGTTCGGCAGCCTAAAGGCCATGTCACACCTTTCTGGGCAAGCTACACGGGCTTGTTGCGAGTAAGGTTTTTCCAGCACGCAGGAAAATTATCTCGCCTGTAGTTGCCCGGAGCTGCGCACGCAAGTCTGATTTACCCGCAGCCAAGTTTTGAGCAGCACCTTACAGGCTACTCCCACGCAGGTACTTCGCAGTCCCTGTATGCGGTCAGCGCGGCCAAGATAATGACATTCTGTCCTTTCTGTTGGACTTCTGCCATTCCTTCAGATGAATTTCTGAGTTGTCAGCCCCCATGCGCCTGGCACGCAGGTCACACAGAATACCCGCAAGAAGAACATAAGTAGCACGCATCCAGCAAGTAAGACACATGCACAACTCGCCCAAATCCTTGTCCGCCCTCAGAAATTGTGCGGTATGCTGGAAAATCCTCACACGCAACAAGCCCGCGTAGCTTACCCGGAAAGGTGTGACAAGGCCTTAACATGGTTACGGGTAAAGATTTGCGTGCGCACCTCCGGGCAACTACGGGTGAGATACGTGCTAGGTACCGTTACGTGCAGGGCATCTGCGGGGACCTCTTGGTAGTAAAAATTCTTCTTCGCAAGTCGCACGCAAGGCTTGCCCGGAAAGATGTGACATGGCCTGTAAGGCCTGTAAGGCCTGTAAGGCCGTGTCACACCTTTCCGGGCAAGCTACGCGGGCTTGTTACGAGTAGGGATTTTTCAGCACGCAGGAAAATTTTCTGCAGGCGGACAAGAATGTTTGCGAGTTTTGCACTTGTGTCTTATTTGCTAAACGCGTGCTACTTACCTTCTACTTGCGTGTATTCCGTTTGACCTGCGTGAGAACTTTGAAACCGATCCGTTTTCTGTTACGAGCGACTTATGGGTACTGGGAAGTGCATGCGTTGGAGTTGTCTGCAAGGTGCTGCCGGTAAGGGTCTCCTACTGGTGTTCTGCGTGTACCCCCGCAACTCACACTGAACATATTTTGAACATGCTCAAGGCCTTGTCATACCGTATCTGGGGAAGTTTGACTTGCGGGGAAGTAAATTTGCTACCGGAGCTCTCCGCAGTTGGTCCGCACCTAACAGTACCTATCGTGTATCTCGCCTGTATTTGCCCGGAGGTGCTCACGCAAGTCCGATTTACCCGCAGCTAAGTTTACAGCATGACCAAAACTTTTTCCGGGTGAGTCATGGGAATCGCCCACAGAGGTACACGCAGAACGCCAGTAGGAGGCCTTTAGCGGCAGCACCTTGCAGGCAACTCCCGCGCATGTATTTCGCAGTCCTTGTATGCGGCCAAATTAATGACATTCTGTGGTACTTCTGCCATTCCTTCAGAGGAATTCCTTCACTGAGTTGTCAGCCCGACGCACCTGGCACGCAGGTCACACAGCATACCCGCACAAAAAGCAATGGCAATAGCTTACTCGAGCCTTCAGCTCAGGTGAGCTAAATAAGTGTCTTGCCTGTCTTCACTGCAGGACCATATCACCTTAACTTCTTGACCGTATTATGAATCTCAAGCCCATCCATGGGTTTTTAGTTCAGTTACCAAAATGTGCAGATTGTCCAAAATGTGCAGGCAGATCCACTTTTAACTGCACATTTTGGTAACAGTTGATCCTGTCAGGTATAAGTGCACTATCGGCACATTTTGGTAAATTACCAAAATGTGCCGTGACATGGTAACGGCACATTTTGGTAACTTGCACATTTTGGTAATTTACCAAAATGTGCTGATTTACCAAAATGTGCCGTAACACCACTTGCCATAACAACCTTTCCATTTTTTTTTTCATATTTTGCTCGAAGTCAATAGCTACAAAGAGGAAATTATGATAGGTGCTAGTGTGTTTGAAATATGATATTTGCAACACACTCATGGAATGTTGTTTATCATTTCTGAATGTTTCTGAGATTTTCCTGATTCGGTCATGTCACTTGCAGGGTAGTCTGATTGGGTTTCCAGCACCCAAGGGAGTCACTGTGGGCCAGAAGACGTGGGTCATTCTCTCTAACCCAGCTGACCGTGTGGAACGACAAAATTTGGCTGTGCGCCTCAGCATAGATGGCTGCCAGACATGGTCGACCCCATTGGTCATTCACAAGGTGTTTGCTGCCTACTCCGATCTAGCCTACTTTGAGGTCAGAGACTCCAATGGGATGGTCGTTCCATATCTAGCAATGATGTTTGAAGGAGGACTCCGGATGCCACATGAGTATGTGAAGTTCCAAGTTTTCAGCCTATCAAATATTTTGAACGGTTTGTTTAATGCCACTGGGAGGTGACAAGAATTTTGACACCTAGAGTGTGTTCAGCTCCTGATGTTCTTTGACTAGCATGTCTGTGATATACCTACTCCTCGTCTTTAAAATAAAATTCACAAATTACTGTCAAATGTTGTATGAACAAGCAAATTGCTCACTGTTGAACCACGCAGTGTTTTAAGAATGAAAGTAATCTATTTTACATCTTGAATTTTGTACAAGCCTCTGAGAAATGTGTGTGAAGTGGGAGTAGACTGACTGTGACTGCCACTTTTAAAGATGAAGTCAGAAAGCAGCTATTTGCATTCTGTGGTGGGAAGAGTTGGATGTTAAAGGGTTTTGGTGGGGTGTTTTGTTTTTTCTCTACTGTGCCAATCTAGATATTTCCTTTGCCTGCATGGAACAGCAAAGGTACCGTAATGACATGAGATGAAGGATTGTTGCAATGTTGAAGAGAAGATATAGCAGAAGACTTGAGATAGAAACTATTTTGATTGTAATTTTATAATAATGTGATGGTTATTTACTTATATCCTTGTTGTGCTGATGCATGACATGGATTGACCATCGGTCTTGGGATTGATTATCAGATTAGAGACAATTTCTGCAATTTATTGATATTTTATTGCTGCAAGTTTATCTTTTTTTTTTCCATGGCCATCTTCATGTGTGGCAAATGTGTCCTCATCACCTGTATCATTAATTTGACCTCCTGTAGAAACTGCAGAATTAGCAAATTGATGGCAAGTTTTCATCCTTTGTAATAGCCAGAGGCAGTTCATTAATTTAATTGTCCTCTTCTGCGTACTTTACAGGTATCTTTCTTTACCCTTCATATGTCCATGTGTCAGGCTGCAACTTACCAAGACATTTTGTCTTATTTTAGTGCAATTATGAGGTCATAATGTAATTTCAACAAACCCCCTCTTGGGAATCAAAACAACATTCCCATGCCAAGGCAATTGATATACAGTACAGACTTCGTGGATTATGTGATCCACATTTATTTACCATTGTTTCAGAATAAGCACACATTAAGGGTCAAAGCGTAAACTAAACATGTAAAAAAAAAAAAAAAAGAGCCATCAGTGATAAGGCCAAAAAAAAAAAATTGTTGCATTGGCGTAACATGAGATTTTCAAATAGGGTCGGTCGGGCGGATTTTTTTTTTTTTTTTTTTTTTTTTTTTTTGCTACCTGCATTTTACGTGTAAAACTCGTGCTCAGCTCAGTAAACAGTTACAACTGCTGCACCGAATGTGCTGTGTTCATCTATTCTACAAATCATTTATGAGGCCGATATTACTGGAATTATACCCCTTCACAGAATTTAAAGATGTTGAAATCCCTATCCTGAATGTTTTCACTTCATATTTTACTATTTTGACTTAGATAAGATAGATGCAAATTGACACATATGTACGATCTTTTCATCGCACACGGCGATCTCTATTACATCCTACATATACAGATTCGTGTAAGTTCTCCACACAAGAAACCTATGGCAAAACTGTGCACAATACATCGCAGTCTGAATGCTACGTATACACTGAATAAATCTTGTTAGAGTACGTGTCCGTGTTGGAAACAGATGACATACTGATCAAGGAAGGCTTATGCGAGGCGCTAGATCTCTCCCTCGTACATCCGATATCCCCAGAGCCGTTTCCACTTCCGGGTTTGTGCGATCGCGATCGCAATCAACAAGATATTTGATATTGATAGCAAAAAAAAATAATTAAAAAACATGGGGTCGGCGGAATTTTTAGGGTCGGGCGGTTTACGCCAATGCAACAATTTATGCCAATGACATGTTACTTTGCAATATGAGGTAATGAAGATTCTGAATGAAACAGAATGAAATTATAATTATTTGTCCAGTTACTTCCTCCATAGGATATTTATGCATGATGAAAAGTTAACCCTTTGATTAATCAAGAAATTAAGATACCTTACGCAAAGTTTGTACTCATTAAAGAAAGACTTTCTTTCATGAAAACTGAGGAAAGTTACTAGTGAAGGTTTAATGGATTTGAAATAACCAATAGTATTCATTCGTTTTGACTTACGCGATTGCACATCCATGTACACTGTCTTTTGTTTGACTAAGTAAAGATGCACTATGTATGTCATGTTTTTACCAGTGAAATAGTGAAGCTTGTTAATTGTTGGTGAAGTGGTACAAAAGAGACATCCCAAGTAGGCAGAGATGCACCTTCCCAGTGAAATATACTCAGGGCTTTTTCATTCCATGCTGTCAGTTTAATTATTTCTCTAGTGCCCTTTTACATTTTGTTCATTTGGCTGAAAATTTTTTATTTACGTTAGCTGTTTCTTGCGGATACAATATCAGGCTGTTGTTATAATATTTCCTTTTTTTAAGCATGTGTCAAGTGTATCTGTGTGTGTTTGCTAGTGTGTGTGTGTGCGTGTGTGTGTGTGTTTAAACATATTCGATGGTGCACCCACATTTGGCAAATGCATGAGAACCATAGATTTTACATCTAAAATTTCACCCTCTACCTGTATTAGTGACAATGAATGGTAATGTTTACCATTCTACAGTATTAGCTGTATCATTGCTCATGTCAGAATATGTCTTTGTTTTTACTCTGATTTGTTTCAGACCAATTTTATATCAGCTGACTCATTCAATTGTTTGGAGAATAATTCCAGTGTAAATTAATATTGAAAAATTAGTATAAGACCCACAATTGTGCTGCATTGTGTGCTGTATGTATTGATGTTTAACCCATTGAGGATGGGCTGATTTTGCTACAACACGCATTTTCCATGGACACTTGACCGAGTATACTCGAGACTGGTCCTCATCGGGTTTAGATTTTAAAGAAACATCAGCAGGGTGCTAATGTCATTTTTAGGTAATTTGGATTGAAATGCAGTAGGGTGCTATACAGCAGGGCTCGACACTAACAGTGGCCGGTGGCCCGGGGCCACCAAAAATGAAAGTCGGGCCTCCAAATTTCAAAAAAGGGCAAATTTGGTGGCCCGCCTCGGGCCACCAATTTTTTTTGAAAAGTATGTCAATAAATTCGTAACTTTTTGCGCCGGAAATTAACAGTTAAATTTGTTTAAAGGATAGATGAAAAGGACTGAATGAGTGCCTGAGAGCGAGTGTTGCAAGTTTGTTGAAGTTTATTTATGAGTAGATATGTCCAACTTCTAATTCTTACTATCATAAAACTTAAATATTTGACTCATAAAAAAAAAAAAGGACTTTTAATGTTTGTTATTGTTTTTTTCGGGACACCAAATCTTTCTCTTGCGCCACCAAAAATTTGAAATTTAGGATTTTGGTGGCCCCATCGGGCCACCAAACAAAAAAGTTAGTGTCGAGCCATGTATACAGTCTAAAGACCTTAGCCCCATTTTAAAGGTAGTGTTGGGGTTGAGAAGAGAAATAGGAAAATAGCAACTTATCTAGAGTCTGAAGTCACAATTTCTAATTCACACCCGCAACAGAGTATTTACTGAAGAAATTTGGCCCTTCCATCCAAACAAAATTGTCATTAGCCCAATTCATGCAGGAAAAAAAACCCCAACAAACGTAGAGAATTCAAAGAAGGGGTATATTTCTCACTGCAAACATATCCATGGTTACACATGACATACTTCTAGCAATTGTAATTTTAGGTGAAACTGATGGAGAGTGAAAAAAAAAGTTGCTAACAATGGCATCCTGTTGTGATCATGTAATTCTGACCCATTTAGTTAACTTGTGGGACTCCCATACATTATACACATTTCAACAGCAGGCAGACTGAAGTGAACCATGACCATAATTTACAGGTCACATGAACTTCACTTTGGGATCAGTAGATACAATCGTATTGTACTTTCCCTGTATGGGGGAAGTGAAATAGGGGGCAAGTGAAAAGCATTGTGAGGTTAGCTTATCTTCAAATGAGCTAATAGTTCTTTTAATTTTTTAAGATAGAACACTGTAAAAATTCTTGAAAATATGAGTGTCAGCCAGTGTGGATAGGTATATATGTGGTTAATTGAATTTTCCATCGCTTCTTTTTGTTTGTTAGTTTTTTTTTTTTGGTAGCACTTTTCATGAAGTGATAGTGCTGTGCATGATTTTAACAGAAGCGGGTCTTATTAATGTTTCCTGATTTATGACTTTGATCTCCAGTAAGAGATCTGAATATATGTGCTTCTGAGAGATGGGATATGGCACCAAGTGCAGTGTACTTAACAAAAACCCCAACAACAACATGTTTTTTTGTTTTTTTATTTGTATGCTGTTGTTTGTTTTTTTCCCACTTCTTGTGATTGTTCATGCAAGAAGTATATAGTGTATGCAGTGAGGTCTTCGACTAAGAATGTATTTTCGCTGTCTGATGAGAAATTTTTGACATCAGCATTTTCTGTTGATAGTGCTGTGTATATTATTTGTGATCATGCATCACAAAACCAACAGTCGCACATCCTGAGTTTTAAGTAAGGGCTCAAAAGAGGCGAAATTTGTCAACCTAGTCAATATTGAGTTTTTCATATTTTCTGAAAGAGCAATTCTTCTACATTATTCCAAAGTTTGGGATCATTAAGCTAGGTGGAAATCGTGTTTTAGCAGTTTTCTTGAACACTTTCTGTGCAGAATAGTGTGATGAGGTGTGTCTTAGAGCCCCCCCCCCCCCATCTTATTTCTTGAAAAAATCTTTGCACACTTCACTTTCAACTCTAAGAACTTTTGAAAGGATGATGCTGCTGCTTTCAAAGTTGCTATTAGTCATGGATAAAATGTGTTAAAAGAGCATGCTAAATTGCAGCTTAATCTAAAATCCCTTTATTGTTGTTGCTGTTGAGTTTTTACATACTGCTTTTTTGTCCCATTCATTTCACAGAGCACGGCTTGGCAATAAAGTGCTTAATTGAATAGACCTAATACTTCACAGCCTCTTTTTTCAGTACACACTTTTCCAGAGTGTGTGTGTGTGTGGTTGTTTTTTTTTAAATATTTAGATACATTTTTCAATAGGAGAGTTGATTTGAACTGAATCATACATCTGCCCTTTCAGAATCAGCCCTTAACTAAAAATTTGTGTCTGGAATCTCTGTTGGTTTTGTGATGCAAGGTCACATACGAATTCAGTTTGTGATTCCTTGATTTTAGACAGAATATGTGCCATCATACTCTTATTTTGTATCATCAGATGCTCTGCAAGACCTATGTTGCTACCAATGAAATTCTAAGTGCTTTGCATAGGGATGAGAATGTTTATGTTGGTTGATCAGCATGTGTGTGCCTGTAAAATGGCGACTGGCTGGAATGCTCCCCAGGGAGCGGAGAGTGAGCACTGTCAGTGCTGAATGGAAATAATGTATCCAGTAACTGGGGTAATAATAGTACACATGTATGTGCTTTGAGCACTCTACAGAATGGATTTGGTGCAATGTTAAGTCATATTATAATCATTATAACAAGTGTATTACAGTATTATTATCATTATTATCATCATCATCATCATCATCATTGCATTACATTCCCCGAGAACCTTTGAGAGTGTATGGCAAGGTGCAAAATGATAGCCTTTATATTTTGTGCCATCTTTATGAATGAATCACTTTGTCACTGAAATTTTAGATAAAAGTAGAATGAGGATTTATCATAAGTCTCAATACTTCACCCTTAAAGGGATAGTATAGTTTTGATTGAGATGGGGATTCAGATTTTGATTTTTTTTTTTGTGAGGCAATTAGAAACCACTTATGACATGTGAAAGAGCGTACAATTCTAAGAGCAATTCGAAGTTCATTTGATGAAAGTTGGTTTTAAAGGACAAGTTCTCCTTCATAAACATTTGGGTTGGGTGAATGCAGCTATATTAGTAGAACACATCAGTGAGAGTTTGGGGAAAATCGGATAATCCGTTCAAAAGTTATGAATTTTTAAAGTATCTGCGTAGTCACTGCTGGATGAGAAGACTACTATAGTGTATGATGTCATATGCGTACAACCATATAAAGAAAATAAAAAGAGAATTTTACAAAATTTTACTTTTTGAATTAAGTGCACATTTCTTCGACTTGTTACTGACATATGTTAAGGGTAATATTATTCCCCCTGCCTTCTGAAAGAGAGAAGTCAAGTGTTCTTTTGTTATGCGAGAAAAGTGAGAATATGTTGAATTTTCTTTATTCTTTCTTTATATCGTTGTACTCATGTGACATCACAAGCTATAGTAGTCTTCTCATCCAGCCTTGAGTGAGCAGAAACTTCAAAAATTCATAACTTTTGAACGGATTGTCCGATTTTCCTCAAACTCTCAATGATGTGCTCTACTAATATTGCTGCATTCAATCAACCCACATGTCTCTGAAGGTGAACTTGTCCTTTAAAATGGCTGTGATATCCAAAATAAAGTAAACCAATTTGCATCAAGTAAACTTTGAATTCCTCTTAGAATTGTAAGCTCTTTCGTATTTCATAAGAGCTTTCTCATTATCTCACAATAGAAAGTTTGAAACCTGAAGCTCCATCTCAACCATAACTATACTATCCCTTTAACATGAACTAATGAACTATACTGGAAAAAAAATGTACTTAATTGTTCAAGGCAATTTATCTGATTCTCTGAAATACATGCTTACTCAGAAGTACATGCTCTTGCCGATTTGAAATCCAGGAACTGTGGAGGAATTTCTTTCCATTAATATGATAAGGAGACACCATAATAATAATAATATTAATAAAGTACATTTATAATGCGCCGTATTACTCCAGGAAGTGATGTAGTTGTCAGTGATGCTTCCTTAGATGACGTGCCTAGTCAGACATCTATCAGAAGGTGAAATGTGAATTAGTATGAGAGAAATGATGTCAATGTAATCTCATTGTTTAAGTAAAGGGGAATCTCGTTATAATGAGATCGTCGGGTTCGACTAATAGTAACCTCGTTATATGCGGACCCTCGTATCCGTATACTTGGAGCACACCTGTAAATGTACACTTAATGAATCTGTTCTGTCATGATAGCGTTACATTATACACGCTATGCATGTTATTAAGCCGTGACGTTGTCTTCACATCGTCCTTATATCATATCAACCAGGATATAGAACATAAGTACTTTAGGCACATAGTAATGGTAAGTAAAGAAAAGGGAAGCAAATGAAACAGGTAGGGGAAAAAATGATGCACTGCCTTTTGAAGACAGGCGTGCGAATAAAATGATTTCTTGAAAGTGCACAGCAGTATTGGAGATTGCTGTGCCCACAGGCAACACCATCCTTTTTTTTTCTATGCCTCTGCCACAAAGTGTCACCGGAGACATGTTTTAGGGTTTTCCGTCCGTCCTTCCGTCCTTCCATCTGTTTTGGACCAGGGGGTTAAAGGTCAAAGGTCCTGAGAAATGCAAAACTTTCACTTTTTTTTCTCCATATCTCGGAAATGGTTCAAGGTATCTTCTTGGAACTGAGTACATATCTGCCTGTTAGTGATTCTTTTACAGTGCTTTAGGGGTCATAGGGCCAAAGGTTAAGGATCAGAGGTCAAGGTCAGATCCTCAGAATTTCACTTTTTCTCCCATAAATGCAATGCCTGATTGAATTTTCTTGAAACTTAGTGTATACATGAATTAATCAATTGAAATTCTCTTGGAAAGTTTTTTGGCTGGAGGGTTGAAGGTCAAAATGGCAAAGGTCAAGTGAAAATGCTAAATTTCACTTTTTCCTCCATATGTCAGAAGTGGCTCAAGGAAAACTTAGCACATATGCTTGTACTGCCTGACAGTGATTCTCTTTAGAATTTTAGGGTCATGGGGTCGAGTCAGGTTAAAATACTAAAATTCTAGTTAATGATGAAATTACACTTGTTTCTCCATACGTTGGATATTCGTAATACTCAATGCATAAACTTAATAAAAGGGTCAAAGGTCAAGTGAAAATCCCCAAATCACAGAATAAATGCTCTCTTATAAGACAATGTAGCCATCCATCCAAATTAAACGTAGTTCAAGGAAAGTAAACACTTAATACGTTAGGGACAAACATGTCATTTTATTATTTTTTTTTTTTTTTGTGCCAATTGAAGTGGAACTGTCGTCACACAGTCAAGACGTACTATAGACCTATTATGAGAACCATCCTTATACCAGTCGCCAAAGCCACGATTTGGTGTTTTGTTTTTGTTTTTGTTATTGTTTTTTGCAAAGCGATAGCGCTCTATTGTTTTACTTTCTGACGCTGTTAGATAGTGGATATAAAAGGACAGAACCAAACGTGAAGGGTATTACACAGACAACACGCTATCTAAAAAATATTCGGACTCGTGAATACGTGAAGAGAGGTTGAGAAGCTACATTTGGCCAGGGCCAGCTGTATACAGTAATGAGAAATTACATACGCCAACTCACACGTGATATCGCCCGCTGTACCAGACGCTTCGAATTCTAATAGGTTGACACAGTTGGTTAGTTTGAAACCCAAAGATTTACCCCGTTAAAAGAGGGTTCGTCGCTGTATCCGACCTGGCTATAACGGGATTCCCCTGTACATAGTATTAAGGAATTGGAATAGACAGCAAGTAACTTAAAGGACAAGTTCACCTTCATAAACATAAGGATTGAGAGAATGCAACAATAATAGTAGAACACATCAGTGAAAGTTTGAGGAAAATCGGACAATCGATGCAAAAGTTATGAATTTTTAAAATTTTTGTGTTGGAACCGCTGGATGAGGAGACTACTACAGCTTGTGAGTCATATGCGTACAACAGTATAAAGAAAATGTAAAAGAAAATTCAACATATTTTCACTTTTTTCGCATAATAAAAGAGCACTTGACTTGCCTCTTTCTAAAGGCGGGGGGAATAATATTACCCATAACATTTGTCGGTAACGAGTCAGGGGAATGTGTACTTTTTTCAAAAGATGGAATTTTGTGAAATTCTCTTTATATTTTCCTTATATTGTTGTACGCATGTGACATCTAAGTTATACATACACTGCAGTAGTCTTCTCATCCAGTGGTTACTGCACAAACACTTCAAAAATTCATAACTTTTGAATGGATTGTCTGATTTTCCTCAAACTTTCACTGATGTGTTCTACTAATATTGCTACATTCTCTCAATCCTTATGTTTATGAAGGTGAACTTGTCCTTTAAGTCACTGCAAACAGTAAATATTATTGAACTTGTTTCAAAAGGGGCATTGTTCTCGCAATATCTTCACGTGAGAAAGAACTAATGACAAAACGCTGATAATGTACTACAAATGTATGCGTTTCATAAAGATTCTTGACATACACGCTGAAAGTCATTCAGCTGAGCAGGTGTTTCTTTTTTATTGCATTTTACCAGATTTTATAATACATGCACAGTATGTAGGTATGATTTCCAAATGCACCGATGAGAAAGCAGATAAATGTTTCTCAATTTGCTGAAACAAATTGGTATATATTCTAGATAAAGTGTGCTTCTGATAGGATGTTGCGGTTTTAAAAAGGCAATTAAAGACTAAAGAAAAGAAATTGTGTGAAAGTTATGTGTTTATGTGCGTTTGTTTGTGTTTTGCATCGGCGATGTAGTCTTTGACACAACGGATGAAAGTATCAAGAGGCATTCGGCAAACTGATTTTTGCTCTAAGAGCTGTAATTACCACACGCTCTGATGGAGATTCCGTAGTAACATGTTTGGATGGCTTATGAAGAATACAGTGTATTACATTTTATTTTAACCTTAACTAGGCGGAGGCTACCCGACATTCCGCGCGATATGTCGCCATCGCCAAAAGCTATCGCCGCGTTGTTGCAAGATTTTTTAGTTTCATTTTTCATTATTTAATTCATTTATTTATTTATTGTTTTAGCTCACTTGAGCCAAGGCTCAAGTGAGCTTTTGCGATCGCTCTTCGTCCGGCACCCGGCGTCCGTCGTCCGTAAACTTTTTACATATTTTTCATCTTCTTCTTGAAAACCCCATGACCGTTTTTCGCCAAACTTGGCAGGTAGAACCTCAGGGGGATATAGGATCTCAATTTGTTCAAATGGACACCATGCCCCACCTGGGGGCCCCAGGGGGCCCACCCCCCCCCCCCCAAAAAAAAAAAAAAAAAAAAAAATTAAGGCATCTTAAAAATCTTCTTCTCTATAGAGCCAGAAGTGATAGACCTAAGTTAATACAATTGTACTATGATTTAGTACATTGATGACTGTAGTTTCAAGTTTGTTCATGGCGAAATCAGGGGTGCCCCCTTGGGACCCAGGGGAGGGGGATGGGAGGGGTCCTAATGGGGGCCTAAATTGTACATTTTCATTTTCTTCTTGCTTCTTCTTGAAGAACCCTTGACCGAATTTCACCAAACCTGGCAGGTAGCATCTCGAGGGGGATAGGATCTCAATTTCTTCAAATGGGCACCATGCTCCCCTGGGAGCCCAATGGGGCCCAGTCCCCCCCCCCCCCCCCCCCCCCCCCCCAAATGAAGGGATCTTTAAAGATATATTGCTCTAGACAAATCGGGGCCATAATTGTACATTTTCATCTTTTTTTTGAGAATGCGTGGTCAATTTTCACCAAACTTGGCAGGTATTGGTGCCTGCGTGATAAAGTATATATGTGTATGAATGGGCATGATTTCCCACTTGAGAGGGGGGAAAATCTCCTTTTCTCAAATTGTAGACAATAAGCTACAGTAATGCTGTGCTAATTTAGATTAGTGACTGCCTTGAAGGTGAACTTGCGATACTCAGGTGAGCACGAGACCCGAGGGTCTCTTTTTTCCGAGTCTCCTGCATCTTTTGACACCAAATTTGCGACACCCGGGTGCGCAGTTTAGAAGTTACGCATAAATATGTACATACACGTCGGATAAAAAATTGCTCAAATACGTGAATTCATGTGTAATTTCAATGTAAATCATGCTTTCAGTCAAATTTCATAAAGCATGATGATTTTTGTTTTTTGTTGTCACTAACAATTTATAACATATTTTCATGCTCTGAAATTGTCTACAACAAGTTTCATCGAAAAAAAAAAAAAATCCAAGAGAAAAAGTAAAAAAAAAAAGAGAAATACATGAGAAATTTAAAAAACAATGAAATGCAAAGAAATTATTTATAATGCATTTTTCTCACCCACATTTGCTAAGAACACAAGAAAGAATATGTACACCAAAAATATGCCTTTGTGGAACTTTGATTAGTGATTTTACCAAAAAGCATGATTTCACGCATACATTGTTCCTAAATCAGCATAGATTACCATATATATAATATATTTATATATATATATATACATGTATATATATATATATACATGTATATATATATATACATGTATATATATATATATATATATATATATATATATATATATATATAGATAGATAGATAGATATATACAGTTTTGTAAATTACGTCGCAGGCAATGTGTCTGCCGATTGTCGTTCGTTTCGTTACGGGCGAGACGGGATGAGGGAGGGGGGGGGGGGGGGGGAGGAGGGGGAGGCTTGGAGGCTCCCTCCTCCACCTCTGTCATCTCCCTGAATAACCCGGCTCGGTAAGGGTTAAGATAGTCATCAAACGTTGGAAAGTTTCCAACATAACTTTGATGTACTTTTTAAAAAAAATGTTTATATTTGAACACCAAAAAAAAAAAAAAAAAAATGTCCCATTAATGAGTATTTTTCTTATAATAATATGGAAAAGGGCTGAGGAGTTTGCTTTTTTGGAACCATCTATTACATGGATCCATCAGAAGAAAGATTAATGAAGTCACGTAGTCTTGATTCAAGCCAGAGGCTGAGAAATGTAGTTCACTGAATGCTGAGATGATGTAGGGAAATAAGACTCGCGTGTATACATGGATAGGTTTCCTCAGATGCTGGCAATGTCGTATTCAGGTATTTTGCACTGCAACCACCCTCAAATTGCAAGTTGAAATGAATCGCAGCAAGTGAGGTCAGCTTTTTGGATTTGCATCCCGTACATTGCCGTTTGAACATCACATTTATACAGAGTTGATAGTTGGCATGCATGGTCATAGCTGTATTTCCGACAAATTTCCAATAAATGTTGCCTGTCAGTGGCAGATGCTGATGTGCTTGTGTTATAATCGTTTTATGTTTATGCATGTCTGTGTGTATATTTACGTGAAGTATTATTTCGGTACTTTTACATTCTTTCAACAATGTGATCCTCATTCTCCGATGTATCTCAAAGATAATGACATTTTCTGACACCTTCACAACATTTTCAGTCAAATAAAGCGACATCTCAGTCATGTGACCACGGCGGCTGTGTGACATTTCCATTGGAGAGTAATTAATTGATGAAATGACTCAAATCGTTCTGTGTTTCTATTTTCCTAAGACCTTCTGCTAATGTTTTTCTGATTTACTGATTTCATTCTTTCCAGCTTTCGTCTTTAGGGGAATTCCCGTTGGCATTTTTACTTCCCGATCCAAAGTTTTAGGCTTTAACTGAAATTGTGCTCGTGCTGTGTTGCTAACAACAGCTTCAGACAAATATGGAGGTAAACGAAAGAACGCACTGCAACAGCTCATGATAATAAATCTAGTATACAAAGTAGGCTTACACGTGCATTCTCATCAGACGGCAATGCATGAACAAAGGATGTTCAACGAAATGCGTATTTCCTTCAAAAGATGTAGATGCCATGGTGTTTACCATTCATGTGTGATGACTTAATGTTTGATCAGGTTATCAAGTACATGAAGTATAGGGACCTAAGAGGAATACAAAAACCACAAAAAGTGAAGAAAATGTTATTTTCTTCCCTGTCTGTCTGCTTTGAAGTACATGTAACTGCTGAAAGTGCTCCATGACATCTGAAGGTACCGATATTATTTACTCCAGTCAAATCAAAATATTGATGTGCAAGTCAATATACAGCGCAATAATGTAACCTTTGCCACCGCTAATATTCATCTGGATCTATAGCATAAAGATGGTTTACAGCAGCCAGTCACAAGTTGCTGACTTGTGGTGTCACCTCGTGTGTCACTGTCACGCCCGATCCAATTTGTCTGAGTACACATGGTACGTTACAGCAAACTGCACCCCTTACCCACCCCGCGGTGAAGTTATACAAACGTAACAGGGCTAGTACTGTCACATGGCAGTCAAAACCTGGGTCCCGTTTGATAAACGTTGTTCTCAGTAACAAGTTACGATAATATTATTAAGTTACTGAAATTCTCGCATCCGATTGGCCGAGAGCAAATTTGTCATAGAAATGTGACAGTTGTTACTGATAACAGGTTTTATGAAACGGGACCCTGACTGCAATAACCAGATAACGATTGAGACCACGGGATTAGAATAACGGACCTTCGTTGGCATGATGATCTAGAAATTCAATCGAATGACTGTTGCTATCTGAACGTCACATAAGCTTCAGTGGAATCGTCTTCTCCACGTTCCAAGACCATTACTCAAGAAGTCTAGCAGTTTGTGAGTCAAACCTGTCAAGTAATCTTTATCAAAGTATAACGAATCACACATGTTTGTAGATCAGGAATATCCAAGTTTCAGCATATTATTATGAAGTTGGACAGTTAATTTGTCCGTTCAAAAACAGCCAATAGATTGACAATCCATACGCTCGTGCACACGCACGCACACACACACACACACACACACACACTCTCTTCCTCGCCTCAGCATTGTCAAAATGAATTGTGCATTTTGTGACAATCTTCAATTACAGGTGAACTGGTGTGGATTTTTTTCCCCTCTAAATTCTGCTTCGCACGTAACAATGGCTTTACTCCAACAAACCTGTCATGGAGGTGGAAGCACAAAGATAGAGAGGCTCGAGCAAACGATCGGAAATTCAGGACCAGCGCAACGGAAACGAAACAACCGCAGAGGACACTGTGAACCTGCGACAGCCTCAGATTTTCATCAACAAATCATACAATAGGGCACTTTTTATGCTGGTGTGTGCGTGGCGGACACCCGACCAGACATGTAATTCATTTCAGCATATTCTACGCCAACCAGCTGGGCTTACCATACTGTTGCAGACGATTCAAAAACAAGTTCACTGCAGACGACATCATTCAGGCAAAGCATCAGGAACAGACTACCGTGCCTCCTTGATTTGAATTAATAAGCAGAGACACAAATCGTTCGCAATCCTATGAAGAGGATATAAAAAGGCAACATAGGCTCTTAAAGAATTTGAATGTCGACTGTATATTGCACGTGAATGCGATTTCGCAACGTCGATGTCGTGTGCTACATACTTCTTTATTTTCTGTGGATCATACCTTTGTCACGACATCAGTCGCTGAATTGCACCCCGTCACGGATTGTGGATAATTCGGGATCTTCTATATTTTGTTTGTATTCTGCTGGAAGTGTTGCATGCGAACCCTGCAAGATGAAATACATTTGGAAACATCTCTTCTTCTCATTATTTATGGCAAGCTGTCATTCAGCATTATCTCTGTACGACAGCTTGTATTGTTCGTCTTCTCCGGTTGGTGGCTCTTCACGGTTTGAAGTTGGACAATTCATTTTACTTAAATGCAAATGGTCGGCTATCTCTGCTCCCACCAATCTAAACAGCAATGGGACTATTACTGGCGATGAATCCGATAGAACAGAACCGACGAGAGCTCTTGATAGCGATAACCAACCACAGCTTGCCTGGTTTCGACGAGAGATTTCTGGCAACATAAGTGAGCTTTCAGCAAATCACGAGATGACCGTGAAGTGGCGGCTGGCGCCGGATGATAACGGCATCGAGTTTCTCTGTATGCCAATAAACGGCTCGAAGGTGTACCACAGTCCGTCGTGCTCTCAGCGGCCCCTAGTGATGCTACCGGAAGTGACAATCACTAGTTCACCCGGAACACATTTTGTTGGTGACAGCAATACATTCACGTGTGACGGAACAGGTGACCCACAGATTGAGACCTACGACTGGTTCATCAACGGAGAGCAAGTATACCCCCAACATGATCGCCACTTCTTTGAAGGATCGCGCGTTTTTGTTGACGATGAATGGAATCACAGACATCGTCATCTTACGTATCGCTGGCTTAACTATACCGACAATGGCACGGAGATAACATGTACGGCATGGACAACCACTGGGATATCGAACAACCGCACATACCTGTTGATCATTAACGAGGACGGAGGTGACAAGCCTTCAAGTTTCACCGAGTCTGTTGTGCTGATTGCATGTCTTACTGCGGGAGGCACACCCGTTCTCTTTCTCATCTGTGTGTGTATGGTAATAGGGATAAGGCACGCACGTAAGAAGCGATCTGAAAGCTACGACATTGATTATAGTGGAAGTTTTAAGAGCGAGACAGATGCCGCACCTGAGAACGAGACGAACACTTCATTGCCACGGCGTTATCAAACCAGCCACGCCCCCTCCCCTAGCAACGCAAGCCGCAGTCATGGCACGACCGCTTCTGCTCTTCAACGACCCAATTTTTTCAGGCAAAAGTTGAACCGACTGAGTCAGATGATTTTCGCACCCGTGCGATACGTGGATGACGAATCCATCTACGAGAATACGACCCCGTCCCAGACTACGGCAATGAAGGATCTTGGTCCAGCTGACATTACTCGAGGTGGGTCCCTTCAACTACCAACTCGGCCGTCGGCCTCGAGTATGTCGCCTAGTGTCTCCACACCCATGTCAGCACCACTGATGGGAGTAGGAAGGAACGGCCCGGACCAGAACTACGAGAATTTCGTCATGCCGGTGAGAGACTATGAGAACACACCTTCTATCCTCGACAGCCCCACGTCGCCTGGTTGGTGATGATCTCGGGACAGTGTGACCGCTGTTTCATCGTATCTTAAGAAGTCATTGTCGCTATATTCCACTGATCGAGTCACTGCGTGTTACTGAACTCGTACTGTTGGAATTCTGTCCGTCTTGAATGACTCAAGTTTCTAAAGTAGTCAAAAAGCAGGTGCACAAAGGAAACTCCGGTGTGACTGGATTATCAATAATGTAAATATGCATTTCAATAAATGTTTCGCGTCTGGTCTAGACCAAAAAGGTTTCACATTACTAGTGTTATTGTAATCATAGTTCGAAGCAAAATTTGTTGAATCTCATATAGCAACTTAGAATGTTTAACGATTTCCGTAAAATTTTTTGTAATATTCCCTTTTATTTCTCATCTGCACCAGAACTGTTACAAGGCAATGTTCGTGACAACAGTAACTTTTGTCAGGAAATGAGTCAGTTATGATTTGTGACAATCATCAACAAAAATTGCTAGTTAGCTAGTTTGTTTGTTTGTTTGTTTGTTTGTTATATGTTCTGGATTTTGCAATTATAATGTGACATACCAAGTCAAAATCACAGCCAGCATCTGTGTCTGTTCAAATTGACTGATACGATCCGAGTCAAAACATATTCCACGTTTTAAAGGCTTTGTATGATTGAATTTGTTTGAAATGGATTACAATAATTATTCAAATGAAACTTGAGCTGCATGCTAAATTCCATTGTTTAATGGAAGGAACTGGGAGAAAAGAGTCGAGTGGAAATGATGTTGAACTGAAATCCCCAATTCCCCATGGGTATTAAAGTTGGTATCTCATTGGCTTGGAGACTACATAGGTGGCGACCTCGTGGCGACTCAAGTCTCGCTGATTGCCATGTCCCCTCGACGTCTCGTTGAGACGAGCCTGGTCTCCGGGGAGTCGTGAGAGAATTGAACATGTTCAATTTTTTCGGAAACTTTTTCCAGTCTTCAGCTGGTCTCGGTGACCTATCGCCAAGGCGGGAAGGTCTGAGAGACATCCCCGCGACCTCGCGGAGACCCATTGACGACTCACCGGAGACGTCTCCGCAACTGAGACCGAGTCAATCGCGGCGACGTCTCCTCCAGTTGTTAGGCCCGTCGAAGAAAAAAACAACAACCCATAATAACAACAACAATCTAAGTTAGCAGCCTCCTCCCCCCTTGTCCCTATCTCCCATAATGCGAGGTGATCCGTCGACCACGTTTTTAGATGTTCGATGCGAGGGACGATTTTTAGCAGAAACAGAGTGGGTAAAGAGACTAGCGGTGTGCCGAAAATCGTGAAAAATTCTTACCAGGAGATCCCGCACGTCATTCAGAATTGATCATGACAGCGACCTGATCTGTGACCTTTTAGTACGCGACTTCCTGGTTCGCAGCATTTTGCAAGTTCCATTGCTTTACCCTGCATTACAACATACTTCATAGCTCAGTAGGAACGCTCAGTTCGCATAGTAGATAAAAAATTATTGAGTGATGCAGGTGACAAAACTCGCGGTTTTGCGAGGTGATACGAGGTGTCCGAAAGAAACACACTCACGACTCTGAGTTCACCTTCTTTCATGCTTCCACTACGCACTGCCAAGGGGAGGCATTATGTTTTCGGATTATCCGTCCGTCCGTCCTTCCGTCCCTAAAACAATTTTATGGACGTCGTAACCGTTTGAGGTGTTCTAATAAACCTTGGCATATGTATGTATGAGTGGAGGTAGCTGTGCCTATCAACGCGCTCACGGTCGAAGGTCAAAGTCAAATTCTTCAAAAATGTCACAATTTTCCCAGTACCTCTGTAATGCCTGGTGGTCTTTTCATGAAACTAAGTTTATTAATGTGTATTACCAGATAAAGACTCTGTAGGAATTAGTTTTGAGCCATAGGGGCGAAGGTCAAGTGAAAATGCTAAAATTACTGTGTCCCCCCTCCATATCTCAGAATTAACTCGACGGATTTTCATGAAACTTACTATATTGTATTATGTACATATATTGCCCGAAAATGATGCTCTTGGGAAGTTTTGGGTCATGGGGTCAAATGTCAAAGCTATAATGTCAGGTTAAAATGCTGAATTATACTACCGGTATTATGCTGAAATTGCAGTGTTTCCTCCATATCTTGGAAATGACTCAATGGATACATTTATGCAAACAGGGTATATACACAAAGCACGATGATTTTAAAGGAAAGATTCTGGCTATTGGGTCAAAGGTCAAGTGGAAATGCTAAAATTTCGCTGTTTTTTCCCCCCACATTTTGAAAATAGCTTAAAAGTATTGTGAAAATTTGTTTTTGGTATGTATATTATCAGTTAGTGATTATGTGAAGAAAGTTGTGGGCCATGGAGTCATTATGACAAGGGTCAAAGATCAAGTTAAATGCTAAAGTTCCTGAATATTTGCTCTCTAAAACAATTCTACCATCCAAATGAAACATGGCACAAGGAGTGTATATCTAAATGCATATTGCGGTTGTGCCATTAGACGTTCAAACATGTCATTTCAATTTCTCGTCGTTCATGTGAAACTCGTCTCACATTTACAAGATGTACCTTAGCATAGATATAATAAGACAATAGAATGGCATGTAATGCGACATGATGGAGGCATACCAATCGCTATTGCCTCAATATGTATATATATATATTTTTTTTTTTCACCCCACTACTTGTACATACTAGGATTCCGGTTTACTCGGGTAAACTGCTGCTATGGCGGACAAGCCTGCGGGCAAGCTGTAGCTGCTTTCAGGAGTAGCCTTTGTTATAAAGTTAAGATGACTGCAAATTGAATGTTTTACTATGGCAGCCTATTCTCTGAAGTTGTCAAGAGGGAATTTCTTTGGTTGTTTGCTTGCTTGCTCCTTAGCTCGTTTTGTGTATTTGTTTGTTTGTGTTTGTATGTTTTTTTTTTTTGCATATCAATAATGTTGTAAGTGTTGGCCTACTCGTTATAATGCCTCCTCTATTAAGTCACAGTTACAGGGCAGAAGGTATTAAATACCATTGTACATGAAAATTTTGTTTTTTAATGTTATGCATGATCTAACGCGGAACTGCGGGTGTGCTTAGATACATACGTCAAAACTTGCAGAGTTCAATTATTTAGTGTTTTGTAAGTCATAACGACAAGGTAAAAAAGCAACCAACCCCCCCCCCCTCCAAAACCAACAACAAAGCTCTTACACCCTTTTGCAGAACAGAATTGAACTATCCCATTAAATTGTGAATCATGAGTTAGATCATTATCTGATCGGGACAATGCAGCCCAGTTGGGTCAATACTCTAACGTAATCACTGCTTGCACCTCTTGTAATCTAGATAATTCATGTCCTGCTGAACAGTGATAGAAGGGATCTAAGATTTTAATGACGTCGTCATAATAATGTTAGTTTATGTGGGGATAGCTTTATAGAAATGAAATGATGGTTAGCAGTATCATCATCTATATCATTTTATCCCTTTGCACAAGCATGTTTTTACTCAAATTACGTTCTCTTTACCTGTGCTCTGTGTTCTAGTTGCTTCTTGAAACATTTTCTAATTTTAGAGTTGCTGTTTTTCATTAGCTGTTGTTGATTGTTCGGAAGTTTGTAACGTGTCTATTTTCATTCGTTTACAGGATATCATGGGAGACCAGTTCATCTGAATGGACAGTTCTGTTCAAATAAATGAAATGAATACGTGTGTAAACAAAATTAACAGATTGGGACATGTCTGATGTAAGCACCCATGCATACGCAACCCGCGAGACCTAGCCTTTAACCAAGAATAAAGACATTCATTGAGCAAGTATAATGAATTAGGATTGAAGGGATTCGAAGGTGGGCTGCAGTGTGATGCGTACAGAGTTAGCGTATTTCTGCATTGATGCTTTATACAGTATTAGAACACTTGCAATGAAGGTTTTGATAAAGTGGATCTCCAAGAGAAAAGTTATTGCTTTGACTTTTTGTTGTATATCTGGTATGCATCTGGCAATCTTTCTCCCAAATAATGTGCTATTGAAAAACACGGAATGAAAAATCGGACAAACTCATTTTGTCCGACGAAAAAAATAAAGATGTAGATAACTCATTTTAGAGAAAAATACCTTACTCATTCACTGACGCTGCTCATTCCAAGAAGGAAGTTACACGGAAATAAACCCTCCATGTTTTTATAGGACGTTGTTCCCGTGCACTTTTAAGCTTTTAGATGAATATTTTTTGTATCAATCATTCTATTAATTCCATTTTATGAAAATAGGAAAGTCAACAAATGAGAAGTAGCTACGAGAAAGACATGTAATATACATGTGTACTTTCAATGCTTGGGATTGAAATAAAGAAACTTTACACAGCAGTTACCTATAAACCGCAAGGCGTACAAAATGAAACAATACTGTGACTATCAAGTTGTGGAAACTGCGACCGACAGAGAAAGGACCACTGTGTATAAAGGGTCAAGAGGGCAGAAGCCACTTTCGCTCGTTGAAATTATATATACTCTTACAGTCCAAAAAGAGTTTTCTTTTTTTCAAAGCGGATTTTTTTTTGTGTGTGGCTTGTTTGACATTGCAATAGTCGAAAGAGAAATTTGATTATTGATTACCAGCACTGCTACAGCAACTACTGCTATTACTACTAGTCCTACTACTACTACTACTACTACTACTACTACTACTACTACTACTACTACTACTATTACTACTACTACTACTACTACTACTACTACTACTACTACTACTACTTTACTACAACTGCCACTACTTTCATCACCATTCCTACTACAACTGCTACTACTGCTTACTACTACTACACACTTCTACTTCTACAACCACTGCCACTACTACCACCGATGCCATAGCTATTCTGCTACTACCACCACTCACCACTACGACAGCTGCAACCATCACTACTACCACTTCGACTACTACTACTGCTAGCTACTACTACCACTGCCACTAACAGTGCCACTTCTATACTTCTGCCACAACTACAACAAAGTGTGCTACCACTACTATTACCACTACTACCAACAGTCACAACTATCACTGCTGCTCCTACTGCTACCACCACCACCACAACAACAACAACAACTACTACTACTACTACTGCTAGTACTTCTACTACTACCAGGGATGTGGAAGAATTATTATACCATAGTGCTATACAACTAACCATGCTAACCGTTATACACAATACCACTGCTGCTTCTACCTAATAGAGATACTACTGCTATATACCTTTACTTCGTCTATCACTACTTCTTTAATGTGAACTATTATTGCAACTACTAGTATACTACTAGTATTCCACTGTCACTCCTGCCACATCGGCCACCGTCAGTCATTTTTACTGATACTATTTTGCTTTACCATTGTGACTATTAACTTTACGTGAACAATTCAGCAGTGAGAAGTTTGTTATACATTTCTACAATTTATCCCGCCTTGCTCTGACGCATTCAAGGACAGTGAAGCTTAAGTCTACTTTGTAATTGATTTGTATAATAAAGTACATATACATGTACATATCTATTTATTTATGCATATATGAACACATACGCGCACACACATGCACGCACAATTTCATTTCACACACGTTGGCGACAAGTTGGTCGTTCTTTGTAAATACATGGCTGGATTTGTAATCCGAGACAAGGAGGAAATGCGTGATTCGTAGATTCGAAAGTTTGTTATTCATTTCCTTCCCAGCTAGAATTCAGGATCGCTTTGTTGCAATATTCTGGTCTCCGAGTAAATCACTTTGTGCACACTATGTTGGTTGCCTAGCAACGATGACCTGTTAACGTGTGACTGCCATTACCACAGTGGTACGACTCATCAATCTAGGTGCTCCATGTCTGGATTGCTGTCAGCGGTAAAGGTGAAGGTTATATCCTGTGAAACTGGTTGAAATGCAAATATTTTGCACTGTTGTCCTGGCATGGCATGTTCTCAATAGTTGCGCGTTGTGCAATGTGTGTATCATAAACTTTTTTTTTTTTTTTTTTTTTTTTTTTTTTTTTAGTATGCATTTGCTAACTGTTGCAATTTTTCCTCACATCACACTTCAATCTCTCAGCCTGCCTATCTACTTCTTTGTGTTACCTATCCTTTAAAGCTATCAGCTACTTATAGTTGTCTTCCGCTAACTGTGTCTTTTCCTGTTCAAAATTTATTTCACTTTTATCATCATTCTTATACGTTTTTCACAAAATGGGGAAATTTGTATCCCCAATGTTAACCTGGGACCACTAAATATTGATGCCGGGCCGCCAAATTTCAAAAACTGTTATCTTTTGATAGCCCGATCGGGCAACTACAATATTAAAAATGGATAGTTACGTTTGCTCATATTTTGGGCCACCAAAATTTCAGATTGAAAGATTCTAGTGACCCAAACGGGCCACCAGCGGGAAAAAAGTTAAGTGTCGAGTCCTGGTTTATACCATAAGCGGCATGAGGGCTCATTTAAATCTTCCCGTGCCTCGTTATGTAACTTCTCTGTGAAACAGAGCGTTCTCATGCAGGCGTATTTACAGTAAGTTCCTCGATTGACATTGTATGGTTTGGCTAGATTTTGAGCTGCTAACAAAAGTCTTGAAATAAAAGTCTTTTATCTTTCACATTGTCCACGGTCAGTGGTCTAGGCCTACCGTGGCCCACTATTCTGAAATTACAATGCACAAAGCATACTATAAGAACAGATTGATAGACGCAATATTATTCTGAGTCATGATGGGGTATTAATAATGTTGCATTTTGTTAACGTTACTTCCCCTTGATCAGTATGGATAATGACTATACACACACACACACATACACACACACACACACACACACACATATATATATATGTACATATATAGACAGAAGTACTGGAGCAAGTTCACGCGGTTGACTGCAGGTTCATCCGTATTTATTGCAACTCTAAGTTTCATGCAACCTCCATGAGGTGCAATCATCAGGCAATTATTACTTCCCATAAATCTGGGAAGTCTTATAATTGCCTGATGATTGCACCTCATGGAGGTTGCATGAAACTCAGAGTTGCAATAAATACGGATGAACCTGCAGTCAACCGCGTGAACTTGTTCCAATACTTCTGTCTAAAGCTCTTCCTTTGAGGATATCGAGCACTTTTCATAGTAGGATAGAATCGCCAAGTGTGTGTATATATATATATATATATATATATATATATATATATATATATATATATATACATATATGTTGGGTCCGTCAGGAATATATAGTTTGTTGAGGATTGTTGAGAATATACATATAGGCATATATATGTATAACCATAATTATATGTCTTACATATTTATACATATATACCCGTGTATCTTAAAACAAGCAATCGATACTTTCGGTTTCATTTCCTCTTACTGTTTCTGCCTTTTCCAGAACGGAGTGACCTATACTCTTTATGATTAAACCAATAGTATACCTCGCACGGACTAATGCGTGAGAGTACCGTAAAGAATTTGGAAAGAGGAATTACTGCTTCCAGAAAGAGAAACACATGGTTAGACTGTCTGCACAGTCACGACCAGCAGCAGCAGAAAGGAACGGACATCCTTCCGAAAACCCGAGCCAAGACAAACAAGAATGTGGCAGAAAAATAGGACTTAGGAAAGAAATTGCAGAGGGCAAGACGTCGGAGAATCTCGGAAGTATTTGTGTGTGTGTGTGTGTGTGTGTGTGTGTGTGTGTGTGTGCATTTGTGTGATGGTGTGTATTTATGAGTGTGATGTCATGTGCATGATGTGATGATGTGTATACTGCATGTGCTCTTTGAAGCTATTCTTGTCTCCTTGATTTCAGGGGATGCTCGCGTTACATATCCAGAGAGATTGTATTTTAATTCTTATGGCTGTATATTCATATAAATAGGTTTGCACGACAATGCCAACATTTAAAAACAAAATCCTACTAGGTGTTATCAGTCTGTAGCAAGTGTTGAGACAGACAGCTTTTAAGATTCTTTTTATATACCTATATGTTATGACAATCAAGACATTGACAGCGCCACCATGATGAACAAGACAATCTTCACGTTACGGATATTAATACCTTGCTGGTAGAATTTACTACTTTTTTTTCTTAGCTGTACTTCACTTTATATAATACTCAGAATTGTAAATCGCGTATCTAATGCTTTGTATGGAAATATATAATCACTCACTCACTCACTCACTCAATCAATCAATATATCTACAGACTTCTACGTATTGAATGTTCTCAGGACCCCATGAGTATGATTTCCATGCAATCAGACATCACGCATACATGGACTCGCTCAAGCATATTCATGCATTATGACACGACATAATACTCTTCAATAACCGTAAACACAAACAAGAGAAAATTTTACAATATTTCATTTTATTTCATTATATGAAACAATAAAGCTTCACTTTATACATTGCCCATTGATGAAACACCCCTCGCAAAATTGCTGCCAGAGGACACTCTAGAATTTGATTTGGTTTTTAACTTGATTTCATTAGATCACGGTACCTGTATTGATATATGTTTACTTGTTTCTGTGACCCTACACACATTCCACTGTCTTTTAGTTGTTGGACATGATACCGTTGATCCAGTTATTGTAGCGGGTAACCCTGGTGTAGACTCCTGGATTGAGGGCATCAGCGCAGCCGTATCCCCAGCTCACTACTCCAGTCAGTTCCCAAGCTCCTGCTTGGTTCCGGCACACAAAAGGTCCGCCACTGTCTCCCTGCACAGATTACGATAGCGACAAACTTTATTGTGTGCATCAACAATGCCAAAAGTGTCAAGAGGATTCAGTGGTATATCAACGACATACACATACCATACATACATACATACATACATACATACATACAGGACGGGCGATAGTGTCATTTTCTCTTGTTTTCTCCAACATGTCATTATGCACTGAGATTTACAGACTAGCGTTTATCCTTTTAAAAATAAATAGGCATTTCATGTAATCTCATCTTTACATACACGTTATTATTACTATAATGAAAGGGATTATTTCATCTATCTCGTCTTTCATCATATTCATCATATTCATTATATTCTTTCATTTTCCTGTACACCCTAAAACATTCCTATATAACAATAATTCTTCAAGAGAGTTATTCATGGTATAGTGTACGCACAACTCAGATATCATAACCTTGCCCTCAGAGTACCCAAAACGAACCAGTACTATTGTCTGGTATGATGTATGGGGACTGTGACGACCAACTTGCGAACAATGCTTACAAGTAGCTCATTCTTTTAATAGATATCAAAATAGCACTGCACGCATACACAATGTCAATCATTATTTGATCCTTTTCTTAGTTTCCCTCTCTTTCATCTCCCTCTTTCCTCTCCTTTTTTCCTCTATTATCTAAAACAAACTAACAATGTACCAACACTCCCGTGTTCCCTTATTTATTTCATGTAGCTTTCTATTTACTCCATCTACCTATTTTCTATCCATCTCTCCATTTATCTATCTATCGATTGTTCGAACGCTCGATCGATCTCTCTCTCCTATCTGTTTTTGTTTTTCCTTTCTATCTATACTCCTCTCTTATCATTCTATTCACCTATAGAGCTATTGCGTGTTCGGGATAAATGAAGGTTCATTCATATTTTGTGACGCACCTGACATGAGTCCTGGCCACCTTCGGGATATCCGGCACAGAACATGTTGTCGGTGATAGCGCCATTGTACCAATTCTGACGGTTGCACACCTCGGTGTCAATGATGGGCACATAGACCTCCTGGAGATCAGTGTCGTCAACGGCGGCTATAAAGACCACAGATCAAGCAAAACCTGTAAGAATGTACACTTATATGGCAGTTGAGGTTTTCCACCCTGCATGACTAATATATCATACGCATTTATTCGACATGCATTATACGTATATAAAATTGTATTTACTTTATAGTCTTAAATCTATATAATACAATATTCTTACACTTTCCTAACGTAGAGTTAGTCACAGCTGCCTCTGCGACAAAATGTCTCGCCCGGTCTTTGAATTGACTATTTTGTGTGCTATTTCCAGGCCAGGCTTGATGACATTTTTTACTTTTCTTTTGAGATGGAATGATTTAGCGCGGTGCGCTACCTACTATGCAGACTCCAGCATGGTCAGGCATCCCCACTGGCTATACTCACTCTCCTGGTCTCCCCAGCCTGTTACGACACATGTGGTGCCAGCCGGGTAGTCGTTGGTGGCCACGCAGGCGGGGCTAATGTAGTCAGTGAAAGTGATGGGCTGTTCAAGTTTCAACATAGCGATGTCGTTGTCGAGGGTGCGGGAGTTGTAGTCCTCATGCACCCAGATACCACCAAGCTTCAGGTTTTGCTGGTTCTTGTCGACATCATCGCGGTCATGGGAACCAACGGTGATGGTATAGTCTGAGAGACGCTTCCAACGACTACGGGGAATGGCGGGGAAAGAACATTGATATCTCATTGAACACTCTTGTACCGATTGCTTAACGTCATATCGTTTAATTGTTCACAAATTTAACTCCTCTGTGTAAGACGAAGGCTTTTTTCTCTATTCCTATCTCAAAACCTCCCAATTGCTGTGGTGAAATATGCCCTATGTATGAGACTATCAATACGTAAGCGATAGCCCAGTGCAGATGTAAAATTCGAATGAAGTTACAGCTGCTGTGCCAATAAAAAAAAAAGACTCAATAGTTTTGCATGTCAGTTTTGCCGGTCTTCAGCGATTCCTTCTGAATACTGTTCCCTTTGTTGTACATGTATTTTGACATAGACGTTGAGGCCATAGTTTTTTATGCTTGCAGGGTCACTGTACGCTTTGATTCTTGGGGTGGACGTACCGTCGACTTACACGTTCCATGGTCTAATGAGGGAGGAAGTGGTTGCATGAGTTCATGTACATATCGATGTAGTGAGTTAATTCATGTGTAAATAAAACCAAAACGACAAATTCAAAATAAAATTTGTGCCACAGCTGCGTGAACACTTCAGGAGTCAATTCACATGAACGCTCGTTTTTCCCAGCCACTGAAACCCTCTTACAAGTAAGGCCCTAACGATCTCAAATGTTTCACAGCGTTCTCGCCGTGATTCTTTTTTCATCGCATTCTCTAGAGAAAATTAATTGAAATCATCCTTTAAAAGTCAGCCACGTTGAAGAGAAGACAGTGGGCCACTTTGTGTGTGTGTGTGTGGGGGGGGGGGGGATGGGATCAACGGTTGATGGTACCTCTCTGCCCCCCCCCCCCCCCCCTTTTTTTTTGACGGGAAGATTCTCGGGCGGAAGTGATGATTTTTGTTGTGGTTTCTTTTATGTATAGCCGTTTGTTTTTTTGTTTTTTGTACGAGCTAAAAGTGGGTGGGGGAGGTTTCGCGGCCCCCTGCAAGAAACTTGCAGAGCATGTCATATATCTTTTAAAGACATTCGCATTTCAGCTGACATTATCTTTACAATGCTTGTTAACAGATCTCTGTCAACATCATAGGCCTGCCTTTAAGGGGGAGGGGGGTGCATTTGAAAAAACAAACAAAAACAACCCGTGCATTTACTACATTGTTACATGTTCCTTAACATCTCTGTCAACATCACAGGCCTGCCTTTAAGGGGGGGGGGGGGGGGGTGAATTTGAAAAAAAAAAAACCCGTGCATTTAGTACATTGTTACATGTTCCTTAAAAAGTAGCAATCTATATCAACTCAGTTTTTATTTCCGTTTGTGTATTATCTACAACAAGGGGTGCATAAATCCCACCATGATACAATTATTACGGATATGTTTTTTTAAAAAAAAGGTGCTTTCATGCTCACTAGAAGCAGTGGGCGGCAGACACGATCCACTGGTCGTTGATGAGAGTGGCGCCGCACATGTGGTAACCACCGGATCCCACCAGGTAGTTCTTGATTATGCCAACTTGCCAGGGCCAACTGCCTTCGGTCGCATCGTTGCCGCCAACGATCATCGTATTTACAGGCTGGATCGCGGGGACGCCGCAATCTTTGGGAATGAAAAGAATCACACCATAATATATTCTAGACTGGGCTATTGATATATCTTCATGGTTTGTACCATGCATGGTTCCATGCATACCGTGACAACACCGGCATTTTGATACCATAATTTGTAGGGTAGGCACTGTGGAACGCTCTCTCTCTCTCCCCCCCCCCCCCTCTATTTCCTGGGGGGGGGGGGGGGAGGGGAGGATTCGGGAAGTGAACCCTAAGAATTTCTAAGTTTACATTCATTTTTCACGGGGGGGGGGGGGGGGGGCAGCCAGTGTGTTCGAATGATATGAAATACATGTATAGGCCAAATCTGTTGGTTTATACTGAGACTACCTGACTAGAAAGACAACGTAATAATATTATGTCGTTCATGAATGGTATTTTGAAACCGAAACCCTGCAAACGAAAAATTCAATTCTCCTGTTATGTCTGTGTTCATGATATCACTCATATACAAGATATGGCTTGATGGGACTTGTATATCAAAATGTGTCTGCCCATACAGTGCATCAATATTGCTCGCACACAATAAGAGGTACGATAATCATGATTGATCTTACTTTGTATCCCAGATCCATGGTTTGATTAAAATAATGATTGATGGGACAAATTGATCTCGTGGAGCAGTTTGCCTATAATGAAATGGAAAATCGATATTTAGGTGGAAGTCTGAATGACAACGTGAATTTTTTTTTTTTCTGCGTTGGCCTCATGCGTCCTCTGTCAGTATATTTCCGGTACGCCTTGATGAAGCCATGGGCTCAAGTTTTTTTTAGGTCGGAGAATCCATTGTTCTTGGTGCATAATGATGGTATCATTTTCCGGATACGATTTCAATACCACTTTATATATGACACAAGGTGTGACCGTCGCGATTCCAGCACAGTTTTATTTCCAATGGCTTCTGGCGTCTGTTCAGTACGGAACAAGAATTTTAGACGGAACGAGGCTTGAAAAATGATCCTTAATTATTGTTTCTTGTTTCCGTACATTTTAGTTGTCAACCTGCATGCCGCCGTTGGACAGCAACGACAGCATAAATAATTATTTAATCATTACCATTCTGACTTCAGATAATCTTTTGAGCCAAGATATGTCAAGATATTATTTGATTGCAAACTTTTAGGTTTAGATTATACAGCCATGGATAAATCACATCCTTCCGAGCAGCTTACTAGCCTAAGAAGAAATACGTAAAACTTTTGTTCATGAGCATGTGTTTGATAGCAATAACCCAACGAAAAAAACAGAACAAAACAAAACAAAAAACTGATATTTTGCGATACTATGAATGTCTTGAATGGATGTTGGAAAATAAGAGTTAGATTGACAGAAGCAAACAAGAATGCTGACATATGAAAAATGTAAAGAAGCTCTTATAGAACATAAAGAAGGTCAGGTGAAAATGACGGTATCCAATGTGGAACAGGGCTACTGATATTCCGCTGAAATGTGTTTTCATGTCATGCTGCCATTATCTTTTTATCTATGAGTGCCCTTCTGAAAGCGGGTTATGATCCATCCATCCTTTGTAACACTTTCGGACAGGGTAAACAATCGAGTGTCCCTTGGATTTCGTATGTGTGAAATCTCTCGCACTTCAGCTTTATAGTTGAAACACTGATGAGATTAAAATATATTTGAGATAACACAATATATTTGAGAAAAATTGCCCTGCCAAATAAACCGCACCATACATGATAGTACATCCCAACTGCTCAACACTTATTCAATGGTTGGATTTGTTTGGCAAAACCCACTGGTTCTGGTGTGCCATTCATCAGCAAGTACAATCCCCTCCATAACCACCGCCCATATCAAAAACAAGAGTTTTCTTCCTTTCTTTCTTTCTTTCTAATTTTTTTTTTTTTTTTTTTTTTTTTTTTTTTTTTTTGGTAAAGCAGAATTATCGGTGCAATAAAATAAAGACAGGCAGTCTGGATTGTCCAACCACACCAAAGTATATAATTGTCTGTCTTACCCGCCGTGGCTGCTACGACGAAGGAGAGGAGAACAAGGGGTGCCAACATCTTGCAAAGTCGAGTCTTCTCGAAATTTAACAGCCTTGTTGAAAGGCAAGCCATTTATAAGGTCTGTCTTCATTCCATCAACCGGACTGTGGGAGCAAACTCCAGGCTAACATCTGTCTTTAAGAAGCAAGAGATAAATGTTACTTAATGATCATCCCATCGGTGTGGGAACAGTGTTGCAGTCAGCATCTGCATTGGAACAAGCTAGAGATAAAGATTTAATCTGCACGTCATCGCATCTGCTGGAATATAGGAGCAAAATCAGTATGATAGGGCCAGTCTTATTGATAACATCAACTCAAGTATCCAAAAGCAATTTCATGTTTTCACTTCCTGTAGAAAGAGCACATAATCCTCATGGAGTAATAAAATGAAAACTGATGAGATGAGAAACATGTATACTTTACGTGTTTCGAGAATTTTCATGCAGCATTGATAGAAACACAGCGTCATGACCGGACGCGTTTAATGAGTTCCTGACATCGTCAACTCACTACTTTGCATAATACTTTGCATGATAATTATTATAGCCTACCGTTACTGATCGATAACTTTTACATAAAATAACATGAAATTTTCACAACCTCCTTTTTGCATTTGATTTAAGTACAGTTTCCCTGGTTTTCATGTATAATTTCAATTTCAGTACGACCATCCTATACCAATGACATGCGACTTTTGCTCTTGCCACTAGACAAGGCTCGAATTTTCGCATTTTATAAAGACACAACTGGAAAACATAAACTGAGCTATTTGATCTTTGTTCCATGTAATCGTTAAGCTCAGTTCCGAAATATCGTCATAAAATATATGAGTCGAAAATTAATATTCAAGAAAGTGCTATCAACTTGCGCTATTTATGTGTGTAAATTTCATTTTATCATCGGACAACAGTCGGCAAAGACTCTGTAACATTGCTATATACATCAGATTCATCCCGGCCGGGTACTACGGCCTACGTACAGTGCCCTGCCGAGAAGCATGCTCAACGTATCCGGTTACTGGGGTAATAGGCCCTAATAGTTAATGTATGTGCCTGGAACACCGCCTGCAGAGTGGATATGGCGCAATATAAGTTGCACATTATTATTATTATTATTATTATTATTATTATTATTATTATTATTATTATTATTATTATTATCATTATTATTACATTTACTTTAAAAATCAAGAAAACAGCTGTAAAAGTTTCATCGTTCATATTCAGGCTAAATGAAAACGTTATGAACTTAAGAACAAGAGCAACAGTAACAGAGATTAACATCATCCATTTGGTCGCAGTACTAAAACCAAGATGGGAACAATATTCATGCATGGTAATAGCATCCTGGGACTCATCATTCCCGAAGCCAGAGCTGAAATGTATGTAAGAGATTATTGCAACAGCCGAAGCATCGAAAGCAACATTTACATAATGTTCTTACTTTCTTCTGTAAATTTATAGGGATGCTCATCAAAGTCGAGAAAATCGAGAAATTCTGCAAAGTTTCTGTCATTTTTTATGAAGTCTTCGTTCAAAATAAAAGGGGTTGCGAGGGAATCGACATTGCCCAACACGTGACTTTGCAACATGTACATTTCATTACCGCTGTAAACTGCCTCAAGTTCACTGTTCCAGCACCCAATTTTATCCTCTTTGACGGATCTTCAGCAGATTTACGCTTTTAGAGAGCATCAGACTGAGTGTGCGAGCAAAACTTGAGAGCATCACCTGTGTGCAGGAATCTAGAGATTTAGATAAAAGATGTTAATGTATGTCTTCGATCAAGATTCTAGACATATATGCCGATGAGGACAATGAAAACACAAAATATCCATCTCACTGACCAAAGATATACGCCTAACCAACTGGGTACTTGAACACAGTGACTAAATTAGTACTATGCACAGCTCTATGATTTATTTTGCTTTAAAGGATGACTTAAGTCATCCTTTAAAGCAAATCTTAGAGCTGTGCAAAGTTTTCTCCCTTTTGGGGTCCTGTAATGTCCCATAGAATCAATGTAGAAAATTGACACCCCCCGGCCCCCCCCCCCCCCCCCGGAAACTTATTACCCAGTATATACGCCCACGTACGCACTCATATAAAACCGTAAACCACATGAAGGGCGCCTATTTTCAGCCGCTACAATCAGTGAGATGGTGTCTGTCATGACGTTTGCAATGACGCAAGTACCATTTCCTAAGCGCCTTACAGTAATCTGTAAGACAAATGATACATATTACTGCTACGTCTGTCTAAAGGATTATACTGAGAGATGGCTGAAATACGTCCTCTCCAACATTAATTATCAGATTATCGAAACCAACTGCACTGTTAGAAAAGGCCCTCCGAAAACCATAGCTCCAGCGATGAACTATGATAGAGGAGTTAATTTCAAACACGTCGCAGTATTCATAGAACACGATCGCGTGCACGCACTCCTCATGCACTTCCTGAGAAGCATGCAGGCTATCCAGGCTGTGACCCAACGGCACACAACTGCTACATCTGAACGTTCAGTTTCTAATTCAGGCGCCACACTGTCCCGAAATTAAACAAAGATGGACATATACTATGATAAAGGAAATGTTCAAATTCGGCTCTGATCGTACTGTATTAACATCGGATTATTCGCGACGGCATCTCAAGCCATCATAGTTGATGAGACCACTGCATGGTGGGGTTTCTCAAGCTCCAGCAGCAACTTTGCGAGGGGTATATAGGGAAATGTTCGTCGTGCATGTTCGTTTAGACATTGTGTTTCCTTCGTGTGTTCTTCAGCGGTAGACTTCTTAACAGATTCACATCTTCATGTGACCTGCTCCGGCTGTTGATCGGCTTTTGACCATGTCCGGGGCCAACTTCGCACCAATTTTCAGTTTTGCACGAATAAGTTGGCCCCGAGTTAAGCCAATCAACAGCCGAAGCAAATACGATGCCTACAAGGTCACATGATGACACTCGAAGGCACACGATGGCATATGAAGTACGTACAAGAAGATGTGAATTTTTATGGAGCAGTTTAACCGAAGGACGGAGGACACACAAAGCCCACAATATGGGTCAATCCCTTACGGAACAAACACAGGTTCACATAGTGTGGTTTATGTGAAAATGTCCGAATTTCTTATCATTTTGTGAAATTCGGTTATTTTCACACAAGCACTCTGTGAGAACCTCACCTCGTCGCAACGATGACCTATAACGAAGGGCAAAATGGATGTATGAATTCAGCACGAAAATTGATCTTCGCAAGGTTTCGAGCATTTTTTTTTTTTTTTTTTTTGGGGGGGGGGGGGGGGGGGGGGGCACGTCAAAGATTTTGTCACCGCTCACGAAGATGCTGCCAGAGCCTGAGAAACTCCATTGCCGGGACAGGTCATACGATGGTTTAAGATGACGTCACGAACGGCCCGATTTCTATACGATGAGAGCCGAATCTAAACATATCTTTTATAGTGTGTCCATCTTTGCTAAAGTTCGGGAGAGTATGACGACTGCGTTATCATGGTTATTAGGTACCCATCTGGGGACCCATGCTGATATAGACAAGAATTTTCAGAATTGTAAACGAGTCTCGTACAAGCTAGTTCAAGGCTCATATGCCTGAATGTTACTTGTTGTGAGTAATCCATTTGGACCCCGATATGTCGCTTGCCAGTTGTTCTGTGGTTCGATCTAACCCTTCTTCTGTCCCCTAATCGCATGTAAATGTTCTCTGCCTTACTGCCTAATTACACCCTGTGTGGCTTATGTGTATACCTGCCCAGTCCCCAAACCTGTCGCCTATTCCAAAACTACCATGATCTTTACTCTATACTATAAGATATTCCTCAGTTATTTATTATAAGCCTACCATTGTTATACCCCAATCACCACGATGCATCATGTGATGTGCGATTTGCTTGGAAAAGGCTGTACCCCTACCCCTACCATCCCCCCTCACACACACACACACACACACTCACCCGATACACTCACATGCCTAGGGCAAATACACATCTGGATTTTTCATCGAAAAATGAGAAAAAAAAATCCTCACTAAAACCAGTGATATATTGCCTATAGAGATTTCCCATGGGCCGATCATAATGACGATGATGCAAAATGTATGTTCATTGGTACACTCTACACTTGAACCTTCGAATCTCCGAAATTTGGCCTTTATGCTGTTCTCTCTACCGATGATTTTTGAACAAGTAATCATTTTCATTTTTTTAACCTCGCAAATGGCTGACACTCGTCAAGCTCATAATAATAACACGCCCTATCTACTACTACTACTACATGTACTACTACTAATAATGATAATGATAATAATAACAATATAATGAAAATGATTAGAATTATCATTATTATATCAATAATAACGATAATAAAAACGGTATTGCACACACGAGTATACACTAAACGGCAAAAGGATAAAAACGATTCAATTCTGTGCATCACAATACGCATTCCGTTTAATTACAAATCAGGATCATGTACAATGCCAATGGTTTTGATCAACCACCTGATAGGACACGAGGACAGACATCATTTGGAATTCTTTCAAATACCAGTGGTGTGAGAAATGATCAACTTGGTTCAGGAACTACACGATTAGATGTTTTAAAAGTGAAAACAAAAAGACGTATACATGTAAAGTAAAGCAATGAAAGCAGGAAACACAAATAGGCCTATGTATTGTTGAGCCAGTGCCCTGTGTACATGTAGAATTCTCCCTGCGTCTACGTTGCTATTCCAGTGCACTCCCGTTACAACGAACGCGGTTACAACGAAGTAAAACTTCAGGTCACAAAGTTATCATTACAGTCCATGGTGCAAAATTCGGTTGCGACGGACACGGTTATAGCGTAATTTTCGTTAGAACTAAGTCGTTTCTTAGCACTGTTCACAAAGGGAAACAAAAGAAATGTGCTTCGTTATGACGAAATGCGGATCGCTTACGAAATTATACAGCAGAGCAAAAATTAACAGCGCGTCTCTGCATGCGCGAACGCTTCACAATTCAGTCTACATAAAAATCGCTCTGCATTCGCTCCCCGTGTCACACACTGTTTTCGAGGAGAACTTCCGTAATTATATCTTAATCCAAAATGAAATAAAGGTTCGTTATTCCGAAAGTTCGTTATTACGAAGTAAACAGATTCCGTAAGATCATACCTAATATTTGTTAGTTCTAAAATGAAATAGGGTATAATGTTATCACGAACATTTTCTCTCTTTTTTTTTCCGTGGCGTTATTCCGCAAGGTTCATTATTTCAAAGGTTCTGCAATCCCAAAATGAAATGAAATTTGTTATAACGAGCGTTCTTCATCCGAAAATGATATCGGAATCTTCAATATTCCGAATGTTCGCTAATCGGAAAGTGGAAAAAAAGTGAGGAAACTAACAAACCTTCGCAATCACAAAACTGATATCGTTTTCGTATACCCGGTAAACGAACCCTGGAATTACTACCCTTTTTCATTTTCGGAATAACGAACCTTAATCCATTTTCGGATTAATGAACATTCGGATTAATGAACTTTATATCACTTTCGGAATTACGAACTTTCGGACTAATGAACTTTATATCACTTTCGGAATTACGAACTTTCGGAATGAAACACTTTCGGAAGAACAAACCTTAGGGATAACGAACCTTCGAAATAACGAACCTTTGAATGTAACTTTTTATACAATGTGTTTTCAAGCTAAGCATGAAAGTAGGAACAACTTTATGCTGTCTCTTAAAGGGGATGGCTAGTAACCGATCAGTGGGAATCAGTGGGAATGCTGAGGAATGATTGTTCCAATCCTTGTGGGATTCATTTAGGAGTACATTATATATCTACTGTTGTGTGAAAATTATTTGCTTCAGAATGGTCTCATATTCAAGTAATGTGCAGATTAATGCCCCGTCACTGACCAAGGACGCTTACCTGGAAACATTAAACTGCACATTACTTGAATATGAGACCATTCTGAGGCAAATAATTTTCACACAGGAATTTATAATGTACTCTTAAATGAACCCCACAAGGATTGGAACAATCATCCTCCAGCATTCCCACTGATTCCCACTGATCAATTACTAGCCATCCCCTTTAAATGTAAAATTTGAACGAAATTAATGAGATAGCATAGCATTCAACATTGCTTTTCAGCGAATGATGAGTATCCAATAAACAACATACCATATACAAATTGCTTATGCATTCTGATAATATTGTACTGTATTTGTTCGGTTATAACGAAATCTCGATTCAACGAAAGAAACCTGGTGGTAACGAAGACTTCGTTATATCGAGAGTGCACTGTAACAGCATGCAATCCTGCACACAGCACTGACACATCCTTGTCTCGCAGTCCCGTAATTCACATAGGCTTCATGACAACGTGACGGCGGTTTCTTGAAAGCACACAGAACATCATAATTTATTTTTATTAGGTGATTTTTATGCCTCCGCCACGAAGTGGTGCCGGAGGCATTATGTTTTCGGGTTGTCCGTCCGTCCGTCCGTCCTTCCGTCCGTCCGTCCGTCCTTCCGTCCGTCTTTCCGTCCGTCCGTAATGAATTTTGTGGACAAGGTAACTATCAAAAGCTGTTGAGGTATCCTAATGAAACTTGGCATGTATGTGTATTAGGGGGTGAAGTTGTGCCTATCAACTTTTGGGTGCACGTGCTCAAGGTCAAAGGTCAAAAGGTCAAGGTCAAATACATAAAATTGCACTATTTCCACCATATCTATGCAATGCCTGAAGATATTTTCTTGAAACTTAGTGTATACATGTATTATCCAATTTAGATTCTCTGGTGAAAGTTTGGGTCATGAGGTCAAAGGTCAAAGGTCAAAAGGTCGAGTAAAAGTATTAAAACTTCTTTTTTTTCTCTGTAAATTGGAAAATTGTTCAAGGTATCTTCATGGAACATAGTATATATACATGTACTGACTGGCAGTGATTATCTAGAGAATGTAGGGTTCATGGGGTCAAAGGTCAGGGGTCAAAGGTCAAGTGCAACACTTCAAAATTTTACTATTTCCCTCATGTTCATGCAATGCCAGCAGGATTAGTATTTTTTTTTTACACTTGGTGTATGCATGTGTAACCTAATAGAAATTCTCTTGAGAGTTTTTTTTCTTTTTCTTTTTTTAATTGCCTCAAAGGTCAAAAGGTCAAAGATCAAGTGAAAGTGCTGAACTAACTTTTTCCTCCATATCTCGGAAGTGGCTCAATTTATCGTGAAACTTACTGCATATCTATGCATGTTCTACCTGAAAGTGATTATCTTATGAATTTTAGGGTCTAAGGCCAGATGAACATGGTAACAATTTACTATTCAGTACAGAAATTGCACTTTTTCTCCATACCGGTACCATGAAAATTACTCAATGCATAAATGTATGAATGGGTCAAAGTCAAGTTAAAGTCCTTAAATCCCCAAATACATGCTCTCCTATTCATCCAATTAAACCAAGTTCAGGGAATGTGAACATTCAACACATTTCTGACAAACTTGTCATTTCAATATTTTGCCAGTTTTGTGAAAATGTAATCACACATTGTCCACATGTACTATCTAGACCTATTAGGAGAATCATACATTATGGCGGAGGCATACTAGTCGCCATAGCGACATTTCTAGTTTTTTCCGGCTATGTTTTTCCTTTGCCTCTTGAGAAGGGTGTCTACATTAAAGAGTCAGATAAACACCATGTCGGTAAGGTTCACACTTCAAGTAATTAACAATAAGTATAGTCATATAAAAAGAAAAGAAAAGAAGCGTTCGCGGTCCCTGTCATGTTGCATAACCAGTGTCAGCTCAAGCGATCAAGTTTTTGGAAACGGTATACGTTTAGCAAAGCAGACCTTCTGTCCGAGATTAACTAATAATTTCGAGGATAAAAAACAAATAAGCTTACAAATAACCAAAAAAAAAAAAAAAATGGCGTAGCACTGGCAAACTCAGAACACTTCATTAGCAATACATGCCTAAGATATTACTAGGCCATGCCTGCTCATATCAGTGGAATTCATTAAAAAGTGCAAATCACAGAAAAGCCACAAGTTCATTGTATACGTCAATAATAGTAAAGCCAACAGAAGTGCTACACAGCAAGAATAAAATACTCACAAACAGAAAAAAAAAAAACCCACACACCTCGGAGTCCGTAAAAAGCTGATATTCTATATTGATTCGAAAGTCGAGAACGGAACAATAATCATATGCTTGTTGCGAGATTCTCACATGAGTACAAAGAAACTTTCCGGAAAAAGGTCTGTGTTTTACAGAAATTTTCCTAACCGTTAAGTACAGCGTTCGTAATAACAAAATGTATATGAAAACAAAATGAACATTTGGACTAGCGAAACAAGTTTGTTATGTCACATCGTCTCACTTAAAGTTTCCACTTTATATCAAGTGTAAAACCAGTTCATGCACAGCATTTGGTAGGATATGAATTTGTCAGTTTTATCTGCAAAGGTTAAGCATGGCATTAATAGTTCAACAAAACTCTGGAATACATCCAAATACAACATTATTCCATGACAGGATATGCGTGAAATGTAAAACTTATTCAAGATTTACAGACATGTCAATAACCAGTCTAAGAGCTGGCAATAGAGCCCTGTTTCAGCGCATTGTGCAATTATTCAGCTGCCAAAAGTACATGGATTTGATTGTCAATGAAAACTCATCGAGTATACATGGGTAATCTACTCATAATTAGGCTTATACGTGTGTCCTCCCCTTTGCAGGAAATAGGCTGCCCCCTATTGTTGGCAGGAAGACATCATGTATGAAGCTTTTCTAGAACATGCATCAACATTTGATCAAACAAGTGTATGTTTATTCTGTGTTTTCGATTACATCAAACTTGGAAAAGGGCTTGAATTCACAATATGACTGCTCATGAACGGATGTGCAAGTGCCAGACTGCTCTTCTCAATACATAAAAATGCTACAAACATGTGGCAATAGTTTAATCAACAATGTACAATGTATGAAACCTCGTTATTTAACTTTTGGATCATTAGCGTATGTTTCAGCAGCAAATGACATACTCTGGAATATGGATATTCTAGAAAGTTGAAATGACGATTATTGAAATTAACTTGGTTTAGAGCTCCGGGAAAACTAGCCTTGGACTCCTATTCACGTAAGCTGAGGAAATTGTTTGGCCATTAGAACAGCTGTTATTTTTAAGATTGACAATAAAATCTGTCACTGCAATCAAAAACACATGTAAAAAATGCACTTGTGGACTAGACAATATAAATAAATTGCACAGAGGTGTTACATCATAAATACACAAGCAAAGGCAAGCTACAAATGCACTTCAATGCTGTTAGTTAACCACAATACTTTGTACAAGCATTAATAAATAAAAACAACAAACTTTCCAATTACAAATGCAGTATGTATTTGAAGTCAAAAGACATTCACATTTAAGTGCATAAATATAATTTGCATAATAGCCACAATAACTCTTTTCAAAAAACAAAAACAAAACAAAACTCTAGTTTCCCTAAACAGTCAAGGACGATTTGTTATACATTTGGTTAATACAGCACACACATTGTATAACAATCATTCATCATACAACTTGATTACAGAATTTCTGCTTTGCTTTCGGCAGGTTAAAAACCATGTGTACTGTGCAGACAAATACCACATAAAAAAAAGAAGAATGTTAAAAAGATGGTGCAGAAATCACTGAGTAGAATTTGGTGGCGATGACTGAAGTAAACAACCTCCATGGAGGGAAAAAAAATCAGCTTATTGACTTGCAGTTATAGAAATCTGCATGTAAATCCACATGTGCTTCTTTTTTTTAGCTGAAATTGTTAACATGAAAAATGTTAACCTAGTATTTTTTCTTTGATTATTCACATGTGGTTGATTCCTTCCTGTTGCATTTAAACAAGATGTTAGTGATTAGATAACATTTACACTAGTTACATTCAGACGACGAAGCTTAACCTCGGGGTTAAGCTCCTGCCCCTTTGAGCTCGTTGATTTTTGTGTCCACACGGTGCTTAACTATGAGTGGGATCCCCGCGGCTCGTGGTTAGAGCGCTAACCATAAGCTATCTTGTGGCTCTTAACATCGAGCTAACCTCGAGGTTAGCTAACTACGAGCGCGTCTACACGGTCCCTAAATACAAGCTTAACCTCGAGGTTTGTCGTCTGAACGTAACTACTGTGATCATTTCGAATGCTGCTACATTTATCAAACATCAGTTTAAAGAAGCCTCTTTAATATAGATTGACATTGATATGCAATTGAGGGCTGTAGTTATTTCAGGTGTGCAAAATTGAATGTGCTGCTTTCTTTCATGCATCTGTACATAATGTGGACAATTGCCACATTAACCTCTCCAATAAGAATAATAGGACATAAACTGTCAGTGTTCACACACTCTGTGAGCCCTTAGCTCTTGTGTGCTTACCATATCACTTTAGGAATCCATACAATAAAATTTTCAGTTTGCAAGGCACATAACTATTCTTTATGCTATACAGCAAAGCCCATCCTGCATAATTTCTTCATATGGATACAGGCCTATAATCAACAAAAATGATGCAAATACAGTTTAATGCATTTTTTTATGAATTATGTGTATATACACAATGTACTGCAGTAAGGCTGAGAATCTAATGTAGATGTATTATAAAAGAATGACCATTGACAACAAAGAAATTAAAGAGATGCTTGTTCGAGGTTCTCATGAAGCATATCTCTCAAAGTCACTGGAGGTGTTCCAGTTTTGGCTTGTCAAAGTAGCATACATGTATTTACACCAATACTTCAGAACACTTTGAAAGATACCACTCAAACCCGGAATCAGCTAAGCTTTGTGTACAATTTACTAATTTTTTTTTTAAACTACAAAAATAGCACTATTTGTTCATATTCCGGACTGTCTTCAATTGTGGTAATAATGTGGGTAGAAGTGAAAATATTCTTTCTCCATTTACAAGCATGGTAAACATGTATTTGTATGAAGCGGAACTCATCAGCTTTCCATTTTAAAGCAGCTGCATCATTATAAAAATACCCGATAGGAATTCACACTCTACAATGCCCAATGAGATGTTTGTTTCTTCATAGTGGACCTCTATTCAAGGCAGAAATCAACAATGAAGCTCAGAATGTAAATTGCCATGGGGTTCTGATATAAATATTGCATGCTTTACACCACGTTAGCCAATTACAGATTATTTTGGCACAACAGTTGGATGATCTGAAAGTATAAACACATTATTCAGCCATCAATGCAAAAGAGAAACATCATATAGCAGCACTTTAAAGTCATGGGCAATGGCTCTGTGGACCATTTGTGCCTCATCCACAATTGTTCACACATCTTGAGCTTCCAAACTTATGTCACTGGTTTAGGAATGTATCTATGTAAGATATGTAAAGTCTTTTAAGTGTAGGAACAATTCAAACAATTCAGTGCATATTTGGGTACTGAAGCACAGCAAAAACAACATTGCATATTCACTCTAGGTTTCATGAGATTTTCCCACCTCTTCAAAAAAAAAAAATCCTCTAAAAAATAGATCAATAGCACAATCAGGGTATCCAAATGCATAAGGGGGAGGGGGGAGGAGGAGGAGGAGGAGGGGGGGGGGGAGGAGGAGGGGGAAGGACTTGTAAAAATGCTTTTTGTTGTTGTTGAATCAAAATGTGCATAAATTAGTATTCTAATCTGGGTGTCAAATCACATACAAATTACTAATATATTGAAAAGAAAATCTTAAAAGACATACTATTTTTTCCTTCTAAAATTGCTTGTAAATATTCCTGAAAAAGAGCCCTTTCATCAAAATAAAACATAACCATAATATATTATCATGAATTCATCTCATGCTTTATCTAATCAAAAGATGCTAAATTTTTTAGGCATTACTCTGAATCAACATTAAACCACTTTCATATATTTCACAATGAATACTTTGCTGTTGTCAAAAAGTTCAGAGTTGCAACTTTTGAGAATCAATAACAATTGACATATAACAATATGTTGACGATTACTAATACGTATCATGTAATTAGCACTGATGTGTTGGAAGAAATATTTCTCATCACAAAATTCTGGAACAGTTTGGTCTTACGTATTCATATCTTTTTTTTTTTTTTGGCTTATTCTCACATGTCTAAACATAGATATAGTAATGAATTTTGAGATTTATATTGACATGGGCATGTGTATTAAGCCAAAATATTACATCTTTGTATACAAGACTACATATTCACTGAAATAAGAGCACTTAATACTCATCAGATAACAATCATATGACCTTGATGCAGTGGAAAGCAGACATCAGGTCAGTCTTTTTCATCCTATAGAAGCAATATATAAACATATGGTAACTTAAATTCTCACTGCTCAAAATTGCTAAAATTCTCACACAATAGATCAGTACATAAGTACAATTCATGCCTAAAAAATCAAGGATGTTGAATTAGAGAAATAGATTTTTTTCTATTTTTAAACCATGTCAAATGATGGTGTACCTCAGCAATGCTGGAAATCAAGACAAATCTGAACTTTTTTCCCTCAGCATTTGAAGATGGCTCAAAACTCAAAACTTCCTCAACACATGTGATGCACTACAACAAAGGGATCTGACAATTGGAGGAGATCAACTTTCTGAAAATGACATAACATTATTCCCTTACTCTTCCGCTTTAAATGCATACATAACACGACTCATAAAAGCACTCGGTTGCGGAGATATTGATGATTTTAAGAGAGCATGCCGAGTGGTCTATGAAATTGACATTTCGAGAAAACCGCCCTTAAAGTTTTCCTTCCGACACAATCATGATCAAGGGGAGGCAAGACAGTTTTCACCCATTGACAATAGAAGGTATGCCCCTAGCAACCTCCACTATGTTCATTCAAACTGAGCCCCAGCGGTCTTCACACAACCAATCAGTAACCAGGATACCAAGCACTCACCAATAAGATCACTCCCTCGTTGCTAGGGGTGGAGTCTATCTGCGGTGCTAAATCAAAATCTTCGGACACGTTTCTGCTCCATTTAAATTTGGAAAATCATGGCCCAGAAAAACGCTAATTTCTTTCCTTTCCTTTGATCATTTAGCTTCTAAATTTTAGCAGATGACAAAACATTAGACTACAAAATTATGTCAAACACAGAAAGTTGATGGTTTTGACCGATTTTGATGATCTGACTTCAAACTTGATTTTCTCGGCTCAGCGGTCAGCGACTTTGGGTTCCTTTTGACGTGGCGGGTCACATATATTGGCAAAAAGCATACCAGACTGCAGTGTGCATTTAGTAATACTTTCAAAACATGTTGAAACAAACAAAAAAAAAAATTCCATGTAGACATACATCATGGGTAAAAATGTCACAATGACATCTATGAGCCAGCATTACTCTCCTTCTATAAACATGACTTCTGACATCAGAAACTTTCTCCAGTAAAAAGGACCAGTAAAGGTTTGTTACTGCATAAAAGGGATACCAGATTAATTTGACTGCTACCAAACATAGAGGTTGTCTTGAAATTCAGACCTCAAAACTTGAACTTGAAGTCACACAAATGCTTGTTTTAATGTATTGAATGGGTTTCGGAAGACTTTCTGGTAATAAATCTTCAGTAATTAACAGCAACTATGTGATGATCATCAAATGTGTTCATATTTCCATTATCATTGTCTAAGCATGCTACATGTGAATTTTAAAGTGAATTGATGCATTCTTTAGAAGTTACAACTGCTTAAAGTAAGAAAACAGTGGCTGGGTACTCTGACTGTATGCATCACCATAGTTTGAGGATTTGATATATGGTTGAAAAATTACAACAACTCTTCTCATTAAAACAGAGAAAATAATGTTGAGAGTTTGTATTGTCTCCACTGACACGTCTCAGTTTGTTATATGGAAGGAGGAGTCTTTCCCAGTTTTTCTTATTTTTTTCACCATTGTACATTGTAACTTTCAAGACTTTTTGACTTCATATTATTCAGCATCACTCAATCAAAATGCGTTGCACACATTTGTAGTGTGACACATGCTAATGGCCCTGGCTTTACAAATTATTCTCATGGTGGAAATAGTATTCGAGTTCAGACAAATACAAGAGGTGGACTCACAAAAGTGATCAAGTCTTCTTTCAAATGTACAATATGAAACACACAAATGGATGGCTAAGTCAGAGCAATTGGGCATGCCATCATGGAACAGCATCTGAACACTACAAGGAACTGCTACTAATGTAGACAGTACAATTTTAAAAACGCTGTGGGATAATTATGTGTTTACAAGTAAAAAAAGTATACGGGATAATCATGTGTTTACAAGTAAAATCCTTTGACTACTGCAAGAGTTCAATCAGATATAACCCTTCAATCTTCATTTGTCAGCCAATTGATGCACATACTTCGCTATTAAGGCATTGGCATAGGTCTGCTCCTCTTGGGTCAGAAGTCCATGCTTGTAGGTGCTCTGCAGTCCACTCTTCAGGTCAATGCTGCTGGTGAGAGACACCCCGGAGTCCCCCTCTAGGATTATCCTTTCGGCCAAGGCATCAAGATCCGCTGTAGTCAATGTTTCAGTTGGCCCACTTATCTCACCTTCTGCACCATCACTGGCGTTGGTCACACTGTGATTCACTTGGTGTCTACTGCTACACACAAAGGCATCTGTATCCAAACCTCCCGGCGGCATGCCGTTGTCAGCTGCTGGATGCACAGATGATGGACTCTGCTTTGACATTGGAGAACTGACCACTGACACACTGTCAGAGGCAGCGATGTCTTCTGACGAGCTACCAACCATTCCATCTGATTGTGGATGGTGTCCATTCTCTGGCCCAAACAATGGCACATCTCTCTCACTAGACTCAGAAATTTGATCATGAGCATATACTGTCAATGTTTTTCCACCAGTTGCTGATGGAGACACTTCATCATTTTGACCTTTCCGTCCCTTCTGACCCAGAGGCATGAATGACCTACATGTCTTGCTCGGAGAATGCTCCGCAAGTTTACGAGGCTGTCTCAATTCAAGTGGCAAAGGTTTGTATTCATCAGAATATTCATCACTACTGCTTCTTGAAGGTGATCCATTTCCATGTACACCATGCCCATTATACACATTTCCGACCCCATAGATTTGATGTTCATACGGGTCCATGATATTAGACACATTCGTTACTGCCATGTCTGCACTACTGGCCATGTGATGCACATAAATTCTGGAACCTGTTGTTGCCGAGTCATTGGCTTTAAATGGTCCATTAGAGTTAGTGCGCCTTCTCCTGTACTGGAATTTTCGCCAACGTGGCAAGAATCTGCTGGAAAATGTCACTTGGTAGCCATTGCTTGTACGCTGTTCACCACCAAGTTCTGGATACTTTTCACCTGGAATGTTGTTGTCAAGTCGTATCCTACAGAGCTCTTCCTGGATCAAATGTCTCTCCTGCTCAGAACTCATAGATTTGGCTTTCACCTGAGAAGTCTCCCTCTGTGAACTCCAGTCACTGACAGAGACTTCTGTCTCAATGTCCTCACGAGCCTTGCGGGATATGCTCTTCAGTGATTCCAGAGTATTTGTCAGAGAAGAAAATTTCAACCTACTCCTAGGATTCACAGGTGTGTGATAAGGTGTCAAAGTAGTGTCACTTCCTGGTGCACTGATGATTGGTCTAGAGTAGTTATCAGTCTGATTGGTAGCATGTCCTCTATTGACTGACCCTTCATCAGCTGTGAAGTAATCTGGAGTGGTGTCAAGGTAGGACTTATCAATCAGGGTACCGTCTTCTTCCTTTACATTAGGATGAATGGCAGAATGGCTTTCCAGGTGCGTCCCTGGGGGAGAATTCTGTGCTCGAGCCACAATCAGTCCTCCAAGACTAGCCCTCCTTCCCTTTGTTGAGGAAAGAAACTTGCTGACTGGTGATGAGACAGTGCTTGAAGCAAACAGATCACTTGCTCTGGATTCTGCCTCACTCTCCACTTCAGAGGCTGTTTCGGTCTCCTGCTCTGATGCTAGAAGCTGTGAAAAGCATGGAGAATTTGTTGCTGGTCCTGGACTTGTAGCAAGATACTTCCAGTCGACCACAGCTCCTGGAGACTCCTTGACTCGACTGCTTGCATTACCTTCCTCCCCTGTCATAACCCCCTCTGACTCACCTTTATCTGAAGCAGTTTCATGTTGACTCAATGAGAGTGTCAAGGCACTTTTCACAGAGGATAGCGAGGACTTCGACTTCCTTGTCCCTCCAGTGCTGTCACTGGTACTTGCATCATCTACCAATCGGTCACGTTCTGTGGAGTCAATGTGTATCCTTGCCTCATGGCTCCTGTCAAGCTTTGCAATTCCATCAACATTTCGTTGGCTCTGATGGGATGTACTATTGACAGCTCCGACAGAGAATTCATTCCTACCCATTGTTACCTTGTTATCTACAACACTCCCTTGCGCAATCTCAGCAGGTGCTGCCCTGAAGCAGCTATTCAATTGTTCCTCATTATGCTTATTCTTTGGTTTCCTTGAAAATGAGTCGCCAGTCTCTTTTGTGTCCTTAGAAGAATTTGATTGACTGGTCTGTGTCTCTGTACCAGCAGCAGAGACTTCATTCTTTGAGTCAGTCCCCTTGGATTGTGCTTCAGCCTCCATTTCCTGAAACCTCTGGCGTAGCCCCTCAATCTCCGTCTTGGCTTTAACCATTCTGCCCTTTAGTTGTGTGTTTTCCTCTTTCAGAAGCTCGCCTACTGATCTTGCCTGGCATAGCTCCTCTCTGACCTTTGACATTTCACCCTCAAGTTCGCAGGTCCTGCCTCTTTCCTGCTGCTCTGCCTTCAGTTTGCGATTCTCAGCATGAGCCTGTGTGAGGAGCTCTTGCAGCTTGCGCATGCTGCTGGTTTCTGCTCTCATGGCTAAGAGTTTACTTTCATGTTCTGCCTGGGCAGTCAGAATTGGTGATGGGATGTCTTCTTGGGAGTTTTTGTTTGTTCGATCCATGACAGGTGAAGGCAGCAACTGAAATCCAATGTCTGAATCTAAAAACACACAGCAAATAATACAATTTGCAGGCAAAACTGATTGCGTGGATGACCATTCAAAATATTTCATTGGATTTCCCTACTTACAAAAAAGGATCACATCTTATACTACAAGCAATGAAATCATAGAAGTTCCCAAGATGACTCAATGGACAATTGGCTGTACATGCCAAGTAGTAATCATAACTTCACAGAGCATTATAAAAACATGTAGATATTACATGTTAAATTGTGACCCTGCATTACAAAACCAGATCTGAGTTCTTGAGTTTTAAATCTACCACTAACATTCTTGGACAAGATGTTTTGCCCACAATCTTCCCTTTGAAAGTGCTAATGTAATAACTGTAGGGACCTTTATTAAAGGAAACAGTGCTGGCACTGAATAGGTTACCCCAAGTTAAATGTGGCCACACGATCTCACAAACATACTGTGGTTTCACAGTAATTTATTTTGCATTGGTTCTGCCTTGCAAGAAATGTGGTGATGATGTGAGTAAAATCACGCCAACATGATTACACCACATGCAAAAAAATATTTAATCCACAGAATACTGAAATGAACAACTTGACACAAATTCACCAAAGGAGGCATATTTTGCCCACCTGCCATAGCTGCCAAGAGGTCCTCTCCTGTGACCTCATATCCAGTTTCAGCGGCAAATTTGAGACGGAAGTTTTCAGCCGTTAGTCGCTCTACATCCATCTGAAGTCTGTCGACTGCACCCTGAGTAAATGGTCAACAAATGCATGATGAAGTGATATCAGTCTACCTAACAATAATGGCATGCACAAACCATTGTGTTGCCTCATTTGATGCATTTTATAATGCAAGTTCTGATTCAGTGGCAGGGGATCCTCTTTCTCCAAAACCTTAAACTCTATTGAAGATGAACTAAACTCCTTTGAATACATGTAGAAACAATCATGGTTCCTTTAAAAGTACCATAATTTTCAGGCCCAACAGGTATGAAAGCCTTCAAATTTCCGGGTTTTTCATATGCATGCTTCATAACATCAGGGCTGCCAAAATTCCCACATCAACTCAAGAAGGTTTAAAAGAGTAAAAGACTAAAGAAGATACCAAGTACTTGGACATCAAATGCATCTTACTAGACAAAAACTGGCAATATCAATGAAGGTGATTAATACCCTGGCCTTACACTTCTGTAACTGTACAATGCCACGAATAATAAACAGTAACTTATGCGCTGTTTCCATGGACATACACTTTCCACTACTCTTGAAAAATATGTCTTGAAAAATATTACCAGCGCTGCCAACATTTCCACATCAAAACCAGGGAGATGAAATTAAGCAATCAGGAAGATACTTGTGTATTACACTGTACATGCAACTCGACAGGCCAAAATACCTGAATCAAGAAAATCTTGGTATCCTATTGTTAAGAAATGAACAAAAATTTCAGTTTTCAGAACCACAGAGACTTGGCAAGCTTAGCTTTACATCTAGATCACTACGTGTGACAAATTTCTTCTGTGAATCACTTGCAAAGTGGAAAATGATTTTAGTCTGCAAGGTTTTTACCTGATTTAGGGGCTATAATGCAATATTACCTGAGCAATACACTTTCTGCTACTCTTACAAACTTGTCCTGCACAACACTGAATTATGTTCATCAAGTATACCAAATTAAATCTGAGCTGCCTAAAAACTGGAGAAGTTCCATGTGCAAGGCTTTGGGGGCAATGCATTTCTACTACTCTTGAAAATATGTCCTGCACAACTAAACATCACAATCACCAGGTGTGCCCTATTTCTTCTGAATCGCTTACAAACTGGAGAAGGATTTCAATCTGTGAAGCTTTTTCCTGATTTCAATATAGAATCAGAGAGACAAGACAGCTCTTTAAAACCCAACATAAAACCTTCTCAATATATTAGCTGTCAGTATGCTACCATAACAATATCCAATCGGTAGTTTTCAGGGTTACAGTACAGTTGTATATGTGGTTAAGGTAGTTGCATTTACAGTATGCCTCTATTAGGTTAAGTCCTAGCCACAGTAGAGTGCTGAACAGCAACTTATCTACTTACACAACCTGGATGATAATCCGAAATTGTGTTGTTTCAATTCCCTGTTCAAACTATTCAAATTCCACGTAAAGTATTTCATTCTGACAAAATAACTGCTAATAGCAGAGATGACCTTTGTGACACGACCTCAGCATGTATACCTGCAGTTTCTCACAGCGCTTTTGATCCTCTGAAGCCGATTCCCGTGCTGTGGCCAGCTCGTGGAACATGCGCTGGTTCTCTCTTCGCAGCATCTCTAGTTCACCAACCAGGCGGTTAATGACTTCCTCCTCCTGACTGGAGAATCTTTCATTGAGCTGCCAAGAGAGAAAGAGAGAAAGTGAAATTTTGACAGATTAATGAACAGCTGATAGTTGACTACTGATTTTGTGGTACATACAATGTATTATAGTCCTCCACCCCCCCCCCCCCCAAACTTGAAACTGCACTCATCTATGTACATTGTACTAACTCACATTATTAACATAGCTCTATCACTTCTGGATCTAGAGAAGAAGACTTTTAAAGATTCATTAATTTTTTTTTTTTTTTTTTTTTTTTTTTGGGGGGGGGGGGGGGGGGGGGGTAGGCCTGCCTTGGGGCCCCCAAGGGGGCATGATGCCATTTTAACAAATTGAGATCCTATCCCCCTTGGGATGTTACCTGCCAAGTTTGGTGGAAATCTGTCATAGGGTTTTCAAGAAGAAGATGAAAATGTAACTAGAAATGTCGTTATGGCAACTGGTATGCCTCCGCCATAATGCATGGTTCTTCCAAGGAGGTTCAAGAGATGGAGTAACAACAGTGCTATTTCCTTTGATCCCACGTTTGATGCTGCCACTAAGAAATATTTAAAGTATGTGCTAAACTGGAGCTGCCTCACAGATAGGAAGACAATTGATTCATGTGGCATTGCATCATGACTCGTCATTCTCAATGGACATAAGTCTCTACGGTGGTAATCACTTTTCGCTGTCCCTTCTTATGAAACATGAGCCGTACATAAATGTACAGACACACGGATGTGCGAATAAAAATTACACAAAATTTTTTCTATGGAAGAATCAAAATAACCCGACTTTATATGTTTTTACACTAATCTAACATATAAAAGAATAAAGAACTACACTTGAAAATTATACCATATCAGTTTAATTCGTCGGAAGTGATCGGAAAGATGATAAAATCGACTTTCCAGTTAGGGTGCAGTTCAAATATTTTCACAACGTACGGCTCAGATTTACACTTTTTGACATAATCCTGGACAAGGAGTTAATCAATTTTTCATATGCCTTATCATCAGCTGAAATTTAATTTCCTTTAATACAAAAACAAACAAAATATAGCCGACATTATGTTAGCGTTCCAAATGAATCATCACATTGCTCGGAAAGACGGCAGCATCGAACCCTGATCATCAAAGGCACAAATGCAACTGTGGAATTCTTTTGTACGTCAAAAGAAAACTCACAGCTGTTTGAATGTTTACAGCCAGTTAGCACTCCATTTCTCAAACCTCCTTGGTTCTCCCAATAGGTGTATATTGTACAATGTCTTCACAATGTGTGATGACAGTTTCACATAACTGGCAAAATATTGAAATGACAGGTTTGTCAGAAATGTCTTGAATGTTCACTTTCCTTAACTAGGTTTGCTACTGTCTAAGAGTGCAGGTACATCATGTATTTGGGGAATTGAGGATTTTTACTTGACTTTTGACCAACCCTTTTATAAGTTTATGCATTGAGTAATTTTCAAGGTATGAAGAAAAAGTGTAATTACAGTAAAAATGGATTTTTTTTGGTTTTCATTTCAGCCTGGCCTTTGACCCTTAAACTTTGACCTTCTGGCAGAAAATTTCCCAGAGAATCTCCACTAATAGGTAATACATGTATATATCAAGTTTTAAAAATAATCCTGCCAGCATTGCATATACTAGTATATGAGGGAAATAGTGAGATTTTAAGGAGTTGACCTTGACCTTTGACCCCTGACTTTTGACCCATGACCCCTAAAATCCCTAGATAATCCCTGCCAGTCAGTACATGCATATGTACCAAGTTCCATGAAGATACATTGAACCATTTGCAAGAAAAGTGAAATTTTAACATTTTCACCTGACCTTTAACCTTTTGACCTTTGACCTTAGGACATGAAACTCTCTCTGGAGAATCTTTACGCAGCAGTACATGTCTACACTATGTTTCAAGAAAAATACCTTCAGGCATTGCATACAGTAGATATGGGGGAAATAGCAAACTTTGTAGCATTTGACCTTGACCTTTTTGATCTTTGACCTCTTGCCAATTTCACTTAAAGGTGCATGGTCCCGGTGTTTTAGTCAAATGCATACGCGGGCGCATGGCGCAAGTTTCCTATAGAGTCCTATGCTATTGACTCCTCTTTAGCGCTTACGCTGTGGCCCATTTCCCCGAGTCCGAAGAAGTCCCATTCACTGTAGTCAGTGGTCGGATCACAGTTTGGCTCATGATTCAGCTGCGGGGGATGACAGCTTTAACAAACTTCTTTTGTGATGTCACAAATAACAAGCACATATGCATGCACCCTAGCTGGCATTACTACAGACTGCGCGATGTGCAGAGAAGACAACGAAGGCAACGTTACTTAGCAACACCTACGCACTTTACTCTTGATGACAGCTCAACTTCGGTAATCTTCGTATCAATGCTAATGGTTATCGGCAGTATCATCAACAGCGCCCTCTACACTACTGGGACTATGCACCTTTAAAGACTACTAAATTAATTGCCCCATCATACATCATCCTTGGACCAAGTTTGGTGAAAGCTGTTTTATCCAGTTTTGAACTACTGCGTAAACAGATAAATTTTAGGATTTGACCTTGACCTTTGTTCAATTTTACTCAAAAACTAATCATGTAATTGTCAATCATACATCATCCTCGGACAAATTTTGGTGAAATTTGCTTGATCCAGTCTTGAGTTATCGCATAAACAGATACAATTTCATGATTTGACCTTGACCTTTGACTTTTGGCCTTTAGCCGATTTCACCCAAAATCTAATCAAGTAATTGCCCCATCATACTTTATACTTGGACCAAGTTTGGTAAAATTCCAGTCAATATTACTCAAGTTATCGCGGTAAACGAATGCGGACGGACGTACAGACGGATGGACAACTTGACACATAAAGCCTCCGGCACCACTTCATGGCGGAGGCACAAAAAAGTTTATGCAAGACGGACGACGAACTACGCACAACACATGATGCACGCCGGATGGTGAGTGATCGCAATAGGTGATGTGAGCATTTAGCTCAGGTGAGCTAAAAACTGGCCCCCCTTCGGCCCCAGCCTTACTGGGATCATCCCTGGATCTACCATAAATACCCTTGAAAGTGCATTTACTAATGTATTTACTTAGAGTAGGTCTACTTTTTCTCCTGTTTTTTTTTTGTTGTTGTTGAGATTCTCTAATTCAGGGTTCCGGGTTTGGGTGATCATTAGTATATATAATTTTTTTTTTTTTCACCCTAGTTATAATATCTGACAAATTTGCTGACAAATTTGACCATGTGCTTTCGAAAGAAGATGAAATGTAACAGTTAGGTGCTAAATTCGTCCCCTCCCCCCCATCCTGATTTACCCTGAAAAGATTTTGAACTACAGTTACCAATATACAGTACTTACTCATGGCACTAACTTAGCTTATCACTGAAAGGACAATTTGTAGATGATTTCAGACTTTTTTATCTGAACATCTATAAATTTGTTACAATGGGCAGAGTTTCAGAATTTATAGTGATTGGATGAGGAATAAGAAGGTTTTCAAAATTTGTAACAAATCAATGAATGAGGATGCTGACAAAGCAGCTTCACGCGAGAATGCATGATTGGGTGCTCACGGAAGCAGAACAACTGAAGAAAGCAATTCTACACAATTGAACTTGTTACACAAAACTTAGCATTTTAGCATTGTAATGGAGTGGCATTGCAACATCACAGAAATATATGAGCCTTTCATGTCATGACTTTAATTCAGTGTATTATGTTTTGGAGTTTTCTGTTTTGGAGTTTTCTGAGTATTTTCAGAGATTAAGAGAAAGAATTTTAAAAATTCCTTAATTTGGGAGCTTTGTGTTGTCCCCTCAGGGCCCCAGAGGAAGCGTCCCTGGAGCCGTCATGAACAAACCTGAAACTATAGTCACCAATGTTGTTACTCATAGCACTAACTTAGCTCTATCACATCTGGCTCTATAAAATTTTTTGCTCCAAAGATTTCTCAATTTAGGGACTCAGGGCATGGTGCCCATTTGCACACATGGAGATCCTATCCCCTTAAGGATGCTACCTGCCAAGTTTGATGAAAATTCCCCCATACAATTTTTTTGAAGAAGCTGAAAATGTGAAAAGGTTATGTATTAGGCATGGGGTACATTGGACCATGCACAAGGGACAGTGGTTGACCACAATGTAGCTCATTTGAGCCTTTGGCTCAGGTGTGAGCTAAAAATGTGTCTTGGACTGCTGCATGGAGAAAAAAGGGACTAGCTTTCGAGAGAGCCTCAGTTTGAGTTCAAATTTGAAATTATTCTACATGCATTTGTGTCTAGCTCATTTAACCAACCTTTTTGGTAAGGAAGTCCTCTCTTGCCTTTGCCTCATTCAATTCCTGCCTCAACTGTCTTCCTTCATTGCCAATGGCTTCCAGCATAGCCAGCAACTCATCACCACGACCACCAGAAAGGTCCAGCCCCTTGGGAAGCACAAATGACAGCTCTGTACCTACAATGAGTGTATCATGGTTTCATGGGCATGTATGCAACATAACAGTGACCTCTAAACCACAATTGATAGGAAGCTGTAGTCCAAAGCAAACTACAAAAAGAGATGAGAAGTTCTCTTTCCCTAAGTCAGCATAAGTCATCACAAACTTTCGAAACCTATAAGTAAAGTACTGTAAAACGAGGAATTTTCGCTCAGCATTTTAATTTCGCGAATTTCGCGAGGGCCAAAATTCACGAAATTAAAATGCACGCGAAAGCTTTTGTCTACACTACATGCATTGAATGCCAGTAGCAATTCGCGAAAATTTCATGCCACGAACAAGGCTGTTGGCTCCAATTCGTGAAAATTTCATGCCACGAATATATCATGTTTTACAGTATTAATGCCACATACTATCTTAAAAAGGCAATGACAGCCACGGATAAGAGTAACTATTCAAATTTGTTCAAATTCACGAAAATCTTCCGTTGAGATTTTTTTTGCAACTGATTGGACAAACTGCCGTACATTGACGGAAAAAATGCACTGAATTTATCAGTGTTTTAGTAGTAGCCCATGATAAAGAAATCATGGGCATACATACAGTGTACTTTGAGTACACACGCCCATGATTTCTTTTATCATGGATACTACTAAACACATGATCAATTCAGTGCTTGAATATTATAGCAACTGATTGACAAATTGCCATACATCAATGTAAATTGATGTATGGGCAATTTGTAAATCAGTTGCATATATACAAATTTGTATTCTCAGCAATGAACACAGAACAATAGTACTGTGAATGATCCTTCTAAAATACAGTGTAGCTGCAGTCCATCCCTAAATTACAGCCAGACCTTGTCACTATCATGTACTCATCAAAACAGCAGCTTTTTTTGATGAAATTAATCCAAATCTATGAATGTACACACTCTTGGGAATGGGCACTGAAATCAAGCTAAGAATAGGCAAATTGTCTGCACTTTGTCATCTAGGTTGAGACAAAAAACAAATTCAAAACTAAATCTTTACCCTTTCTGAGCAGGCCACCCTCCTCGTCAACAAAAGATCCATCTCCTTTGGACCACTTGCCATCTATGCCTTTCCAATCCTGCTGGATGCCATTGGTGTCTTCGCTTGTTTATTCATGCTCTCACCTTCATCTTCCTCCTCTTGAATCAATTGATCTGCCACAGCTCTTTGTGTATTTCCATCCTTCTGAGGACTTCTTTATCTCTGTCATGAATGTCTTCCAAAAATTTACCCACTTCATCCACATATTCACTTCCAAGATCTGCATTGTCTGTATCTATGTGTACTTGTGATGACTCTTGTGGGTCTACTGCCCTTCTTGATATAGGAGGCTGATTTTTGTCTCTGTGGTATGCATCAGTTTCAGTACTTCTACATGATGAGCTTGACAGATGCACCTCCTCCACATCAGTGGTTCTGTTCACCCTGTTTGTATGTTGTTTCTTCTCATCCAGTGATGCTCCTGTCTTTTCTGTCCTTCTGTCAACTGTCCCTGTATTTCTAGGTCTCTTGTCTCCACTCAAAACACCTGTTCCATCCATGTCTAAACCATCAGTTGGTGCATTACGCTCATTTGGCACATCTTCATCATATTCCCAATGTCCGATACATCTAATTCTGCTTCATTAGGAGATGCCTTGTCTTCTACAGCAGTACCCTCACCATCCCCTCTCTGCTCTGACTGCAGTCTTGACTTCATGCCACGATCCTGCTTCTGCTTTGACAAAGGTGTGCTTGTCTGGATGGGCTTGACAGAGGAAAGTTTCTGGGTCACCTTCCGTCACTAGGAATCCCTGATGGTAACTTGAAGCTGCTCTCTTGCTCCTGGATAATGCTGTCGGCTTATGTTCCTCTCTGGAAGATGGCTGCTGTACTGCCTCTCCAGGTAGATGTGGCTTTGATCTTCCCTGCTAAGTGTTTGCTGTTGTTGACGTCTTGTGCTTGAGACAGGGATCTTGCTGGCTGCCAACTTCTGATGGTACAAATCATCAGAACATGAGAACGTAATACCGGTACTAAGTTATTTACTTGATAAACTCTGGGGAAGCAACTGCTGCAGACATGACATATGAAATACATGCAAATCAAGAAGTATTTTTTTTTTAAAGGGACCTGGTACAAATAGATTCATAAAGGGTATTTAAGTATAATGTATAGATGCCCTCTCTATACCACATTATTCTCCAATAGCTGTACAAAACATCTTCACAATGTGACATGACAGTTTCACCTGACTGGCAAAAAACTGAAATGACATGTTTGAAAGATTGATAGCATAACCCCCTAAAAAAGCAGAGTGAATATAAATACAATCCTTGTCTCATTTGACCTCTGATCTTTGATTCCAGGGTCATAACTTTCTCCAAATAATCACAACTTGCTAACGACTATACACCAATTTTCATGGCACTATTTTGAGCCATTTTCAAAATAGGGTAAAATAGTGAAATTTTAGCATTTTTTACCAGACCTTTGACTCCATGGCCCAAATCTGGCCACAGAAACATTGTGCAGTCATGCACGTATATCCCCAAGTTTAATGAAGTGTAAACATTGAGCCATCTTCATGGTATGGAGAAAACTTGCAATTTCAAGCATAGTAATCTATTAAACCGTTGCCACCCACGACCCAAAACTTCTCAAAAGACTCAATGTCAGGCAATACATGACCTGGTACAGTGTACACATATATGTACTAATTTTCATGACGATACCTGTAGCCATTTATGAGATATGGAGAAAAGAAGAGAAAATTTAGCGTTTTTGCTTGACATTTGACCCCATGGCCCAAAACTTTCCTAGAGTATCTTTATCTGGTAATCATGTGTACATTAAATTCATGAAAGTAACTTAAGACATTGCAGTGCAGAGGAAATAGTGACATTGTAGAATTTGACCTTGACCCATTACCTTTGACCTTCAGTGCATGTGCACACAAGTGATAAGCTCAGCTCCTTCCACTAATACATACATATGCCAAATTTCATTCGGATACTTTAAATGATTTTTAAGTTATGTTGTCAACAAAATCGTTTATGGACGAATAGATGGATAAACAACTTGGATAACACAGTGCCTCCGGTGACACTTTGTGGCGATAAAAAAGAAAAAAAAGAAGCAAAATTCTTATCTTACGATGCAACGTCCAAAGACAGAATTAGATCAACTAACCGATACATACCTACTACTAACTACTACTTCTTGACAGACACATCTGAGATGGTGTATCAAATATATCTGTGTTTGCATTTCAGCTATTTAATCCCAATATTTTGTGCTATGCAATTATATAGTACAGAAGTCTTCTTCCTCTGTATGGGCAAGGTAGTCTCAAGGAATTACATCAGATACGATTTGTTTTTTGGCACGATAACAGTGGCCAGCATATAGTCCATACAAAAACTGACAAAGGCATGAAAGATGATAGAAATTGAAGTGACATGCATTCATTTATTTACAATTTGAAGAAGGTGACTCATTCTGTCAAATCTGGCTCTATGCTTCCTTTCGAGAGAATAAGTCAAAAAATGTTTCCCACATTGTCTGAGCAGCAATCTGGCGTGAAGTTTGTTTGATAAATCATGATTCTTTACTGGCAATGCTATGTGACAAAATTATGGTATTTAATCATTTATTTCATTTTATTTGGAGAGACTTGCATGTAAAAATGATGATTAAAAAAAAAAAAGAAGAAACAGATCAATACTCATATTGAATTTATGTATATCTTATATGGGCTATCACTGCAAGTCAACCAGTAATCAACACTATTCATCTGACCTTCCTGTATCTTGTATAGTGTAGAAATAACCTGATTTAAACTGAGTGCATCCAGGCATGAACTACCCACCTTTTTGTGCCACTAACAATTAACATTAAGCACACAGGCATGATTTTACATGCATAAACCTTCATGCACCCGTAAATCTCCAGGCATTGACTAACCTTCACTGGCAGCTGCCCACGAGGAATACTAGGAGCATTCACAGCAATATTTGATGATGGTGAGGAGGAAGAAGGGGAGGAAGAAGGGGAGGAAAGGGACTGGGAGGGGGGTCTTGGGTCATGGGAAGCTGGGGCTATGGGCTGGGAGGGTGATCTCATGAACTTAAAGCTAAAGGTTTGGGACAGCGAGTTAGCAACCTGGGTCAAGTAGGGAAGGGATGAAAATCAGGTACAGTGTGTTAAAGATTAGCAGGAAACAAGACTAAAACAAACATATAATAATCATTTGTATGTGTGGGAGTATCTACATCTCTGTTGTATATAAAAGCTATAAAATGGCTATTTGATGGAGGAAGATACAGATTTTGAGAAAAGGGCAAGTCCAAGATAAGGTACCCCGGAGGAGGCAAAACTTTACCTTTGTTCAATATTGACTGTCTTATATCATTTTAAAGCTTATGAGTTAAAGTTTCAAACTCCATGAAGGAAAAAAAATTGTAATGTGCCAGTTTATGTAATTTCAAGGGCTTAATTTGTATAAATGTGAAATATAGCTTTACGTATGGGTCAATTATAAAAAAAAATCATATTTATTCAAAGGAAAACAAGTAATCTTTGATTAAAATGTGGATATTAGAAGTTCATCATATAGTTTGACTTGCTATGAAAAACTAGGGATTATGCAATTTAATAATTACGCAAATTAGGTTGTGTCGTAATACATAACAAATTGAAGGCATTTTTAAAGGTTTATTCTTAAATATTTTAAGTGGAAATTCAAAGGAATTACACCTTGGCAAAAATTATAACGTCGCTGGGGCGACAAGACCTCGTATCTGCAAAATGTCAAATGTTCAGGAGAGCAAAAAAAATATGGCAGCCAAAGCACTATATCAAATGGGAGAGTCTTTCCTTTGACATGCCATGGTGGCTTCATTTTTGGGGTAAAACAGCTAGGATTTGGACAGGACATCACTTATCTGATTATCTGACCATTAATATAAAAAAGTCATTTTCACCAAAATTTCAGATACGAGGTCTTATGCTAGAATTTGTCACTTTTTTTTTGCTTTGTGATGCATGGTCACATATTTGGGTTTTATTCTCCTTAAAAAAAACCCAACACACATACACACTTTCAATTACATAAGGTACTGTTCACTACTAATTGCAGAGCACTAGCTTGCTACAACATATGTATGTGATGATGATGAAGATGTTCCTTCAAATTACTGTTTCTTGCATAAAATTGTTTTTTATTGCAAGTGATTAACAAATTGCCCTTTATTCATGTAAAAACAAACAAACAAACAAACAAACAAAACCCTCCCCCCCCCCAGATTATTCAGTGTTTAAGTAGTAGATGATGATAAAAATCATGAGCATACATACAACTGTATTTGGGTTTGACTCCAATTAACAACCTGATTGCTTGACAGACGTACTGTATATATCCACTAGATTACTGAGGTTCTGTGCAGCAGGTACTTCATATTTATTCAAATTAATGTTTCTTGCATCTAGCTGCTTTTTGTTGCAAATGAATGGAAAACTGCCCTTCATCGATGAAAGTTAACACTTGATTATTCAATGTTTTAGTCAGAACTATTCTAAAAAAAATAAAATAAAATCACGGGCCTGCATACTAAGGTTGGATATAAAAGTATAAAATATAATTAGATATGATTATGACGGTAAATATTCTGGAATATTATTTTCTTGACAATCTACATCAATATTTGAATAATTGCAATTGATTTCACTTCAATAATCGGACACGCCCCCCCCCCCCATAATTATGGTTCTCCACATACTTAAGAAATGAGGGACAAATGTCCCATATTATTAGAACTGTCCCATATGTAACACATCATATCTGTCTCTAATAAGAACCTGTCATTAGAGCTTTTTGCCTGATGACATAGAACTTACCTGTGATAATCTGAGTGTTGTGACTTTTATCACACTGAGTTACAAGATAAAATACTTTGAGAGAATTTTCAGGTTGAAAAAAATTTGTTAAAATATGATTTTTTTCCCCCCTGGTCCCATATGTAACGGCACATATTTTCTCTTCTAAGATACTTGTCAAGGTAAGGTCATCTATCACTATTTTCACATGATTATTTTTCCCTTTAGACATCAATCACCATGATGAAGTTCAACATAATCAAAGGCCCTTTACACTATTTTTCAGGCCATAAAAACCTCTGAAATGTCCCATACGTTACGCGCTCCTTATCTTGGACTTCCCAAAATAAGAATAACTCTGGAGTGATTCTTTATCAGATATTAAGATAAATACATACTATGTACACACATAAACACACAGCATTCATGTATGATGAACATTGTATACATATGAGGATGCATTGCAAAGCCCACAAATATCACATGGGACCATGTCTTGTTGAGCCTGAATATATGTCCTCTGGGTAGCGAGCATGGTCATTTTCTGCATTTTTCATTAAAAAAATATAATCCTTTTATCTAAGTCTGCAATTCAAAAGCACAAAATGAAGTTTATGTAGTGTTCTTCAGAGTTTTTGTAAACCCCTGTCTTTTGGTTTAGGTTTTCTCAGCATGAACTCCAGTGTGCACAACTACCCTGCTAAAAAATGATGATCTCTTTCTTTATGAATGGTGTGGAGTTTCAAATCCTTTTTTTTCCCCTTTCCTGTGAATATAGAGCATGTGTTCTTCAAAAGACTCTAAAACCCATTCTTCAACAAACATTTTCCTGGATGTTGGGCTTTCACTCTCATTTATCTGACAGTGGGTTAAGAACATCAAATTTGATGAGTTTTCCGTCACCTTAACCCTAGACAAACTTTTTCAAAATCTGACAAAATTTCATCTGGCATCTTTTTTCTTTTTCTTTCTTGGTGGGGGGTAAATTTTGTGACGTGATGTCCCATGTGATATTCAAACTTCATAGTTAAAGACAGAGAAGACCAAAGCCAATGAAATATTAAAGCTCGAAAGCTCTATACTCCACTTGTGAGTAATTATAGCACACACTTGGCATTAATACAGCATCTCTCCACTCATGGAAATATCTATCTACTAAATCATTAATGATTCATAACCTAGATAGAATAATAGTCAAACTGCAGATGTACCAGGGACAAGTAAAGAAAGATGTGACAGTAGTATGGTCAAAATTTCTGAGACCAGAACCAGTTTGGATAAATTAGACTAAGAATTAGAATTGAAGTGTTTGGAAGGGATGTTCTATACTGCTCTGCACAATACAGTGACTTTATGTGTATACATGTACAGTATCAGTGTTGTAGCTTCCTGGTCACAATCACATCATTGGACTTTTTATTCTTACTGTCCATGTCCTAAATCCACTCAGGTATCTACTTAAAGTACATGTTTTTTCTTCAAAAACAAGATAGCTGAGCATGATGTTCTGGCTGAACATTTCCTCACCTGTCCATACCCCATGTTTGATATGGCAAAAAATTTGCAATTGTTTCTTGACAGTCTGTCAACACAGAAATACAAAATAACAAGCTGATAACTCATCACAAACATGCACTGAATACCACAGTACCATCCTGCCACTGAATGACATATTTACTACAAATTGTAATATAATATGATGATACAGATTCAAACATCAAGTAAGATGATATAAGATGTATGCACTTTGGGAAGTGGGAAAAGTTAGTGTGCAGTAACAAATGTTGTTTGGAGAATGATAGTATGGCATACTTGATAATCTGAGTACACTACAATACTGACAGGTAGAGCATATCAGAGATGGCTTCAATACCTCCTCTGTTAGACCTTCAGGCAACCCAGCTGAGGTATTCAAATCAGAGCTCTTCTCTGATTGGCTGTTTTCAGAGCCAAGCATGGTAACCTGCAAAGCAAAAAGTGTATGAAATTAAAGAGGGAAAAATTCATACTGAGCGACATTTCAAGCCCAAGTTTAAATGTGCTCCTCCTAAACAGTAAAGACATGCCAAATGAGTCTAACATGAGGCCTGGGAAAGAACTGATTTGGTCATTGTGCTGCCACTTCATGTTCCTGTTGGCATAGTAGAATCAAACTAGAATTATCACTGAAGGTGATTAATACCCCCGCCCCTAGTGTTGCTTTATAGTATGTGATGTCATGAGGGCAATGACGTTAATACCAAGTTTGTGCATTTGTCGAATTGGAAACAGAATAATTTAAGTTTACTGTACAATTACAGAGTTGACACTGAGTATAAAACTTACAGCAAATGGAAACATGCTTTCCCTCAGCATCACTACACTTAAAGACCATCATACACACCAAATTTGACCTTCATAGCTTGAATGGCTTATTTTGATACAAAAATGAGTGGTTACCATGGCAACACATTTTCCTTAAACCAGCACATTGGTGTCTTGCAAAACTACACTTTTAGATCATGATACATACTAAATTTGACTTTAATTGCTTGAATGATGGAAAAGTTATTCGATCTGCAAGGTTTTGGTAAAATTGTGGTTACCATGGCAACGGTTTGTGTGACGAACACAAAAATTATGTGTTCCACATCTATACCTCAGGGCCATAATGCCTACCAAATTTGGTTTCAATTGCTTGAAAACTGTGGAAGAAGTTCACTCCACAGGATTTAAAAAAAAAAAAAAAAAACATGTGCGGTTACCATGGCAACGCATTGTCCAATACAAATACAAAGGACATTTTGCAAAACTACACTTAAAGAGCATCATACACACCAAATTTCACCTTCATAGATTAAATGGTTCAATTTGATTAAAAAATGAGTGGTTACCATGGCAACACATTTTTCTCATATTAACACATTGGTGTCTTGCACAACTACACCTGCCGACCATCATACATACTAAATTTGATCTTAATTGCTTGAATGATGTGGAAGTTATTCAATCCACAAGGTTTGGGTAAAATTATGGTTACCATGGCAATGCTTTGTCTGACAAACACAAAAATTATGTGTTCCACATCTACGCCTCAAGGCCATAATGCCTACCAAATTTGATTTCAATTGCTTCAAAACTGTGGAAGTTGTTCACTCCACAAGATTTCGCAGAAAACATGCGGTTACCATGGCAACGCTTTCTCAAGTACAAACACAAAGAGTGTCTTACATAACTACACCTATAGATCATCATAGATACCAATTTTGAAATTCATTGCTTAAATACTAAGGAAGTTATTCAATCCACAAGGTTTGGTAAAATCATGGTTACCACGGCAACGCATTGTCTGACAAACACAAAAAACACGTCTTGCACATCTATACCTCAATATCATCATTTACCCTAAGTTTCATTTTAATTGCTTCAAAACTGTAGGAGGAGTTTGCGACGCAAGATTTTGCAACAGACCGACCGACCGACCACCGACCGACCACCATCACGGTGATTCCTATATACCCCCTTCATACTATGTGTGGCGGGGGTATAACTAGCAATGTCTGACTGGTATGCCCCCGCCACATTGCATTATTCTCCCACAGGTCTGTTGTACACCTTGACAGTGTGAGATGAGATTCACGGTGAATCAATCACCTGACTGGTAAAAAATTGAAATAACATGTTTGAAAGCTTGATGGCACAATCACAAATGTGTTTAATGTTTATACATTCCTTGAAACAGATTCTATTTTGATGATAGCTAAAGTGTTTTCAGAGAATAAGTATTGCCCTCTGACCCCACATTTTTCTTCAAATAATCATTAACTGGTAATATCCAATTTTCATGACAATACTTTGAGCTATTTTCAAAATATGGGGAAAAATGGTGACATTTTAACATCATTTTACCTTTGATCCCATGGCCCAAATTTTTCTATGTGACCATGCATCACAACAAGAACAAAAAATTGCACACCTGATTTTGCGTGAGCACTCAAAATAGTTGAAACAGGTAAGCTGGGTCAATCTTTAGTTTTGTACACTTTCTGGAAAAAAAAAAAAAAAAAACTTCTTCTGCATAATTCCAAAGTGAGGGATAAAAAAAGCAAATGGGAAATTGTGAACACGCATGATCAGGTATGGTTTAGAGGCCCCTTTTTATTATCTACAAACTCTTCCAACACTCTACAGTCCTAACTCTCATAACCTTTGAAAAGATGATGCTACTGGCTCGAAAGTTAACTTCAATCCTGTACAGAATGTGCGTATAGAATATATATGCAAAATTTTTTGCCCTGATAATCCCTTCATTGTGGTTGCTAGAGTTTCACATCCTGTTTTTTTTTTTCCCCCATTCATTGCACAGCGCACAGCTTGGTGAGATTATGTGCTTGAATAGAACTTAAACCTTGAAGCTTCTTTTCTCAGTACACTCTTTTCAAGAGTGTGAACTTTCTTTCCACTATTTAGACAGGTTAGGAAAGTCTGTTTATAGTATTGAGTTATACATCATTATAAAGCTTAAGAGTCAGTTCTTTCAGAATCTGCCTTTCACTATTAATTCATGTTAGGTGACTTTTTGGTGGTTTTGTGATGCAGACTTTAATACATATATTAACTCATTCCTAAGTAATACTTGTATATACCCTAGTCTAATTAAGTGAATGTATTCAGTAATTTTTCAAGGTATAGAGAAAATACTGTAATTTCAGCAGATATGTTGATTTTCACCTGACCTTTGACCCCATTAACCAAAAAATCATACAAACATCATTGTAAGCCAAGTTTCATTTGGATGCCTCATGCTGTTCTTAGTTATGATGTCCACAAAATTGATAACGGACAGAAGGACAGACGGATGGGCGACAACCCAAAAAACATAATACCTCTGGCGACAATTCATGGTGGAGCCATAAGAGGCAAAAGTGTCATAACAGATATGAAGGAAGATCTTGGATGTTTCGTGTTTTCACAGTACTTAGTCACAACTCCATTCATAAATTTCATGAGGTTGATGTTGTCAATGTACAATGCATTGCAAGACCCAAACTTAGCTTGCACTCAAATCTTAACTTAATCTTTGTTTTCAAGTTAAATGAAACGGAACTAGAAAGATCACTTTAGAATTGGTAACTGGCATGCTTTTTGCCATATTGCATGGTTCTCCCAATAGGTCTACAGTACGGCTTGACAATGTGAGATGACAGTTCCACATAATTGGCAAAAAAAACCCCAAAACACCAAAAGTTGAAATGACATGTTTGTCACAAATGTGTCGGGTGTCTAGGAACTAAGTTTCATTTGGACGGACGGCTAAAAAGAGAGCAAGTATTCAGGAGTTTAAACAATTTCATTTGACCTTTGACCCTTGCCCTTTGACCCCATGGATTTTTAGTGAAGGGTAGATTCACAAAGAGCAGACTTGACCTTCAGGCATTGCATAGATATGGGGGGGGGGAATAGTGAAATTTTAAGAATATGACCTTGATTTTTGACCTTTGACCTTGGGCATGTGCACCCAAAAGTTGATAGTCACAACTTCATAGGGACGTCTCAAACTACATACTTGTAGGGTTAACAAAAGAAAACTAGCTTGCAAATGTGGTTGCAACCAACATCAATAACCAACATCAATATTGGTAGACTCTCTGATTCCCATAGCAAAAATATTCTTGGGAAAAAAAAACAAATATGACATCACAATATCATCTGTCTCTTCATACCACAACACACTTTACTGGACTCACACTGTTCTGTCTGATTCCTCTACAACTGTCTTTTTATGATAACTTTGATAAGGATGTCCGTAACAAGCTACACTTGACCTTTGACCCATGACTTCTATAAACAATAATATTTAACCCTGATTAAACATATGCATATACTGTGCTCCTTCCTTCAGTACAGTACATGCTTGAAGTCAGTGGCATTTCTGGCAAAGTCTCATACATGGCACAGTAGTAAAGTTTAACTTTGATTTTGCCCAAAATTCTGACAAGAAGTATGACATCAATGGATGTCCATAAACAAACACACAAAAAGTTTACCTTTCAACCAAATCTCCTGAAAATGAAACAAGAATAACAAATATTTGCATACTCACTTATTTACATACTCACTTACATAGTTCATACACATCAAGTTTACCTTTCTTCTCAGCAAGGCAATGTAGATGGTGAGAGCATGCTCTTCGATTGTGCCATGAATTACGTCTGCAGGGCTGACAAGAAATGATCAAGGTGATAGACATGAATGTATATAATCTATCTGTTGCAACAAAGTCAAATAAAGAATGCTTTGGATTAATATTCCAACTGTTCTACAATGTGTTTCATGGAGCATGAACTTCAACAGATGTACCAGGTACTGCACAAAATATCAAAACTGTTAATGAAGCAAACCTATTCTCTTTTGACAATTGAAGATTATGCTGCTATCAGATTTCATGAGCATATTTCTCCTGAGTTACAGGGTTGTAGAAGAGAAATGATCAACAACTGATAAGTTACAGAATTAATTGAAAGACAAAATTCTACTTCAACTTTACATGTTGGAACTAGAAATGTCACTATGTCAACTGGTATGCCTCTGATACATTGCATTATTCTTCCAATAAGTCTACAGTACATCTTGCCAATGTGAGATGAAAGTTACATGCTATTAGCAAAAATCATTATCTGGTAGTAACTCATCCCTTTTTTAATTAAAATTTTTTGAGCTAATTTCAAAATATGGAAAAAAAAATATAGAAATTTTAGCATTTTCACTTGACCTTTGACCCCATAACTTAAATCTTCCCCTATGGAATCACTGCACTGAATGTATACACCAAGTTTGTTTACGTGGATACATTGAGTCTTTTTTCAAGGTATGAAGAAAATAGGGTAATTTCAGCATTAGATTGTGTGATTATCATTTGATCTGACCTTTGACTCAATGACTCAAAACTGCAAAAGTTTCATGAAGATGCCTTTAGTCATGGACAAAAAAACATGGATTTTAGAATTTCCACTTGACTTTTGACATTTGAACCCATGCCCTAAACCTTTCCCTAGAGAATCTTCATCTGGAATTGCATGTATACACTAAGTTTCATGAAAACACCTTCATATATTGTTTTGGCTGATTAATTGTAAAGATATGGGAGGAAATAGGGAAATTCTAGAATTTGACCATGACCTTATGATCTTTCACTTTGTGCATGTGCACCCAAAGGTTAATGGGAACAGCTTTGTCTGATCATACATACCTACAATGTAAATATGCTAGATGTAAACATGTTAAGCGCCACCTCTTTTTTCTTTTTTTTTCACATCGGATGTTATCCATGCAGCCAATTATAGTAAATGTGAATTTTGTTTCCCCAACATGTTCATGTGGACTGCAGCTTCCATTCTTCCTTAGTCTGTGATCTCGGGTATGTTTTGTGTCTGTATGTGTGTGTGCGTGCATGTGTGTGTGTCTGTGTGTGTGTAAGGGTGTATATGCATTTCAGGTGTGCCTGTGTATGTAATGTCAGGGAGGTGAGACGTCTCACCTCCCTGGTTATGTCAATCATGACGGGATGTACACTGTCCTCTTGAGTTTCTGTTTGTGTAGGTCCTGTACAGTGTGACTGTATGTGTGTGTGTGCATGTATCTGCAGGGATGTGCTTGTGTGCATATGATCTGTGGGTGTGTGACATCAGTACAGGTACGCTACATTACACTACTCTCCTCTGATTTTTTATGTTTAGTTACAATGTGACAGATTATGTGTGTGTGTAGATTTGTGTGTGTGAGCGTGTGAGTGTGGGTTTTTTTTTTTTTTTTTTGGGTTGTTGCTTGCCTACACCTGTGTGTATGTGTGTGTATTGGGGGATACGTAGAGGATATGCAAAGGATGTACATGTATGTTCTTTATTTGGGAGATAAATTTACTCAATGTTGCTGGATAATTTTATGGTTATTTTTTGAAGTCAGTAAAATGAAAATGCTGACAAGATGATTGTGAAGGGACAAATTGACATATGAATGCAATAACATGATTTTGAAATAAATATAAATATTAGGGAATGTCAATCATTTTCTTCATTAATGTTATATTTTAATGTGGTCAGGAAAAATGGTTTAGGTTGATGAAGCACGGACTTCACATTTCCTTATCTCTGTTCTTGATCTGTAAATACAGTCAATCATAATAAATAATAAACTGGTAATTATGTATTTGTTTACTTTATTATGAGTATATTATTGTATAATTGTATATTGAGAACTGTATTTTATATATATTTGTATTTATGTATGTACATTATGTATGCATGTAGATATCCCTATTTGTAAAAATGTCAACAGCAAAATTTCCTATATTGGAAAATGAAATAAGATCTTAATCTGATCTGAATCTGAAGTTTCATTTAGATATGTCACACAATGCTTACATTTTGTCGTCCACAAAATTGACTATGGACGAATGGATGGACAACTCGAAAAACATATTGCCTCCAGCTACACTTTGTGGTGGAGGCATAAGAATGTTCAAATGAATCTTCAGATAGATCTATAAATTCCTGATGAATTAAACAATGCAGGCAAGAAAATGCCTGGCTGCTCATCTGTTCTCCACCTCAGTGTGAGAATGACTACATCAAATCAGTTTCAGTTTCAATGTCTATTCTAAAAACACTCGAGTGTCTAGTTCTGGCTATTCATCACACACCAACACACACACAACCACACAAATATACATACACACACACACACACACACACACACATGCTTGAAAACAGTAAATCCTATCCTCTGGGCTTCACATAATCACTGGTAACAAATCTAAAACTTGAGAAGAGCTATTAAATCACAATGCAAACATGAGTACCATCACTCTAAAGAAGAAATTATGATTTCTGCTTACCATGAAATAAAACTTAAAAGTACTCAGCAGGAGTGAACATTTACAGAATGTAGACATTGGAGGCAAGGGTGAAATATGTACATGCTACATAATTGCACATACCGGTAGTTAAAATTGCAATGTTTAGACCTGGCTGAGGGTGGCACATCTAACAAGCTGTTGAGAGCTGTGATGGGCATTTGGCCAACTGTGTACTATACATCATTAAAATACGCTTCCACAGACTGACCATATCGTTCAAGGCAAACACACAAATTTTATGTATAAGAAGGCAGCAAAGCATAACATTTGTCTGTGTTGATCTAATTACATGAGCTATGTGAGAGTGTTGACTGTTTCATGAAGCTCTTTTTCAAGAGCAAGTTGCATGAAGTATGTGCAAGTGATTTAAGAGGTTAAAGAAAAGTGATTAAAGTCTGTGTACATTTCAATATAATTTGCCTGGCAGTAAGTATGAATGGTGCTTAACCAAAAGGCAAACATAATACTTGGTTTATACACCATATTCTTGTATTGTGCAGGCTTGTTCTTGGGGGGCATTTCATGAAGCAATTTGGTCGGATATTTTTCTGATATTTTACTGAAATCCTTGCATCTGATAGGCTGAGAGCAAATTTGTCCGACAACCTTGTCGGACAAAATGCTTCCTGAAATGCCCCCCCCCCCCCCCCCAGACGTAACAAGAGTGTGAAGATACAATATGATCTTTTAAGAATGTCTCAGTATTACTTTTAAATCGAGGGATAATAACCAACCTGCATCTGCAGCCTTAAAGTGTACCAATACCCTGAGTATAATGATTGCTATATTTGTAGAATATATACTTGCGACGTGCCCTCTGCATAATATCAAAATTTTTAGTCACTCCAATTTTGATTTATTGGGGTGTAAATGTAAATTTTAAAGGGTACACGAAAACAAAAACGACTTAAAATATACTAGTCAATCACCCAATTCATTTAATTGAATAATTGCACTATTGGTATTTTTTTCTAAAATACGTCTTGAACGATAGTGAAATGTAATGTGTGCGCGCCATCAGCTAATCGATCGACATGGAATCTCAATATCATTTGTAAAAATGTACACCTAGAGCTAGAACGTGCACACATCAGTAAGGGCGCTTATGGAGTAGAACTTAAACATGCAGAGTGCAAGTGCCAAATTGTTAAAGAGATTTATTGCAATATGTATACTTTCAGGGGCTATCACAAGTGAATTATGGTTATTTTGTGTGTATTCTAGCTGTACACAAATTTGATTTCCAGGGCATTGGTACACTTTTAATAGCTTTCACATTCAGGCTGCTAGTGACAAAGGCAATCTGTAATCCCATCGAGCTGAATTAGATGGAGCCGCAACAAGCCCGTGTTATGATAGGAACAATCCTTGCAAGTTATTTTTCTTACACCTGACGCTGAAGTCAAGTATCACCCAAGACGATGTTTTTTCCTCAGTCCTGTCATGATCGACTTACAACAAGTTGACCGTATATTGGATCTTTCCATAACTTACAATCTCAAAGCATTTACTCAAGACCAGCCCATAGTCCACATACCTGAGAAGTGACTTTGCAATGCCAAAATTATCTTCAGCTGCTATTAAGGCACTGGTGAGCTTGTTCACATAAGTCTCCTGAAAATGAAAAATGAAATGAGAACAATAACTATACACACTCACAAAAAGCTATAAAGAACAAGCAAACATATAACTGTATATATGAGAACGAGAAACACACACACATACATACACAGAAAGTAACAGCAAAATTCAAGAATGCTCCAACACAGCCCTGACCAAAATAATAGTATGATACTATAGCACATGCACTTCCTATATAACATTCTGCATTAATAAACACTATAAAAGTACAGCATCACTTTATGCGATGTTTCGAATGTAAAGACAATTTCTAAATCATGACATGAAATTTTGATTTCTATTGTGTTGTGTGGAAATGCCCGTCTTAGACCACAAGAAATGATTCTCATAACATAAGACTGAGGAAGCACTTCTGAACAGAGGTAGTAAGTGAGATCGGCTTCAAGTTAATCTAAAATTAAACCTGAACTTCAAATCAGTAGAAGCAAACAAGGCAACCTACACTGTACATGTATCATTTCACAAGGATCTTACCGTACTGCTGTTGGAGTAGGAGCAAAAGAGACCAATGAGCTCAGCTAGTTTGTTATTTTTCTCAAAGCTGCATGGAATAATGATGGATGAAAACAGTTCAAGGAATCGGTCATTATTAAATGTCTTACATACAGTAGTACTTGGATAATGGTTGCAAAATCATAGTATTACCACATGTATTGCTGGCAAACTGTCATACAACTTCAGGTAAAGAAATTCACAGTAAACACGAAAGGCATTGTCAATGGTTGCCTTGGCAGAAAATGCAACAAAAGATGTGATGGGTTGGTAGGGTACATAGATGTAGGTGGGTGAAAACCAATTTCTCTCTGTTTTAAAGGAAAAAAACTAAAACATTGGTATCCAAACAGTTGTGAACAGGCTAATCATTCACTGACAGGTGGTAGCCAAAGTAATAATATGGTCTTATCTGTCAACAGCAGCTTCTTCAATGATATATTGTGGTACTGCTACAGTACACTCCTGTTATAATGAAATCCTTGGGACTGGCAGTTTTCCTTCATTATGACGAAATTCCATTATAACCGAGCAAATACTGTATAAATACACAAACCATGAGTATATTGACTATTGTTTATTGAATACTCATAATACACTGAAAAGTTATGCCAAATGGGCTGCTACGTATCTCATTAATATCATTTAACATGTAACATTTTAAGAGAGCATTAAGTTGTTCCCACTTTCGCATTTAGTTTGAAAACACGTGTATAAAAAGTGATGGTTTAGGATTCAGTTGCAGTTCGTCATTCCAAAGTTCATTACCACTAAAGTTCATTATCACGAAGGCTCCCTATTTCAAAGGTTCGCCATGCATAGGATTCATTATTCCGAAGGTTCGTTAATCCGAAAGTGAAATAAAATGAGTAACTCTGAAGCTTTGTTCTTCTAAAGATTCATTATTCTGAAAGTTAGTAATTCCGGAAGTGAGATAAGGTTGTTGATCCCAAAGTGAAATAAGATTTGTTATTCAGAAGGTTCTTGTTGCAAAGGTTCATTAATCCAAAGAAAAAAAAGAATGAAATGAGGAATGATAGTCCAAAGGTTTGTTAATCAAAAAATGAGAAAGGCTTGTAATTGTGAAGGTTAACTTACACAGAGATGATATAGGGTCTGTAATGTTGACGTTTTGTCACTGAACTCACCTTTTTTTCCTCTCTGTCTTTAAAGGGGATGGCTAGTAACTGATCAGTGGGAATCAGTAGGAATTCTGGGGGATGATTGTTCCAATTCTTGCGGGATTCATTTAAGAGTATATTATAGAGTATGTCCCAAAAAAAACAAGGAAAAGTAGAAATTACGCGGTGCGTAATATATGTCCCCGCCGGAAGTAACATTTAGTAGCAAAATGTACAATATAGGTAAAAAGATCAAGGTCAAAGGTCAAAGAAGTCAAAGGTCAAAATTCTGTGTAGAAGTTTTGAAGCTCTCATCTAGTGCCATCACATAAAGCAAACGGAATCGAAATCGGGTTAGAAATGGCGAAGGAGTAGCATTTTGTAGCCAATGTACAATATAGGTCAAAAATCAAGGTCAAAGGTCAAAGAAGTCAAAGGTCAAAATTCTGTGTAGAAGTTTTGAAGCCCTCACCTAGTGCCATCACATAAAGCAAACGGAATCGAAATCGGGTTAGAAATGGCGAAGGAGTAGCATTTGGTAGCAAAATGTACAATACAGGTCAAAAATCAAGGTCAGAGGTCAAAGAAGTCAAAGATCAAAATTCTGTGAAGAAGTTTTGAAGCCCTCACCTAGTGCCATCACTTAAAGCAAACGGAATTGAAATCGGGTTACAAATGGCGAAGGAGTAGCATTTTGTAGCAAAATGTACAATATAGGTCAAAAATCAAGGTCAAAGGTCAAAGAAGTCAACGGTCAAAATTCTGTGTAGAAGTTTTGAAGCCCTCACCTAGTGCCATCACATAAAGCAAACGGAATCAAAATCGGGTTAGAAATGGCGAAGGAGTAGCATTTTGTAGCCAATGTACAATATAGGTAAAAAATCAAGGTCAAAGGTCAAAGAAGTCAAGGTCAAAATTCTGTGTAGAAGTTTTGAAGCCCTCACCTAGTGCCACCACATAAAGCAAACGGAATCGAAATCGGGTTAGAAATGGCGAAGGAGTAGCATTTTGAAGCAAAATGTACAATATAGGTCAAAGGTCAAGGTCAAAGGTCACAACTGAAATTCTGTGTAGAAGTTTCAAAGCTCCCATGTAGTGCTATCATATAAAGCAAACAGAATCAAAATCGGGTTAGAAATGGCGAAGGAGTAGCATTTTGAAGCAAAATGTACAATATAGGTCAAAGGTCAAGGTCAAAGGTCACAACTGAAATTCTGTGTAGAAGTTTCAAAGCTCCCATGTAGTGCTATCATATAAAGCAAACAGAATCAAAATTGGCTCATAAATGACAGAGAAGTAGCAAATTGAACATTTTGATCACACACGGACGCACAGACGGACGGACGGACGGACGGACGGACGGACAGACGGACGGACACACAGACACACACACGTACGGAGCCCGTTTCATAGTCCCCTGCTCCAACTCGTTCGGCGGGGACAATTACAATGGGACCCCCCCCGCAATGATATCTTTAAAAATAGTGAATCAATCTAAATACAAATTGAGGGTATGAAACCATAACTCATTGCCCACATCTTACAGAAAACCCCATTCGATTTGCTTCAGTGGTCAAAGAGAAATGAGGAATTTTGTAGAGGATGTCGGGAATCTCTTTTGTCCAAGTTCTGTCTACTATTCACGCGCTAGAGCATTGAATTGCTAACATTGGAAAAATTAGACTCATGACATGCTTTACAACAATCTACATTTCTCTGTGACCGCTTAACCAAATTGAATGAGGTTTTCTGCAAAATAGAGCTAAGATGTCATATTTTAAGGCCCCGAAGTAGCACTTAGACAGGTCGATCATTTTGGATGTTAGCAATTCGAAAATTTGATTGTAATTTTTGAGGGACATACTGCAGTATGTCAAACAAAAATTACAATCAGATTTCCGCATTGATAACATCCAATATGATTTTTTTTTTTTTCAATGCTACTTCAGGGTCTTAAAATATAACATCTTAGCTCTATTCTGCAGAAATCCCCATTTGATTTAGTTAAGCGGTCACAGAGAAATGGGGATTGTAGTAAAGCATGTCATGAGTCTGATTCTTCCAAGTTCAGCACTTCGATGATTTTGTGTGTGAACAATAGACAAAACTTGGACAAAAGAGATTCCTGACATCCTCTACAAAATACCTCATTTCTCTTTGACCACAGAAGCAAATCGAATTGGGTTTTCTGTAAGAAGTGGGTAATGAGTTATAGTTTCACACCCTGAATTTGTATTTAGATTGATGCAATATTTTTAAAGATATCATTGCGTAGGGCCCCGTTGTAATTTTTTTGGGGACATACGGTATTGTTGCGTGAAAATTATTTGCTTCAGAACAGTCTCATATTCAAGTAATGTGCGGTTTAATGTTTCCAGGCTAGCATGCCTGTACAGTGATGGAGCATTAAACTGCACATTACTTGAATATGAGACCGTTCTGAAGCAAATCATTTTCACACAACAATAGATATATGATGTACTCTTAAATGAATCCCACAAGAATTGGAACAATCATTCCCCAGCATTCCCACTGATTCCCACTGATCAGTTACTAGCCATCCCTTTTAAGATTAACGAACCTTATTTTATGTTCTGATTAATGAACATAAGGAGAAACAAAGATTCCTATCATTTTCGGATTGAATTAACAGACATTCGTAATAAGAACCTTATTTCATTGTTGAATTAATGAACCTTATGGACAACAAACCTTCAGAATAACACAACAGTCAATGTTTGTAATGACCAACCCTATTTCATTTTGGCATGAACAAACATCTAGGTATACCAGAATCTGTGTGTTTTGTAATAATAAACCTTCAAAATAACAAACCCTATTTCACTTTGGATGAACGTATCAAAATATTAAGTTCTCCTCAGAAACAGTGCGTGAAACACGGAGCAAATGTAAAGTAATTTGATGCGTCCGCCCATGCAAACGCTCAGGAAATGTTTGTTCTACACTATTCTTTTTTTAAGCGATCCGCATTTCATTGTCAATTTCCCACAGAAAAGATTTCATTGTAACAAAAATTTTAGCTGTGACCGTGTTCGTTATAAGCAAATTTTGTATCACAGGCATTAGTGTCAAAAATTTTGAGACCTGAACTTTCACTTAATTATAAAGAAATTTCATTATAACCTTGTTCATTGTAACAGGAGTGCACTGTATACCAGAGGGCCCTGTCACTGTTACGAAATACCAGAGCATTTATAGCTAAACACCTATTTTTACACCCCAGTCTATAGGGACACCATACATGTCTATGTAAAACAATGTAATTCAAGGATGTAGGCATTTAGCAGGATTCAATTTCAGTTCAGTTGGAGAGCCAAGAATCTTACTCACTACACAACAGTGCCACTTCATCACAAGAGTGACTGCTATATGTCAAGATCATGATTGTATTTTATCATAGCTATCATTGAAAGTTGAAATGGGAAACAAAATAGTGAACAGTTAAGGTTACAATGGTATTTGATTTTCAAATGTCAGTGTGATGAGAATTCAGCCCACTGGGTGCAAAAATATTTCAAAGCATTGTACTAAGAAAACGAGTCAAAATTTTATAATGTAAATGGTAATCCCAAATCATTTTTCTGGGCGCTGTAATCTCACCATTGAGTTAAACTCTTCCCCACATCCAATGCATTCTCTCCCAGCTGACTTGTACACCACTGAAGTAGCAGCTTCTTTCCATTCCTCACTGTCTTCTGCAGGACTGGTGTGTCTGTACAATAAAATATACATTATGTTTTCAACAAGGTGAAATTCACACATCCATGTTTATCAGGAAAAGAATCAGCAGAGTACTCTTGATGAAATAAGGTAAGATGATTGATCAACAAAAACTACAGACATAAGTTTTCCAATATAAAGTTTGTGTCCACATGAATATGTGCTACTTAATTTCCACTGAAGCCATTTGTTTTTAATGTCAGGAATTGCAGTAGTTTTCCCATCTAAGCAACCGTGGCATCAAAACCTTAGGAATTCATAACTTTTGAATTGATTATCCTCAAAATTTACTGATGTGCTCTACTCATATTAAGCACTGCATTCATTCAATCAGCACATACATTGGGTTTCATTTCTCTTTAATTCATAGGTCTGTACTTTATGCTGATTTAAATACATTCTACCACCATTTCAACAACACCCCCCCTTTTTTTGTGTGTTTTTGACTGGCACAGTCAAGTATTGTGTCAAGTGTCTAACTGAAGTGGCTGCAAGATTGGCATGCCTCCTGCAGGCTCATTTACTATCCATGTACTGCGAGACCCTCCTAGCTAGCTATATAGATACATTCATATGCAACATGAGGATGTCCCATATGTGATGGTTTTTCATTGCCTTATCAATCATAAATCTTTTTCTTTCTTTTCTCTCTTCCTTTAAATGGTAACTGATTTCATCAATCAATAAATTAGAACTTCCTAGAATAGTACTGCAGCATTAACTTCAATAATTCTCGAAAAACCTACAAAAAGTCCTCAATTTATTACACATGGGACGTCTGATGATAAGCCATAATCTAATTCACATAATCAATCACAAAATGTCTAAGCTTTCATACCAAGTCACACTACTGTAGATGTCAATATTCTTGCACAATTAATTTTTTCCCCCAAAGAGGCTAAAAAAAATATACATACATACTTTGTAGAATATGAACATGTACATTCCCTGGTTCTTGAATTCACGCTTTGCAACTGTCAACCCATTCAAAAGAAGCAGAGAAAACTGTGAAGATATTATCACAGGCTTAACAGAATTGTGCTAGCCAAAAGTGGCACGAAATACGCAAAAATAATGTACCACTAAAATTTCTGTCTTTACAGTCTTATGACAAACTTCTTATGTCCACAAATGAATCAAATATCACTTTTGTTCATTTGAATAAGCAGGGCCAGCGCAGTGTTTTCAAAAGTGTGGGGGCTCACTTCCGGGTTTCATGAGCTAACAAGCAAAAAAACAAACACACAAACAAAACAAACAAACACACACCTTATGTATTCCTTTGTATGGTGCACAAAAAGCGTGGGGGCCCGAGCCCCCACGGCCCCCACGGCTGCGCCGGCCCTGATAAGTATATATATTTTTTAAACTGTTCCATACGTAATGCTGTATTTTACATATGGTCATTTTCAAACGTGAGTGACACGACAATCTGAGAGTGAGAAGGGCACATATCTTCCCACCTGGAGGTTATGAATGGATCATGACTATCATTTTAAGTTCAATGTAGGACTGGCATGTACCATTACCAGTTGGATTTGAATTCTCCAATTAACAAGTAAATTATGATTAAAAAACGATGCGTGAGTGACACGACAAATTTCGGACATGGGTTTCTGACCATTAACGGTTACAGCTGGATTCGTGCCAAAGTAGTACTCCAAGAGAACCATGAGTAATAGTGCATGTACATCAATAGTGTACCTATCTAACATATAGTCACAATCAATCCCTCCATCTCTGTTGTAAATGGTTCACCCTTACGTGCCGTGAGTGACACGACATCCAAAACGTGAGTGACACGACAAGTGCAAAAATTCCATAATTATCTCAACAATGTAACTTTTTTGGTATTATGTTCATGGTAACTCTGCACTAATAACCAATTTCTATTCTAATGAAAACTAATGTACACATTGTAAGACTTCAACAAATGTTCAGTCCGTAATTTTGCACTATGAAGGATTTGTTTTACTCTATTTCTTCTACACAATTCTTTCTAGGATGAGAAAAGTCTGTTTAGAAAAAATCGTTTGTTTGCTTCCACATCGGCTTGAAGCTACTAAAAGTGATTAGTTGTTTTTTCTTGTTGTTAGCTCATTGTTGGAGAAGGACTACTGCTGTGACTTCATTCTGTTCTAAGAATGGCTCTCCTTTGCTGCACTCAAAGCAATTTTGATGGATTCTCGTCTTTTCAGAAATGTCATACTCCAAGCACTAGCCTCTTTACAGGATCACTTAGTACAGTCTGACCACAGTTATCACTTTTCTGGATTGCTCAAAAATCAAGGCAATAGACTGCATGGCACATGAATGTCTTTGCTTGTTCAGTACAAAATGATATCTAAAAGTACAAAACACTTGATTCTTATGCAAAGTAATAGTAATTCAGGATGTAAATGTTGCTATGATACAACATTATATTTCTACAAACCAAAATACAGTTGCTAGAAGGAACAAACTGTAGACTCTGAGGAAGGGGTATTTCCAGTCACATTCCTTTTCATTTCCACATTATTTGAATGATGAAACATAAAATCATCATGTAAATAACTGGATTGAATAGTAAATTGGTAATGTCTTTTGTATGCCCCTAACACAACTTGCATAGAGTGTCATGTTTGAGCACATCTCTCTTTTCTGACAAAATGTGTCGAGATGGCTACCAGTCATGACATGGTCAGATATTCACAATGTAAGTCGGAATGTGTTTCACAGACAAGTCAGACAGCAACTGATCATAACACTATTAACAGGGATGTTTCTGTTTCTCTTCTCAAACAATGTTTCAACTCACAATCTTGCCAACACAGTGTAATCGCTCAGCATGATATGCTGTTGCTGCTGTTACATACAGAGTTTTAGGTTACATCAATTGCCTGAGAGTTTCATGGTAAAAATATATAGATCTATAGAAGATCATAATGGATGCAGAAGATTGGTCAAAACCTTGTTAAACAGTGCACTTATTGCTGATGAAAGTCTCACATATGACAATGTTTAATAGATTATGCAAGGGCTTGGGCATTCATTATGACAGATATCACTATTGCAGTGTAGAATCCAAACTATTACTCTCAATCATAACTTTACCTTTAAATACTTTTTCTACGAATGTGTAATGTCTGCAACATGGCGATGTAATGTCCATAGCACTTTTTTTTTATTGAATTATGCAGGTATTTAAAGAACTGTGTGGATGTGTTGTGTGATATCACACTTTAGCTTTGCATTTGAATTTAGAACAAAATTTGACCAAAACACTGTTTTCTACCAAAACTTGTATGTCAAAAATAGTATGGACATGGCACTTTGAAAGAGGTTGAAATTTGAATATATAATATTATATTTTATCAGATACCAAGGAGGATTAATCAGCTGAAAGTCATTTTATAGTGAAAATTTCTACTTCAGAAGATCTACATGCAAATTTTGCCAAATATGAATATTTTCAGCAAAAGACACACTATTTCAATAGCTGAAAAATACTGGGGTTTTTTCCAAATTGGACCAAAAAGTGTTATATCGGTTTGCTATGACCCTTCCTACAAATTGTAAATACTATCCACTGTGAAACAAAGTTGTTTCTGGATATTTGCTTATTATTTTTGTTTTTTATTCTTGGGGGTTTTTTTTTAGTGGAATGCCCACATGTAAAAGATATGGTGCCGATTTCAAACACAAACACGCTGTAACATGCAGATGAACTCATCATAACCAGACTATTCCTGTTGCAATGGGCAAATCTGAAAATAAATAGGGAAAGCTACAGGAGGCCTACTCTTACCAAGGATGACATTTGATTATATTCATTGTTTCCATTTAGTATAATGTTTTAATGATTAGTCTCTGTCCTGATATGTGTACAATATGATATCGTGAGTGACACGACATATCGTGAGTGACACAACATTGTGAGTGACACGACAGAACTTTGACTGTAGATTCTGGCTTTACATATTACAAATTGGACAAAGTTACTACACATGAAATAAGGTATTATGAAACTGTATTTGCTCCTGTATTGGGGTAATTTGATTTTCAAAATGCACAGCTCTAGAAAGCTTTTTATGTTTAAAACGTGAGTGACACGACAACCATTTTTGAAAACTTTGAAGCCCTCATTTGTTCTGAAAATGATTTCTGAGAATATGTAATGCTATTTAGGGGATAAATACAATACTAAGGTTTTATCTTATCAACAAATACTCTTTAAATACAAATATTCTATCATGATTTGCAGTATGTGAATTTTGATGCAAAAATACACATTTTATGACATTAAATTACCCAAGTTCTAAATTTGCTGTATTACGAGATATAATAAATTATTTTACGTAATCTTTATGGAAGAATATGGTCTAAGATATCTAGTTTCAAAAAATATTGAAGCCTACTGATTTCTTCCAAGTTTTAATTTTCACCCTCATGTCCACTTTTGTTTGAAAATGGCCATATACATAAATACAAATGAAACCCTTGAAATTTGCACAAGATGATACAATGTCTTTTGCATGGAATTTCAAACTCATACTTATAAGCTGCACAACAATAGCAAACATCTTGACATTGAGCAAAGATGACATTTTGCCTGCTCTGGGGACCATATCTTGGACTTGCCCATATGCACATCCAATTGAACAAAGTCTACGCATGTACTTACAAGTTTTATTGCCCAGAAAAGTTCAGCAATGCTAAATTTGTTATACATACTGAAATTACTCCAGAGTACAAGCACTGCATGGGCAAATGTATTTCCTTAATGTAATTTGTGTTTCATGAGTGGATACACACAGTAGCATGCAACAACACACTATTGTAACAAGTCAGGTGGAATATCATGAATGATAATGTTAGATGGGTTTTTAGAACAGAAATTTAATGAAGAACAAAAATTAACACTACAATATCAAGTGTATGAAAATAATAGACTTTAATTTGGCATTAATATGTGCTGAGATACTGGTATTCCTTTTCAGTTACTGCAACATTTCTCTGAAGTTGAAAACTGTACTTACCACGAGAATGAATGGTGAAATGAAGAATGATAGCCCAGATGACATCCAGAATGCATTTTAGTTCACCATTCAGCATTCCTAATGTTTTATAGAGAAATTTAGAGCTTTAAAGTAGTGCTACGTACAAGGTTCACACACAATGACCCCTATGAATGTTTTCAATTGCTTTTTTTTCCAATGTAAATAAAGCCCTTTTCTCATATTTCCTCCTTCGCTCTGAATGACTGACAGTTATTACATCAGAGTGTAAACATAAAAGTGCTCCTAAAGCTGTAATTTCACTACACATCTACTTAAGTTGGACTTTCATGAACAGAGTGAAATTAAATGGACTGGGATAAATTCTGTTAGCACCAGACCCCCCCCCCAAAAAAAAAAAAAATAATAATAATAATAATAAATAAATAAATAAAATAAAATAAATAAATAAATAAATAAATAAAATAAACAAAATAAAAAGTTCCAGGATTTCACAGTTTTTCAGGAAACAGATATATTGGTTACAACCACATACAAATAAGGGGTGATGATGTCATTACATTACATGTCTGGGATTATCATAAACATGAGTCCTCATTCAAAGTTATTTTCTAAATATCTTTAAATGATCATGCATATCAAAATAGCATACTCTTTTGAACAAGCCTATGGGAGTATTGTGAGGTGCTGATGATTTACTTTTACTCCCTTTCATCAAAGTCAACTGCATGCAGCATAGTGCCGAAAATTGCTTAGTATCAAAGAGAAGGCTGTTTTTTATTGAAACACTAAAAAAACAAAAACAAAAAAAAAAAACTGATGAAGTGATTTAATCACTATACAGTACTTTCAAGGAAGCCTTAATAATGTGTTTATCAGTTTGTGCCATAAAGTGACATAACTTTGCTAATGTACTTTTTCCCTTTTTCAATACATATTTCTAGTGCTACTTATGTTTTCTCACAGAAATGCTGATGTAGATAATGTCACATCATCAAGTATTCTCACTTTTATCTGATTTCAAATATAATTTTCACCCACGAGTCCATACTGGCACAGGATGAACCTGAAATTACATTGTATCATCCCTATTTCTCAAAGACAATTCAAGTATTTGATATACGTCTAGCCAGTACAATCATCAATATGCATTTTTAAAGAGATGAGGCAGTTTCAGTGCTGCCCTAAAACAGCATAATTGTCTACACTATATCTTGGGTAATGAGCAAATTCAAGGTTGCAAAAATTTAAGGTTTTGCAAAAATGTTACTGTTTAACAGCAAATATGAAAATCTAAACATCGCAAATCAAAAGATTGTTAGACTGTGGGTATCTGCAACACACATGACTAGATCACTGATCCTTCTATATTTTATTTTACAACTGAAATCACATCTCTCTCTTGCTCTCCCACCTGTGGCTGTTACTTTTAACCGCACTCCCAGTCCAAGCAGGTAGTCCAGAATAGTTTGGACTCTGTCCAGAGATGACACCTCATCGTCATTGCCATCCTGCCATCAAAAACAGGACAAAAAATTGGGGAAAAAATTAATCTGCACTAAATGGAAAATGAACAGAGATGAAAAATGTTGAAATTCAGATGCATAGTCTGTTATCATACTTGGCACACATGTATTAATTTCTGCTGTATGAGAACTAAAAAGAAAAATGAAAAATTTAAATGAATTTGCCCTATAATTGTTGCTGTCTGCTCTCTAATTGGTGTCAATCAGAGAATCCTCAATGGCATAACATTAAAATATGCCCAGAAAACAAGGAGTATGTATTGGATATTGAGGTTTGGGTCTGGTATAATACCAGATGTAAGACAATAACATCAGGGTTAGTACAAACTTGTTTGAAAGCAAAATCACTACTCCATGATGAAAATACACAATGAAAATAGGATGTGGAAATGCAATTCACATCTTTTACCTCAGAGGACGGGAAGAGCTGAGTATCTGTCAGAATGTGGATAAGGAGGGCAAAAATCCGACCATCTTGGAATTCCTTCAGTTCGTTGATGACAATGCCATGTTCACACAATAGGCTATTAGCCCAGTCAAGGTACATCTATAATACACAGGGGAATAAATTATGCATTCATAGCATCTGCATACAGTTGTACCAGGTACTTCATGTCATAAATATACAAAGACATGGGCTACAGAGGAATATCCATGATGAACTTGGAAACTCTAGTTACATTCAGACGGCAATCCTTAACCTGGAGGATAGCCAACCTCGAGCATAAGTTCTGTGGGGCGCCAAGTGTCACACAGTTCATTTTGTTGACGGAATGACCACCTCATCACCAAATCAGTCATTACATTGATGAAATTACTCATTTCTTAATGAAATCGACCATGCAACACTTGGCACCCCACAGAACTTATCCTCGAGGTTAAGGGTGTGCACAGTTCTGGTCGAGGTGAGGATTTCGCTTTTAATGTTTTGCGAGATATTCAGAAACCACTCTATGAGATGTCAAAGAGCGTGCAATTCTACGGGGTATCAAAAGTTTATTTGATGAAAATCGGTTTCGAAATGGCTGAGATATCCAAAAACAAGGTGAAACAAAGAGATCGTAATAAAAAGCGTGGCCTGTCGCCTTTTAAATGGCTGAGATATCCAAAAACAAGGTGAAACAAAGAGATCCTAATAAAAAGCGTGGCCTGTCGCCTTTTATTATTATCACTTTTTTGGATATCTCAGCCATTTGAAAACCAATTTTCATCAAATAAACATTGAATCCTTCTTAAAATTACATGCTCTTTCAAAGAGGTGTCTCATTATCTCACTTAGGAAATGTTCAAAACACGAATCCCCACCTCAACCAGTACTGTACAGTCCCTTTAAGGATCACCGTGTGAACATAATTTTTGTCTTTGACTCCAGTAGATTAAGAAGAATGGTGAGAAAATACACTGTAGACAATTCTACTGACATGTTCAAATTTTATGCATGCATACAAAATTCTTCATAAAAAAGGTTATTCCTGCCAACTAGAAAGCCTGCCCAGGGTTTGCTTTACATGGGGAAAAAAAAAAATGCCTCCACTGGGTTTCAAGTATTGAATTACATTGAGAATGTTGTCAACGGAGGAATGGACACGACTTTGAAAGAAGACAGTGGTATTGAAGTGGCCCACTAAGTAAAGATTGAATACAAAAGTAATGTATTTTAGATCATGTACATGAATAACTTCACACAGAGAAAGAGAAATATGAGAGAGAAAATTGAGATGGTATGAAACTACGAAGAATGATGTCATGTGGCAGGGAGAATATAGTTGGGATATTACATATAATTTCAAATGCAATCTTAACTAGTTGAAGGGGAACTCCAGCTGATTTTCAGACTTTTCCAGTGGAACAACGATACATTGGCTGCACTGAGTACAGAGTTTCAGAAGTTATAATGATTGGGATAAAAATAAGATTTTTTTTTCTTCAAAATTTGTAACATATCTCACAATGGACTTAAGGATGATGAAACAGCAGTTTCACCATAAGAATGCATGAGTGGTGACTCAAAGAAGCAGAACAAAAGAAGAGATATTGACCGTGAAGTGCATGAATACTCCATTCAGCACTGTACTTCATGATCCCAAATTTAACTGCTTGCAAAATTGTTAGGAAGTCCCGATTTTCAAAAATTTAGACTCACTAAATATATGGCGCATACATCATTTGTGACCGTGCATCACAAAACGAACAAAAAGTTGCACACACTAATTTTGTGTGAGGACTGAAAATAGGTGAAATGGGTCAACCTAGCTGATCTTGACTTTTTCATATTTTCTGAAAGAGCAAGTCTTCCTCTACATTAAGCTAAAATTTGGGATCATAAAACGGGCAGGAAAGTGTGTTTTTTAGCAGTTTATCTCGAACATTTTTTGGTAAAATAGTGTGATTAGGTGTGTCTTTAGAGTCCCCTTTTTCATTTCTTGTACACACTTGTACACACTCTTCACTTTCAACTCCAATAATTTTGAAAGGATGGTGCTACTGCTTTGAAAGTTGGCATTATTTATGGACAGAATGTGATAATAAGGCATGCTCAATTTCAGTTTAATCTGATAATCCCTTCATTGTTGTTACTCTGGTGGTTTACATCCTGTTTTTTTGTCCCATTCAACACACAGCCAGCACGGCTTGGTAAAGATTAAGCGCTTGAATAGACACTGTACTTCAGAGCCTCTTTTCTCAGTTCACACTTTTCCTGAGTGTGTGCTTTTTTTCCCCACTATTTAGATAGGTTAGGAGAGTCCATTTGATTTGAGTTATACACCATTCTAAAGCTTAAAGTCTGCTCTTTCAGAATATGCTCTTATCTAAAATTTCATGTCTGGCAACTTTCTGTTTGTTTTGTGATGCAGGGTCACATTTGGTTAATATGTGGACATTAGAAGCTCATCACATGGGTTGTTTTACAACCTGGTATGAACTTCAAATTTGCACATTATCAGCATCCTGCAAGAATACAAAAATTAGACAAAATCTGGTGTGACATATTATTAGGCCAAGTTACCCTTTACCTTAAACAACTAGATCTGCAATGAACAAATTTGAAACTATAGTTATCAATGTACTTACTCATAGTATTAACTTAACTCTATCATTTTTGGTTCTAGAGAAAAACTTTTTTGTTTGAGGGGGGAAGGGTGGCTGCCCACATCCCCCCCCCCCCCCCCCCGCGCCCCCAGGTGGGGCATGGTGCCCATTTGAATAACTTGGGATCCTACAATTGTATCTCCCTAGGGATGCTACCTGCTCAGTTTGGGGGAAATTCATCACAGAACTTTCAAGAAGAAGATGAAAATGTACAATTTAAGCCTCAATTTGGACCCCTCAGGTGAGCTAAAAATGCTGTGGCCATGGCAGCACAATGTTTGACATTATAACAAAAGAAAAGTTTGCATATTTTCCATTATGGCGGTCACACATGTCGGATTTCAAGCCAATTCCTCCAAAACTGAGGGAGCTGGATCCACAATATTTTTTGTATGATTTTCATTCAAAATACACTGTTACCATGGCAAAACATTCTTCAACAAAAACAAAAGATAAAGTTTGTACATCTGCATACGATGCTGTTGATGTACATAGTAACACATTGTTCAACAATGACGGAAGATGAAGTTTGCACGGAGACTACATAAAAAGGGGTCAAGAACCCACATGTGCCATATTTCAAGCTAAATGCTTAAAGATTGAAGGAGTTAACTGAATCCACAGTATCTTTCGATTGTCCAATTTTGATTCAAAATGTGCTGTTACCATGGCCATGCATTGTTTAAAAAAAAACCTCTGTTGCCATGGGAACACATTACGCAATACTAACGAAAAAGGTGTTTTGCACATCTTTCTTTGATAGTGGTCACACATGGCAAATTTTGGGTTAATTGTTCAAAAAATGAGCGAGTAGTTCGATCCACAACATTTTGTAAGATTTTCTTAAAATTTGCTGTTGCCATGGCAATGCATTATGCAATACTAATGAAAAAAGGTATCTTGCACATCTTCCTTGGATAGCAGTCACACATGCCAAATTTGGGGTTAATTGCTACGAAAATGAGAGTATTGTAGTTCGATCCACAAGCTTTTATAAAAATTTGCTGTTGCCATGGCAACGTATTATGAGATGGGTAATTCCATGGGGTTGGGACTGAAATTGTGACATACAAGTTGAAAATTCAAGTTGGGTAAATTGAAATTTCCTTTTTCCCCCTGATTTGTTACTCCCATTCTTCAACATATTCCACTAGAAATCTGTTTATTACTTCGCACACTTTCAGTCAGCATGGGTAAACAGGTATGGCAAAATACCTATGTTACACGGACTTCATTTGTTGACATCCTTCATCATTTTGTGTTCTGAAATGATAACAATGAACACATCCACGTTTTTTTTTGTCCATAGCACATCAACATATTATTTAACAGGCGCATGAGATCATTATTAGTAGGATTGTATGTTCTGATGTCAACTGCAAGCCACTTTTATTAACATGTTTTTTTTCTACAAACCATTAACAATTTCAATCAAAGGTTTAACTTTTTCATCAAGAGTGATACAATGACAATATTCTTAAAAGCACCACAATTGAAGCAAGTGATTTGTATGGGTATTCAAGTGAAAACATGATTTTATTGTTATAATCAGGGGTTTTCAGACAACAACCTCGCTTACGGTGTACTACCTATGTTACACGGACAGTATGTCTTTGTAACATAGGTACACTACGACATATCAACTGATTTCCTTTATTGTGGTGTGAGATGTTAGAACCTACACATATAGACTTTATGTATGTTCCCACAAATAACACTATTGTAACAGTTCTTTGGAATTATATCTATTGCACACTTGTGGAACAATACCTATGTTACACAGACTTCAATTCTTTGTAACTCTGATATGAAAGAAGGCAGACTTAATCAGAAGAAGAAGAAGAAAGTGAAGCTTTACACAATTTGACCTAATATACACTAACAACATCATCAACTAGTTGTCAACTAACTAAGAAAACTAATAAAGAGAAATCAGACAAGTCTTCTCCATGTTCTTTGTTTGAAATTAATTTCTCCTCTTTTGTCCAATGTCCATTTAGCCCTTGATTTTTGTTTTTCTTCTGTCCATTTTCCCTCTGTGCAGTTTTCTTCTTTTCTAGATTGTTACATTCGCTCTTCTTGGGTGTTGCTTTGTCGACTTCCTCTCTGTTTGTGGAGTGCTGTGGATGTGTCCTTTTCACTCTTTCATGTAGTTTAACACATAGCGGTGGTAGAGGAGGAGCCATGGCAGATTCATCAAAAAACTGAACAAAAGGTGTAAAGAGAAATAGAATAAAAAAATTAAAAGAAAATTTTTGTCGGGGTTGACTATATATTCCTGTTGATGTATCTGTGTGTTTATGAATGGAATTAAATAATTTTAACAATTTTGCTTACATTTCTACCTCTTGGAATACCCATTAGCTAGAGTTCCATGTGTACCTCCCACCAAAATTGAAAAAAAAAATGGGTTATGCTTAAAATGATGTAAATATTAATAATAATAATATAGCATGTAAAACATAGGAAAATATCGTTTTCATACTCTATGCTAAAAACTTGTTTTCAGATGCAAGCTACACTGTAGGAAGGGCAGGTCGCTGCCCCCAGTGTCCTAGCTAAGGTTAGGGCTAGGGTCAGGGTTACGTTTACGGTTATGGTCCTTAATAGACTCCCAAAATAATACTAGGCCCTATTTTATATTCATCCCCCATCGAAATTGTCGCCCTCTTTTTGAATGATAGTGTAGAGCAATAATAGTCCAATTTTGATTGGGGTTCATAATTTTATTGAAGCCTTTCCTACCCACTACCCACCCAAACTGAATAGGACACTGGCATTTTAGCTTTGAGACTTCACAGTGGGTGAACATGGAATGGAAATGGTGAATCCTTGTGAAATGTTAACAACTTCATCAGAGCATCTAACAGGTCAGTGAAATCTTGGAAGGAAAACATTGACATTTTCGAAGTAAATCTGTTAAAGAGAAAGAATTTCACAGCTCCTAGTTCCCTCAATATCACCAGCAAAATAAGGCAAACTCTATTTCTCTAGTTCAGATGCAGTCTGGACATCTACGTTTTCCAACTAGTATGTGATTGATACTAACTCTAGCACGTCTACCTTGGTAGATACCTAATGACAAAAGGGTCCAAAAATTCACAATAATCGGGAGGTAAAACAATTTTATATTGCAGTGAAGATACACTGATATACTTTTGTATGGTTTTCTAAGAGAGGAATATATGCTCCTTTTGCAGAGACCGGCATGGACGGAAAATTTGGCAATCAAAATTATGAACATGAACCTGTAACAAATATCTCAGTATGTGGGACTACAGTATCATCGTCCACAGTATTTATGGCCAGTTCAGAGGTTTAGATGTCGTTTTTTTTCCTCTAATAGAATTACAGAATATGACAAATGTTATTATTTTCGTAAAATAGCGTAAAAGCTTACCAATTGACATCAGAAACATTAAAACTCCTGTACCTACGTTACATGGACAACGGCAGAAAAACAGATCTTGCGCTGTCCAGGTAGGTGTATATTGGCTGTGAGTAGTTTTTCTGCCATTGGGGGAGGACTGCCAGTGACATGAATAAGATTGCTGAAGTTAGTAGCTCTTCTTTTTATCGCGAGACGCGTCTTCCTTACCTACGTTACACGAAGAGGCCGGACATCGCACTGAAGTACAGTGATATGTTCCGTATTTTCTCGTTTATTTGGAGGATTTTGATGCTAATTTTTGGATAGGAATACTCCTGAAATATAAATCTCATTATAGAAATAAAGTTTCTAATCATATTATGATTGGAAGTGTATGTAAAACCATGCTATACCTATGTTACAACAAAAATTGCCATGGACATCGTTTGTAACATAGGTATGAGGTTGCTTGAAGATGCTCTGGTGTTCTTATTTTGTTACAAATGTTTATGTGCCTTATAGTCTTTGTAGAAGTCACCTTGCCTCTCTTAATTATGATAGGCATAATGCTGAAAGGTTGTATATTCCTGTTTTATATTGCCATGAAAATGGCATATATTTATGTCACAACATAAACCACAAAAAACCATGGGACATCATTAGTGAAACAGTCATAGACAAAATACATTTGTACACAGGCTTGTTTTTTTTTTTATCAAATAATTCTTCACACATTTCTCTCCCAGAATAACTGCAAACCACGGACAATTATTTGATAAATTTTTCAGAATATGACTTTTATTCCCTACACAACATGAAAATCTAGAGAAGACCCAACCCCATGGAATGACCCAGATACTAATGAAAAGGTGTCTTGCACATCTACCTTTGATAGTGGTCACACATGACAATTTGGGGTCAATTGCTCAAAAAATGAGAGAGTACTTCGATCCACAAGATTTTGCAACTGACTGACCGCCCGCCCGCCGGCCGACTGACCGATTATAGAATGGGTAGCGAGAATCTTGTGATCTCATTGGTTGAGAGCTATGTGTCGATTTTGCACTGGCCGCATGCTGAGTCACAGTGGTAAACATGGTATCTCGCACTTGTAACAAAGGTTCTCGCATTAAGCAAGCGTTCGCGCACTCAGTACGAGACGCCTATTGGCTAAAAAATCATGCATCCAGTAAATACTGGATGCATGATTTTTGGGCTCTGGTCTATGGCAAGCCAAAAGAAAATGCGTCCAGTAAATCTGTCATCGGGTATTAACATGATAGAAAAATGGATTTTCAGCAAGAAAATTACCCATTCTATAATACAGCTAATGCACATGTCTTTTCATGCGTCAGTCGGAATATAGTGTGCATGCAGTAACTATGGAATTTAGCCTAAACCCACTCGACTTCGCCTCGTGGGTTAAGCATTCCATAGTTACCTTATGCACACAATTCCGACTGACACACTCAGACCTGTGCATCATTTGTATGCCGACCGACTGCCTGGCCACCCAACATCCAAGTGATTCCTATATACCCCAATACACACTATGTGTGGGTGGGGTATAATTAGTTCATCCATTTCTCCACCCACTGTTCTTTGTTAAGCCACTGCAAAATGTTGTTTCATAAGGAACCAAGCAATGACAATCGTATATTATTATGATGTAGGACTGAATATACGTGTTGCACATGCTCACAGTTTATGCGCAGCATGTCCCATTTTTCATGCCCATTTTGTGCACATTAAGTACATATTGCGCGCAGTGAATGACAAGCTCAGTCTCATCATGATGCTTTGCAGCTTGCTATATCTCAAACAACGTACTTAGGACAGGGGTGGAGCTTTCCTGATAATCTCCCTAAAATTCTTTCTTACATTTATATATATGCATTCTAGAATACCAACTTTTTCCTAAGTCAGAAATTTGCATATCTTCCTAGGATTCATCCTCAGTTGTATACTTTTCTAAGTTTCTTCCTCAGTTTACGAAAACAGTTAGAAGAAACCCACGATGAAACTTAGGAAGATTTTCAGAATACTACTTAGGAAAAAAACCTGACTTAGAAAGAAAGGATTTCAGTACTAGACCATCCTATGATTCATGAAAATACCTTCATTCATTTCAGACATATGGAGAAAATAGTGAATTTTACAAATTCAACCTTGATCTTTGAACTTAAGCATTAGCATCCAAAAGTTTATAGGCACATCTTTGCCCACTAATACTTACAATGTACATACTGTACATAACGGTGTATTAACCTCACCTTCTCCCCACTGAAACAGGTCAAAATTCAGGCTGCAGTTTATACACCAATATAACCAATCCCTACTGAACGGCTGCATAGAGTGTGCAGACAATGATCATTATCATCTATAATGGATGTTTTAGCGGCGCATTAAAAACTTGTGTCCGCTCAATCTTTACCATTCAATATGAGAGCATATTGAACGAAATGCATAGGCCAATGTATTAATTTCCCATAGGCTACCGTTGTTACTGGCCGTTCACCGTATTTTGTCTTGTCTGTTGCGCAAGCACTTGCCAAGTGTGCGAAATCTTTTTACAGTGCACTTCCATTACAACGAAATGCTCGCAACAGGCAGTTTTCTTTCGTTATAACGAAATTTTGCTATAACATAACAAATACAATATATAACAAAAACATGGACACTGTGCATATATCATATTCTGTTTGTTGAATACTCATACACTAGAAAGCTAAGTGAAATGGGATGGTACCTTTTTAATTTTGTCTAAATATTACATTAAAAAGAGAGCATAAAGTTGTTTGTAATGTCACACATGTATAGAAAATGATGGTTTAGAATTCAGTTACAGTTCGCCATTCCAAAGGTTCATTTCTTACTAAAGTTGTTACTTCGAAGGCTCCTTATACCGAAGTTTCACCATTCCCGGGATTCCGAAGATTTGTTCATCTGATGCTTCGCTCTTCCGAAGATTCGTTTTTCCGAAAGTTCATGATTTAGATAGAAATATATTGTTCATTTTCCGTAGGTTCATTGATCGGAAAATGAAATGAGGTTCGTCATTCCAAAGGTTTTTTAATCTGAAATGAAATAAGGTTCGTTATTCCGAAGAAGGTTTCTTAATAAAATAAAATGAGAAAGGGTACTTATTTTGAAGGTTTGGTTTACCTTAAGACGATCATAAGGTTTGTAATTCCCAAGTTTTGTTAGTGGAACTCATCTTTTTCACTTTTTTCACTTAACAACGATTAACGAACGTATGGAATTCCTATCATTTTCGGACTAACGTAATAAGAACTATATTCCATTGTCGGATTAACAAACTTTATTAATAAAGCGCATAGGGAACATTCACTTGTTATATGCGCTATAAAAATGTAATTATTATTGTTATTATTATCATTTTTATTAATAACTAGCCTTTGGAATAATGCCAAAATGTTCGTAATAACAAACCCTACTTCATTTCCGAACTAACGGACATTTAGGTGTCAGGATCTGTGTGTTTTGTAATAAAAAACCTTCAGAAGAATAAAACGAACACTATTTAATTTCAGATTATCCTATGACAATAACACAAGTCCCTCTCGCAAACTGTGCGAGACACACGGAGCCTACACACAGTGATGTGAAGCATTTGCCCATGCAGAGACGCTAAAACTGCTTGTTCCGCTACGTATTTTCACAAGCGATCCACATTTCTTATAACAGAGCACATTTCTTTTGTTTTTTTTTGTCAGTGGCGCTCGGAAAAGACTTTGTTATAACAAAAAGTTTGTTATAACCGTGTTCGTATAAGCGAATTTTGTACCATAGACAGTTTTTCTTTGTCAGTGGTGCTTGGAAAAGACTTCGTTATAACAAAAAATTTTCTATAACCATGTTCGTTATAGGGCAAATTTTGTACCATAGACTCTGAAGGCGATAATTTTGGGACCAGAAGTTTCACTTCGTTGAAATAACCGTGTTTGTTGTAACGTGAGTGCACTGTACAATTCACAAGCACACAAACATCTTGCTAGTTGCTCGCTTCATATGCAGTTAGTTGCATATATGCAGTTAGTCACTGAGTCGACTTCAAAGACAAATAGAAGTGCAGAACTTTTGTGCAGTTTATGCTTTCTCTACATAATGATTAGAGATAATAATAATCATATTGGATGGCTTAATTCATGGATTACCAGGGAATATTGAACTCGTTAGAGCTAATACCGCACTCATCTTTGATTCGTGCAATAATCCCTGGTATCCCATTAATAACCACCCAATATAATATCAATATTTGAAATAATTTCTTTTTCATTAGGCATGAGTTGTAAACTTCTTTCTTTTTTATGGCACAAAAATCACCACACTTTCTCCCCCAAACATTTCACTCAATTCCAAACATGTTGGCAGTATCTCCACCCATTGCATGATAGTATCCACGCTAATAGTAGGTGAACGATCTCTTTTTTTGTTTACCCAACCGCCAAAAAAAAGGGGTGCAGTTAATATCAATGCAGTTAATGCACTATTATTTATGGTGTGCCAAGTTTCATTTGGATACCTCAAATGGTTCTTAATTTATGCTGTCCACAATCTTGATATCGGATGGACGGAAGGATGGATGGACAACCATAAAACATAAAGCCCCTGGCAAAACTTTGTGGCAGAGGCACAGAAATCCAGCTTAATGAATGTTGATAAGGAGCTTAAACTTTACCTGCAGGACAGAACTAAATGCCATGATGAAGAAGACGTTATGCAGCTTTCAACCAAGTTGAGAGGCAGGTCTTGTTATTCTGGATGGTAAATAACAAAAAGAGATGACCACACACCTTTCAATTAAAACACAATCAAAAAGCGAGGGGTAATGATGTGGGGCATCAAAATCAAAGAACATGAAAATGCAATGGTATTGTTATAATTGTGTAAGCAAAACTAGAAAAGGATGCAACTGATTGACAAATTGCCCTACATCGACGTAAATAAGCACTGAATTGATCAGTGTTTTAGTAGTAGCCATGATAAACAAGGCAATCGCCAAATTGTGTCTCGCCCATTCGCGTACAAGGAATTAATATTTTTTATAACTCCCAGAAGTTAATTGACCTGCTTATGACCTTTGACCTTGTGGTGACCTTGAACACCCTAAGGGACATTTACCGTCCAAGTTTGGTCACAAACGGACAAAGGGATCAAAAGTAATGAGCCGTAATCGAAACGCGCCATAAAAACTTAACATTGGGCCCTAAAAATTTGTTGACTCCTTTCTGTGACCTTTGACCTTGTGATGACCTTTTACTCCCCAAGGGACATCTACTGTCCAAGTTTGGTCACAAACGGACATAGGGATCAAAAGTTATGAGCCACAATCAAAACGTGCCCTAAAAACATAACATTGGGCCCTTAAAGTTTGTTGACCCCTGTCTGTGACCTTTGACCTTGTGACGACCTTCACCTCCCCAAGGGACATCTTCCATCTAAGTTTGGTCACAAACGGACAAAGGGATCAAAAGTTATGAGCCATAAACGAAATGCGCCCTAAAAACTTAACATTGGGCCCTAAAAGTTCGTTGACCCCTGTCTGTAACCTTTGACCTTGTGGTTACCTTCAACTTCCCAAGAGACATCTACCATCACCCAAGTTTGATTGCCATTGTAGCAACATGTGCTGAGTTACGTGTGATAAGAGTCTTGCAAGTAAACTTTAACGTATGACCTCAAATGACCTTTGACCTTATCATGTGACCTCTTACGGCACCATAACATGAAGGTACCCCCAGTGCATCCATCACCCAAGTTTGATTGCCATTGTAGCAACATGTGTCGAGTTACATGTGATAAGAGAGTCTAGCAAGTAAACTTTAACGTATGACCTCAAATGACCTTTGACCTTATCCTGTGACCTCCAATGGCACCATAACATGAAGGTACCCCCAGTGCATCTATGACCCAAGTTAGGTTGTAATCCAAGCAACTTATGTGAAGTTATTTGTCAAAAGAGAGTCTTGCAGGTAAACTTAAACGTAGAAAAGAGAGTCTTGCACATACTCTTTAATATATGACCTCAAATGACCTTTGACATCATCACATGACCTCTGACAACACCATAACATGAAGATACCCCTAGTGCTTCTATCACCCAAGTGTGGCTGCCATTGCTGTAACAGTTGCCAAGTTATGGATCATAAGAGAGTCTTGCAGGTAAACTTTAACATTTGTGACGGACGACGGACGACGGACGGACGACGGACGGACGACGGACGGACGACGGACGGACGCCATATGGATCCCTTAGTCTCGCCTTCACCTCCGGTGGGCGAGACAAAAATCATGGGCGTACATACTCGAGCAGGATTCGAACCTACGACCTCCTGATCACCGGACAGGTGTCATCTCCACTAGAACATCGAGCTTTCGCCCGAAAGCAAGTGTTGGTTCTAATCCTCACTGCTTTGTTATTCAAATTCATACCCGCTGCATGCTATAAGGATTAGAACCAACACTTGCTTGATAAGAATAATAATGTGTTAGACCCAGCCACCACCATGTTTTTTTTCTCAATAGTTTTGATATTACAGTGTAATTGAGAAAAAAGAAATAACCTGTCATTGTCCTATAGACCGATTCAATTTCGATGGCCTATTCACCTACCGCCGCTAGCGGCGCTATAACGGTCGCCATAACTGGGGGCCAACGGGGGCTTCCAGCGAGCTAGCTACCCAGCGAGTTGCGCTTGCAGCTCAGCAGCCTAGCGTACCTATCGCGCATAGTTAGCCGGGCGCGGCCGCATGCGCCGCCGGCGGCCGCTGCGTTGGCGACCGCCGCGCTAAAATTGTGATTGTTTACTTACTGTGGAAAAGTCATTCAGCGGCATTTGATGCCTTTTTTTTTGTGATAGAGTGAGTAATTCAGACATATTGATCTACCACGAAAGCTTCGAAGGAAGGATCAGAAAAAAAAAAACAAAACATATTGTGCAGTTGTTGGGTGCACAAATAACAGGAAACCGGAAATGGAAGCTGCACGTCAGTGTGTGAAATTCAGACACCACTGACGCATGATGACCTACACTGACACTACAGTGAAATACAGCGGTATTAAAAAAGCACAGATTTTCGAAACAAACTTTGGCCTATGCCTACTAGATTCTCTATTTAATTAGGCTATCACTGCATATTCGTAAAATAAAGTTGTTCATTTTAGAAGACAAGTTCAGATCAAAGATTTTGATAATTCACTGATTTTTTTTTTTTTTTTTTTTAATGCTTGGTGCAATACTTACCAAAGTTAGAGTACACTTCCTAGCTATACTATATTATTATGACAAACATTTTAAAGCCTACACTACAGCTAAATGAATGTTTCAAGATGTGTTAAATTCTTATAATTTCATATTGTTTTTTCTTCTTCACTAAGTGTTCAGCATTGAATTGACCATATTCAATTTTTGCCTGGAACTCTGAATTTGAATTAATTTTTGATAAAGTGATACTTATAAATATTAAACTGCCATGAATGGTGGCAAACGTCCGTTTCATAATCATATTAAGAAAGTTTGATTTGAAAATCACTTTTGTAGATTATAATTTTAGGCGTTAGCGCGATGTTAAATGCAAGGTTACTTAGACCTAAACAGTAGAAGTTTTGGTTGTTGACATCAGGCGACGTAAATTAACTTCTTAAGTTTACACGGCTTAGAAACGCCTAGATTTGCCTTCCATTTGGTTTACTTAGTTAGGCTTGCCGTAAGTTAGTGACAACCGAAAATGATACAGGATGTAGCTAGGGTTCTAGAAGTCAATAGGTCTATAGGACGGGTCTAGATCTACTCGTCTAGTCTGGACTGTTGCCTAGAATTCTAGACAAGATCTAAAAAACGTTAGACAGATTCTACCCCGCTGGCCCGAGAAAAGGCACAAGAAAAGGCACAAGCCTAAAAAGGTTTAAGTTAACTGATATTAGTTGCTATTTATAGCGCCATATCTAGCTCAAGATTCTGATTCATTATTTCATTATATCAGTTAACTTCTCAAAAGTCTAGGCCTACTAGTACTAGCAAGACGTCTGCCTACGCCTAGCCATAGTTCTCCCCAGGTGTTTTTATCCTCTTACACAAATGTGAATAGATCTATATGGGGCTTACACCAGAGACTCCAACTCTCCCGTTTTCGACGGGAGATCTCCCGCCGAAAACCCATTTTTGCAAAATCTCCCGTTCTCCCGTTTGAGATTTAATTTCTCCCGCCCTGGCTCTTTGTCTCCCGTTGGAAAGGATTTCTTGCATATTTCTATCGTATGTTGAAAAAATAAGCCTTAGATAGCACCAGAGAGCATCTAGAACCCTAGGAATTTCGCGCTTCGCACACATCAACTTTGAGTCTCCCGTTTGCTCGGGGTTTCAGTCGGGAGAATCTCCAGATCAGAAGGTACTTTGGGTTGGAGTCTCTGTTACACGCGAGTACCCAAGTCATCGCAAAAGAAATAGAGTCTACAAACACTCACGGATCGTACCGATATTTACCTTGAAGTTCAAGTTTTGGCTACAGCCGTATATGCCATCTTCCCATTCGCTCATAGTCGGTATAAGTTGTTTAAATTATTATTTTTTTTATTAGCCAGCGAAAAAAAAAAGTAGACTCTAGTTATCACAAAGCCAGATGCGTCGATTGCTGCCAGCGCCAGAGATAGCTAGGTGGCCGGCTGGCGCCGGGTGGTAAAATCACTGGCTGCCGCTAGCGCTGGCACCCTTGCCACGCACGCACGGCGCTTGCCGACCCGGTGGGGACTCTAAAAATCTATTGGGGACGCTATCCCTAAACCTAACCCTAATCCTAATCCTAACCATCGAACCCTAACCCTAACCCTAACCCTAACCCTAACCCTAACCCCAACCCTAACCCTAACCCTAACCATAACCAAAAACCCTAACCCAACGTTTTTCCCATAGGTTTAACACGCGCCATGCCCCAATCTGTGCCGTCTTTAAAAAAAACGCGACCCGGCCTGGTTGGCCCCCAGTTATGGCGTCGCCTTAAGAGGGCGCACTTCCATGAACAGTCGCTTGAATCGGTCTATACAGTAGATGGAAGTCAAAATTGAACAGTGTGTGGAATGCTCTGCATACAATTTTGGACACACACACACACACACACACACAAAATGCATTTTTCCGGTATATTACTTTTATAAACAGCTGGTCATAACAAAGCAATGAGACCAGACATCAATATTCTTAAATTTCGGTGCATATCTTTCAATATTCTCCAGAGGTCAGAGGATACTAAGTAATCGCTAAAGTTCATGTGAAGTGAGTACACGCCTTTTGAGTTGCTCACTTTTATTGCTATAGAAATACACACTATGTGCATCATGTCAGTCATTAAGTTATGTGTCAATTTCATTTTCAGTCTTTCAGTCTTTTCAACAAGTAATATAACACATGCACATACCGGGGCATCAGTTTGGAGGAGGGTTGGGGTGGTGACAGGGATAGTTGACCCCCACCCCATCAAATTCTGAGATGTGGACTTTGTTTTGTTTTGTTTTGTTTTGCTTTATTTTTGTTTTTGCTTTTTAGACAGAAAACTGCCCCGGTTTCTACCCTTTTACTAACAATTTCCCAAATATTCCATCATAAATGTGTACACATGATTTTTTTAAATTTGTATTCTTAATGCAAACGTTCCCTCGCATGGGAAGGGTTGGGGACAGCCCCTTTCATACTCTTTCTCTCGCTATATCAACCTCCCCTTCATGCATTGATTATGGCTACACATTTGGGGATGGACATTTTTTTTTTTCAAAAGGGTAGTTCAACCCAAAGTGGCACGACATCATTAAATTGAAAACAAAAGAATGCAAAAGCTCCATAATGTGGGAGGGGGATACCTCCACCCACATCCTTCCCTCGAATCGTCTCCCTCCATCGATGGCTGACTTACGACACCTCTCTGATACAAATTTTGAGATATTCCTTCGGAAGTGCATGTGTGCCAGATCGTTGAATCTCATTTCTCAAAAGACAGGATCTTTCTCGAATGGGAATGGAATACCCTACCCTCTCAAATGCTGCCCTTGCTGGGTTCCCATCCATATAGACTTGGTACACTATGGCAATCCATGATTTTCGAAATATTCCACAAAACAAGGATGCATCAGATTCTAAAAATTGAAAAACTTCTTCTTCGAGGAGGGGGGGGGGGGGGGGAGTGAGATGCGCCCACACCCAATTAACTCCCATATTAGTGATGACGCACACGTGGAACAAGAGCTGCACGAAATTACTGATTTCAGGTCTAAAACTGCAAAAATCCAATCCCCGACCCATACCCCCCCCCTCCGCTCCACTCCTTTGCACCATGGACTTATGCTTGAACACATATTTTCAAACCTCCCCCCAACTGAAAACAGAGGTTGATCTACACTCCTGCTCTGTGCAGACACCCGATGTAGATAATTACCTGAAAAGTTTTGTGGAATGAATAGCCACTTTTTTTTGTCACAGAAATGCATGGTTTGTAAGCACTACATTATAAACAAGTAACTATTAACTATCGCAATATCAAGATTAATATCCTCGCATTTCATTTGAGGTCTTTGACCTTGTGTGATTTTCATAGGTGAAAGGTAATTGCTCGGTAATAAGCAGGGACTAGGAATGCTCTCTAGAACATCATCATGTTTACCATTAATCAGTGATGCCAAACTATTCTGATATTTTGAGGTCATTGACCTCTCGAGATCATCAGAGGTCAAAGGCAGAAACTCGTCTGTGTGCATTGGAATATGAAGACAATGTCATTGTAAAACAGATTCGCTTGTTTTGTACATCTTTACCATGTTTATCACCAACCTATGTTATCATAGTTCCATATTCTGATATTCTGAGGTCATTGACCTCTCAAGGTCATCAAAGGTCACAAGGTGGAAACCTGTCTGCTCTTTAGAATATGAAGACAATTTCATTGTAAGAAAGATATGCTTGTTTTGTACATCTTAACAATGTTTACCATTAACCAATGACATTACAGATCAATATTATATTTTGAGGTCATTGACCTCTAAAGGTCATCAGAGGTCAAAGGTTCAAACCTGTCAATGCTCTGTGGAGTCACAAAATGGTTTCCCTGACGTATAGATGCATGTTTAGTGCATCATAACCACATATCATATATCATTCACAAATGTCTCAAAACATCGATATTCTGGTTTTTAAAGTTCATTGACCTCTGGAGGTCATCAGAAGTCAAAGGCAAAGACATGTCAATGCTCTGTTGAATCAGAAAATGATTTCTCTGTAGCATAAATGTATGTTTAGTGCAACATAACCACATCTATCATTCACAAATGTCTGCAAACATCAATATTCTGATATCTAAAGTTCATTTTTACACTTTTACACTTGTCGGAATATGTCAATCGCAGCCAGTTCGCTCTGCAATAACTGTGTTGCACCAGGGAGGGAGGTGAGATGCACCTCACAGCAATCTCACTGCAATCATAGCAAGTTCTTATGGTATCTTTAAAAGATAGTGTTACTTTTTCTGTCTTTCTCTCAGCTTGTACCGAGTCACGGTAGCGATTGATCGAGGATTGAGGTTGTTTATGTTGTGTGTGTGTGTGTGTGTGTGTGTGAATGAAAGAAGATTGAGAAAAATGTGTTTACAAGACAAGGGTGAAGGAATATAAAACCTTTAAAAAAAGGTAAGGAAAAGGGAAAAAGGATATGAAAAAAAAAGTTATAAAAAAACCTGGAAAAATGAACAAAAGGTTTACAAAATAGAGAGTACACTACAAGACAATAGAAGGAAAGAGAGAAGAGAAACTTGCATTATAAAGGAAAGTAAGAAAGAGATGGATATGTTTGAAAAGAAAAGTGGACAGAAAAGAGAAAAAATATTGATTGAACTCGAACAGAAAAGCACTAGGTAGAATGATAAAATAAGAGATGAATCACAACCGGATGAAAGCAAAGATGATTAGGAAGAAAGAAGAATTATACAGCTTGAAAAGGAAATGAAGTAAACGATTCATTAGAACAACACATAAGAAAAAGATATTGGTGATGATAAAAAGGAAAGACCCTTGTAGATGTAGGGAAAAACAACCCATGAAGGAAACACAGAACAATTAGGTAGAAAGTGCAGTTAAATTAAAAATTGAGAAAGTTGGACAAGAGGAAAACCACAAAGAAAGGATTGATGGGAAGGAAAGGGAACGTATAGATTTTACCTGAAAATGAAAGAATTTAGAAAAGAAAGAGGAAGATATACACTGTAAGTGGCAGCACACGCTCGCGCACGCGCTCAACGGCTTTGAAGCTACAACCGCTCAAGCAAGACTTGGCCGAGGAAAAGAGAAAAACAAATTTTAGCTTTTCAACGACACCATAGAAAAAGCCGCTTTGTTGCTACATTCATTCAGACCAAATGACCGACCCTTTAGCATGCACTGAATGTATTCGTATTGTGCTTGTGTACAGTACAGCATTTCAAGTGATCAAGATTTTCCTACGATTTTCTGACACAAGTTGTATATGGGTCATTCCATCGGGTTGGGGCAAAAATTGTGACATCAGAGTCCAAAAATAGAAGTGTGATAAATGGATTGTTTTGTTTATTCCAAGTTTTGTGGGACAATTCTTCAACTAAATCCACTCATGGCTTCAAAATACTGTCCTTCATATTTGAGTAAACTGAGAAACAAGATTTGACAAAATACCACCATTACTTGGACATCATTTATCATCCTTGCTAAGACTATACTTGCTTACCTTCAAAATAAAAGGAGTTGATCTCAATCACTCCTAAGAAACTTTTTACTAACAAAATTGTTAATCACTTTGTTCCACATTCTTCAACATGGTACAAGTATTTTGACAGATAGAGCATCAATAAATGGAACATGAGACTCCTTGTGTATAGCAGTACCATGTTCTGTGTTGTTCTTTTTTCTCACCAAGCAAAGAAATTCAATTTATGATGGTATGTAGAACTAGGTATTGAAGAGAAATCATGCCTAATCAGAATGCAATAATTTTCTTTGGAAATACTTGACCACTTTTTCTGGCCTAACCTTCCATTTTTGATGTTACCACCATTACATGGACATCATGTCTCTGTAACAGAGGTATAATTGGGAGCATTATAACTAAATGTCCATCAAGGGTCATTACATACCAAATTTCACTTTTTACCACAGGATCAATTAATACTACTACTGTTGTACTAGCAGAAAAACACCTTGAATGTCAAATTCTTTGGATGGAAATAAAAGAACTAAATATTAAAGTTGAAACGAGAATGTAAGAAATTATTTACAAGTGATTTTCAAAATCATACTAATCCTGTTCAAGTTTCCACTTCAGTTTGTCTTTTGAATCATGTCTTTTTCTGTGTAAATACAAAAAGACTGTTAAATCTTATAATTTCTAAATCTTTGATTACTTTAAAATGTCAATATCTCTTTTAAGACATTACCTTAAAATGTGCATGCATCTGTTACATGGACATAATGTCCCCGAAATGGTGGTACAATGGCAAAGAATCAGTCTGATAATGATATAAAACTTGTGATACTTGAAATGATATCAAATGTACACATGTGTATGGCAAATTGCATCCTGGTGAAAAAAAAAATGGATGAATGCATGGCAAAATGTTTATTTTTGGCACAACGTGTGCATCCCCCCCTTTTTTTCTATAAAACTGCAAACATTTAGATTTTATGACTTTGTCCGAGCAGTAGATGTGTACAACTGTTACTTTATTCTCATTCACATAACTTTTTCTTGACCTGGTAAATGAAGGAGAGTAAGAACACATAATGTTTGAGTACTCAATGATTGGTGTTTGACAAAAATAACTTATTCAACTTATCATTTTGATTTGTATTACTGTTACATGGATATCATGTCCCTGTAATAGTCATATCGAATGGTTTACATTACTGAATTTTGATAGTTGTCCAGTATCATTCACCTGATGCAAACTCAATATAAACTCAAGCGTAGGTATACATCACATCCAGGCAAGCTTCTAAAATGTGTAGCAATGAACAGGTAAGAGTTTGTCTTCCATACAATTATAACTCTGAGAACTTTGATGCATTACCGAAGAGATGTACGAAAAAATGTACTAGCTTATTTCTGCTAAACTACAAGTATGTCAAGACATGGCATTACAACGACAGCACATGGTCGATACGTTCCAAAAATACTGTAGCTTGTTGAATTTGATTACTTTAATTTTCCTCACTTACATGGACACACAACAGAATTGAATATTAATTGCAGTATAATGATGTCATCCCTGAACGTATAAGTGGATAAAACATTAAATGTGAACATGCAAACAAATAATTGGTAAGCACAAATAGTTGTTAAAATTAATACATATATTTAAAATATATATATTGCATTAAAAATCAACATTGAAAATAATCACACATGCTTTTGCTTTTCCATATAACAAATACCCACTCAAATTTCAAGGTTAGTGAAATGGAAAAAAAAAAAAAAAAACACACGCTGACAGGTTGATCAACATTCTTCACGAAGAAGTTGTGAATCCATCAACTTTCAGCACTCATCATTCTTCATTTGTTGTTTTTTTTATTACTAAAATTGTATTTCTTATCAATTAATTTATTTGGAGAGGGTGTAGTTTGGGGAAGATTACCAAAATTATAGACCAATAAATCTAGCTCTTGTTCGGTGGCTTCATGCAAAATGTACTGTCGGCTATAAAGTCAGACCCACTCCTGACCGCAAAGTTAACAAGAGGCTACCAAGCAAGAGGAATATTAATTGGTCTACCAGATAGCTTAAAATGAATTGGACTGTGGTCATGCATCATTATGCACAAAGTAATATTTCTATCCTGACACAAATCCCACAACCAGAACTGATGTTTCACAGGACGTAGAGAGACTACCTGATCTAGTGCCAGTAGACTACCTGATCGTAGTCGGTTTCTGAGGATTCAGTCCATACTAACTTAACATATTTTGGTGGAAAAAATATGCCTAATTGCAAATGAAACACGTTGGCTAACAATCAAAACCTGTCTGTACAGAATTCTAGTAATAAAGATATTACTTTCTTTGAGGCCTTTATAGCAACTCTGGAATAAAAAGGGCAATGTCTCACTTACAGTTTGCACTTACATGAAAAGAGGTATGTGGGACTGTTATAAGAGATTCTGGACTATTGGTGATGATTTTTTCAACTTAAAAACACTTTCTCCATTATAATATGTTGACACATTTTCATGATGGGTTAAATTGATGTCATGAAACAAGTGTCAATATATATCGCCTCATTTATGTCACTTTAAAAAGGAGAACTTCTTGGAAATCCAATCCACCATTACAGGGACATTGCTGGAAGATCAGCCACTGCAGGGATTCGATCAGAGGGCACAATATCAGATTGATTTATGTGCACATGGTTTTCAGCTTACCTCCCATCCTCCTGATACAGCAAGGTCTCTTCTCCAGTCTCTCTTTTTTTGTGCATGCCATGAAATGTGATCCACCGTTACAAAATCAGCCAGGACATCGCTCAAAACACCGGCGACCCTCCATTAATTTACATAACATAAACCTATGTTTTCAAAGCTGATCTTTTGATGAAAAGTTGCCTACCACCTGCCCTTTATTTCTGACACATAGCCATGGAAAGGATAATTTATGAATGCAAGTAATCTACCACAATACCACCGTTACCAAAAAAATTCAACTAGGACATCGCATGTAACGGTGGTATGCCTGTGGTTGAGGAATGATTTATGACTTGAAGTCACTTTTCATTTGCTATCCTATTACTGTTTTGCTGATAAACAAATGTTGCTTTATCAATTGTGACCATCTGATTCTGACTTTGTTTATCTGTCAATCAGATATCTTCAACTGGAAACAACCTTTTTAGATGTCACACTTGGTACCCAAAAAAAGAGCATAGACATCATCACTAAAAGACACACCGGCACCAACTCTTGTGATTCAACGTTTTTATTTCTTCGTCAAGTAATCACCAACACAATTACCTTCCCACAAAACCACATTGCAACATCAAATACCTAAAGAAATTTTCAGGATAAAGCGAGCAATTCCTTAGGAACACAAAAAAGTGCTGTTGCCCCAACCCCGTGGAATGACCCATATATAAGTGTTAAAACTTGGCAAAATCGTGAAATCTGCTCCATCACAGTGCGCGTGCACCTGTGTGTTAGCAAGCAAGATTAAGTTAGGGGTTAGGGTGTAGGGTTAGGTTAGAGTTGTATTTATGGTCAAATTGGCTGTTAAATTAGTCGAGGGACATCAGGGAGTCCTTCCGAGAATAAAAAGTTGAAGACCAAAGGAAAAATAGGAGAAAGGGAGGATGAAAGATGCTACTGTATACGCTGAATATTTCACGAGGTTTTTATTTTTGCAAATTAACCCTAACTAGGCCGGGCTATTTAGGTAGATGATAGAGCTGGGGGGCCTCCCAGGCCCCCCCCCCCCCCCCAGATCTCGGCCGCACAATCGCGACGAAAATTGGCACACACGTTGCCTATGATGTAATCTAAAGTACCATGAAGTTAATTTTAAAAAAATTACCATTTATGCTGAATTATGCTAATTTATGCATAACTGTGCATGAAATCAGACAATTTGGTATAAATCACTAAATAATGCTCAAAACAGGCACATTTTTTTGTGTTGAATATTCTTTTTAGTGTCCTTAGCAAATGTAAGAGAAAAAAATTGTGCTATCAGAAAAAAAAATTCTTAAAAAAATGTATTTCGTTGTTTTTTTTTTATGTTTTTCATTGTTTTTTCGATGAAATTTGTCCGCAATATTGTTCTGAACAAGAAAATATGTTATTAAAGGGGACCTCCGGATGATTTTCAGACTTTTACATTTGAACAACTATTAATTAGTTAAACTTTATACAGAGTTTAAGAGTTTATAGTGATCGGGATGAGGAATGAGAATGTTTTCAACATCTATAACAAATTGCAATGAACAAGGATGATGACATGGCAGCCTCACCATAAGAATGCATGAGTTGGGGCTCAAGGAAGCAGAACAAAAGAAGAAGGCATGCATACATTTTTCACAGGTGAACTTGTCGAGCAAGCGGTATTGTAATGGAATTACACTGCTGTATTTCTGAAATATATGAGGCTCTGATGTCATCAACACTGTTCAGTGTAATTTGTTTAAGATTTTCAATTTATTGGTTTCTCTGCTCAAGGACCACAGTAAATTCCACAAATCTGTACATGGAGCTGTCAATTTATGTACTACATGATGTGAAATTATGAAAATCATCCAGAATGCCCCTTTAATTGATTTTAATCAATAAAACCCCAAAATAATCATGCTTTTATGAAATTTGCCTGTAAGCACAGTTTTCATTGAAATTGTACACGAATTCACGTTTTTGAGCAATTTTTGGTCTGACATGCACGCACATATTTATGCGCAACTTCGGAACCGCGCGCCCGGGCATTGCAAATTTGGTGTCAAAAGATGCGGGAGACTCGAAAGAAAAAAGTCATTAAACGTCGCGGCGATAGCTTTTCGCGATAGCGATATATCGCGCGGAACGTCAAGGGGGGCCTCGGAGGCCCCCCCCCCCCCCCCCGGCCTAGTTAGGGTTAAGACACACAAAAATATTGACTCTGATCCCCGATGTGGATGTGACGTACGCGTCTACATTTTCCGTTCAGTGCCGGACTCCATGATCGTGAAACCATTGGGGATTCCCGATTCGCGAAAATTTAGACTCGCGAAATATATGGCATAGACAGTATACTGTGGAAATCGGCCTCGCCGCTGTATCAATCTCGCGTAAACGCCATTTGGTGGGGCCCCTAACTATACACAGCCCTGTCGCTGTACACAAGTGTAAGTCACGACAGGGCTGTACAGTGTGGACACTACGTGATCTTAGGATTCCGGGCGCCGACTCTATTTTGAATTTACTGCACCATTTGTTACTCGACTACATACAATGAAAACTTAATCTATTTAGCTACCGTCTTTGGCTATCGATATTGAGATAACTATTTCACAACTTACCAAAAATGACACTTTTTTTAATCCTGTACGTCGCAGAAATCGTAAAAAGACAGACATAATTCAAAATGTCGGCGGCACTGCCAATGGTGGGCAAAGGGGGCACTGTCGACCGTGCGGGCGGTACAAACTCTGCAGCGCACGCACAAAAGAGATCGACAAGGGGTGTTGACCCCATCAGCGCACACGCTGTGTGCTCGCTACGAAGCACTTCCGGTCAAGCATGCGCAATTTGCATCGCTCAAAGCTGGGGAAGATTTATTTTGAGTCGCCCAGCGATGATCAGCATTCCGGTTAAAATTTGACTTTTTTGCTCAGTCGGTTTGCACTCCCACCGTTCATGAGCGATGACGTCATGTCTCACTCAGCGCACTGCACGCACCATGCCGTTGATCCCTACCATAGCAGACGACGGCAAACTAGTATCGGTTGATGATCCGTTTGCTATCGCTTTCAACTATGAAAGGTTTTCCCTCATTGGTCAGCTTGCTCTCCCACAATGCCTTCCGAAAATGACATCATCGCTTACTTCCATTCATAAGCTTTACGTTGATACCACGTACACCTCCGTTGCTCATTGGAAAACAAAGCAAATTTTTCGTATAATTTCGCCCTATAATATGGAATTTTCCGGCAATCTGTACCAGGAATATGTCATCAAAGGAGTAGTTTTGGTCATACATGCAATTTTTTTTCATCCTCGTGATATTTTTTTATGGATTCTCGAGCGATTTATCTGTGTTTTGATACTACTTTTACCGTGTGCGAGTATGTGCAATGTATGTGCGAGGATGTTTGAAGTGCATAGATCAATGTTGGAAATGTTAGATTTCCATAGCGAGCGACCTACCCGATACCAGCGGTGCGCTGCGAGGCTGTTAGAGTACATACAAACGGGTTACGAGAGCGGGATAGTGTGCAGTGACTACACGCACTGTGCATGCAAGCGATGCAGCAAGCGAGACACGATGCACACAATACACGCGGCCAATGCAGTCGTGGCTAAGCCAATCAGCAACGAGGTAAGACCCTGCAAGCGCATCACGGAGCGGAGAGAGCCCGAGAGAGAAGAGGCCAAGATATTTTTAGCTCTCTCCTTGCTGCGATCGCACAGCCGATAGTCGAGATAACGATATTCTGTAGGCAATCGGGAGTTGAGCGGTGGGGCAGCAGGCATTCTCGGTGGGTTCTGGGGCGACATGAATTATGCCTTTCGGGGATCTGCGCCTGCGCTGTGTTGACTGAGGCACTGCTTAAACTGTGTACATGGCATACGGGAGTCAAACCGTAGTGTACAGTGTATGTTGCATGAGGACTCACTATGGATTGAATGATATACCATGCTCATAGTCCAAGCATTTCAATTCACACGAGTGTTTCGTAATATTTGTGATTATAAGAATGTAGAAATTTTCAACAGTTTTGTTGTTGTGTGGCCGTGTTCGAGGGGTTTGTAGATATGTATCACATACCGTCAGACGCTGTGCTAGTGCATGGCATCTGGTCGGGCTAGTAGTGGGGCAAGGGTAGTGATGCCAGATCGGACGCGCGTTTTCCTATGTATACTCTGTTGACGTGTTAAACATGGTTACAATTTCGTTGATTTTTGCAATCAATTTACCTTCAGTCTCACTCGAAACTTCATATATTTACAACCTGATGTTTGTAAATGGTTAAAATATATGTTGCGATAGCATTGAACGATAAATTGTTTACGGATTTTGCACTTGAAATGAGCCGTGAAAATGGTCCGAACGAGTCATGGAAGCCACCATTTTGAATCGCGTCACTGCAAACTGAGCTAAGCATCACATTAGAAAGTATCGTGATACACGAGATTTCGGTATTTGTACGTGAGCGCACTTGCGTAGATCGATCAGTAAACACTACTGCTACGGATTTATGAAAAAAATCTGAATAATTTTGAGTATGTATATCAAATTTAACAGGATTTTTTCGAGCTTGTCTGAATTGGGTGTTAAAAAAGCAAGTTTGAAGGCTATTTTCATACCCCTAGATTTAAGTTTTCACTTCAGCAGTTTTCATACATATTCTGACCGAGTGAAATGTCAGCTTTCTAATGATACCAAACTTGCTGCCTATCATCGTATCGCAAAAAAACCGCCGACGGGGAAATCCCGGGGCATGTCTACTGCCTGAACCGGCGATATGGGAGGAAAGTGTGTATTAGTCAATGGGATATCTGGTTGTGAGATGGTCGCGAGAGTGTATGAACTGATTGGAGAAGGGTACTGTTTATCTTTTCCTGGTTTATTTAGTTCTTGAAATGCAATAATGAATCATCCATCATTTTGATTTTTAAACTACAACATGTTGTAGATTTTAATTTATTTATGAATTTATTTATTTTTTATTTTTTATAAGGAATATCACATCTATCATTTTGGTTCCTGTAACGTTAGGTGTAGCCACTATAGGATTAACTTTATCTAGATTTCAATGAACAATTCAACTGATACAAAAATATTTATGAAACAGTTGCAGACCTACCTTCTTGTTACTGTTTGTGTTTTTCCCTGGTGTTTTAGGGAAATTGTAGGTAAGGTTTGAAGAAGGGGAAGAAGTTGAGTGTGCCCCAGATTGGATTGCATTTGGAAAAAACAATTGAACTGGGACAAAAGTGGAATAAAAATGGGGGGGGGGGGGGGCATGTGCCCCCAATCAGATCACTAAAAAATACGAAGTTAGTGACTTGTGATGCTTAATATTTATATCAACATGACAAAGTTACTCTCTTTATGTTGACATCATATCTCAATGCTGTGGTAAACTTTCATTTCAGTACTGATTGAAAAATGTATGAGTCTTCATGGTATGTACTACAAGTTGTGTATCCTGTAATATGTAAATTAAGTTGAGTAATAACGCATGACCATGTAATTGTTACATATCTTTGCAAAATAGATCTAATGTTTATTTGCAAGACCAGCAATACAATCTATATTGTACATTACACAAACTTTGCCCTTGTGGTTCAAATCCCACGAACCACTCCATCACTGACTACAGGCAGATTATCTTACAGCAGTGCAGGCATGTCAAATGAAGCTTGATGATGTGCTCATTTGCATAATTATGTATGCAAACATGTATTGTAGGCTATAGATCCTATGTATTGTTACATACTGTGTAATAATATCAAGGTGAAGAAGGCGCTACATTTTTCTCATAATCAAAGGTTTACCTGTAGTAAGGTAAGGATTAATAAAATAGTCTTGGTATTGCGGCAAATGTGATGCATTGTAGTGTTGTACATTGCGATCTCATTTGCATATTACACTAAATTTTCCCCGAGTATAGGTCTACAACAAAAAAAAAGCTTCTGAGTATATTAGATGTTGAGTCAAATAAAATATTTGTTGTAAATGCTCTTTCAATGCTAATATATCATTTTTCTTACAATTATATTGTCTCAAATGCATTTCTTGCGAACAGCCAGGAGGAGCCGACAGACACTTCAGTTCGGGAAACCCACTTACAAGGGGGGCCCCTCCTTATAAGTAACCCGTCCCCCTTATAAGTAACCCCGTCCCCCTTATAAGTAACCCCCGGGGCACCCCTTATAAGGAGTCTCCACGCTTTTTTGCAATGCAACGCGAAAATGAAAGGACGGCGGCAATTCGCTTGATTATGTCCATAAAGCTTCATAAGTTTACTAGTTACTCACGAAATTTGAGCAAAATCGGTTTGAGGCATCATATCTAAAATCATCACGCCGCCGCGCCTGGCGACACTCACGCCAGTAATCGCTCGCATTTCAGCATTCGCATGGGTCGTTTGACATCGCATTTAAATCCATGATTTTATATATGATGCCTCAAACCGATTTTGCTCAAATTTCGTGAGTAACTAGGAAACTTGTGAAGCTTTATGGACATAATCAAGCGAATTGCCGCAGTCCTTTCATTTTCGCGTTGCATTGCAAAAAAGCGTGGAGACTCCTTATAAGGGGTGCCCCGGGGGTTACTTATAAGGGGGACGTGGTTACTTATAAGGGGGACGGGTTACTTATAAGGAGGGGCCCCCCTTGTGAGTGGGTTTCCCGAACTGACTTTTAAGAACATGCATACGTAATAGATGAGCTCATTTGCATACTTGCCACTACTTCACAAAAATATGATGACTGACATTAAAGAGCATGTTATAAGCTTCAAAATGAATGGTCACTCAATATACTTCACATGAATTTAAAAAAATTCCGTTGGCATCGCTAGCAAGGGCCAAGGCACTGGCCCTGGTGAGTTTGTGCATGTTGGAGATCATTTGAACAGTCCTGTGGCTGTGCTAAAGTACACTGGTCACTAGCGCCCACACTTGTCTTATTAAACTCCTTCCTCAGCGGATATAATAATTTCAACTAATGAATCAAACATCGCTAGCTCAGACTCATGAATTGCGTCTTCAGCAATCACCAGCAGTAACATGCAGCAACTCGCCGAGTAACACTATTATTAATATTAGCATCACAGTCTCAGTCCCACTCATTTGTAATGGTGCTACGCGGTTAGGACCATGACCACGAAGTCCGTGGCGTCACTTAATTCTAACGTTACTACATTGTACTTGATAAATGTTACAACAGTCATATTTTTACCACTGGAAACACACATACACTTCATACTTACTAACGTTAGGTGTTTGACATTCTATCATCCTGTTCCTTGGTCTCTGTGAGAAAATTCTGAGAATGAGTAGGCCTACTGGGTATCGCCCGCCTATAGCTGTGCTGCTGTGACGGCTGACGTATGACGGCTGCCCGCGCCCGCCGGCCTCTTGCCTGCCTTCAAGTATGCTTAGATGATCGTGGCTGAGTAGCTAGCACTAGCACTACGCGCGTACGCCTAGCCTCGGTTTTGAGGACGCCCTCTACTAATGACTTTTCCCAGCGAAGAAGGTCCACTGATCCCGCATCCCGGGAAGTGAGACGAGATGAACTCTTCAGACGAAACTCGTCTTCCTGACTGACAAAGAGATCTGAGTCGATCTGACCAAGGAGGTACTAGTGCCCACCCCTGTTCTATACCGAGTAACGTTGGTGACCTCCGCCAAGGAAGGAGATCATGCTTTCATTGTTTTTTTTTTTTTTTTATATCCACTTCAGTTTTCTTTTGAATACAGCTGTTGGCGATGCATTTCAATTTCAATTTCAATTTCAATACTATTATTGTATTTCTCGATGGAAAATACATGATATATAACAAAATATGATAATACAGAATGTCCAGCTTGGATATTATATACATGAAGAAATAGGAATACAAAAATAATACATAACGGTCGATGTGTCATTTACAATCAAAGTAAAGGGTGCCAGAGAAATACGATGGAACCTACTAAAAAGCAAAGCTTGTTGAATGTAGGTCCCAACAAAAGCCTAGTGTGGGGGAACAGGATAAGGAGCATGGGTACAATGCTAGACCAAAAGTAAGGATAAACAAAAGAGAATGACTATTAATACTCGGGGCACAGAAGATTCTTCTCACACATATTTATGTGTGTGATAAAATGAGAACAAGTAACCACATGCTGCACACTATAGCAGTTGCTCTAATAGCAATTTTGACATGGGGGTGATAATGACGTGAATATTAAGCACTACATAATTTCAGGGTTTAAACATTCCGGCTTCCATAGACACGGGGAAAGATTCGAAAAATGAAAAACATGAATCAATTGCAATTCCTATATGTGATATACCAGCCAGCTGCAATGACGCATAAAAAAAGGAAAGAAAGAAAGAAGGGGAAACTATGACGCTATATGCGACACGACCAAGGTCATACTAGAAGAGAAAGGAAAAACACCGATGGGCAGGAATTTGAGAGATCATGCAACTAAAATGTATACGGTATGCATGAGTCTGTTCACATGGCAAAAACCGAGTAGTATAACAGAGCAGCCATGAGCATAATAAAAAGGAATGTTAGTGCACTTGTGTGTTGTAGCTATTCAATACATGCTGTCTGAGTTTACGCTTTTTCAAATGATGACAATGACAAACAGCTTTTAAAGGGATCGTACAGTTTTGGTTGAGACTTAATTTCAGGTTTTTAAAATTTTTTGGTGAGAAAATGAGAAACCTCTCATGAAATATGAAAGAGCCTGTAATTCTATGAGGAATTCAACGTTTATTTGATGAAAATTGGATTTGAAATGGCTGAGATATCAAAAAAAGAGCGATTCTAATAAAGTGTGGGACCCACACTTTGTATAAGTCAGCTCGTATAGTTCTACTTTGCGCATGAGCAGAAAAAGGTCATTGGTACCAAAACGCATGATGGTTTTTTAATTCACAGAGATAAGCATCTGTCATATAATGATTATTCATGCAATCCTTGTACATGATACTTGCCATTACATCCACCTGACTGAAAACCTGGTATTTGTCATTACGAATATAAACATGTTTTAAATCATTCAATACAAAACAAAGAAATGGATGCTTCCCCCGAGGGTTGTTTGGCAGACCATTCTGGTCACGTGGTCTCGCTGTGCAAGATCATTTTTTGTTTTACACGAATTCCATAAATTGTTACGCCGGGCAAACTTACCGGTATGCATTATGTTGCTTTGAATATGAGTGAAGTGCCTAACCAACTAAGAAAATAGAAAGGTCATTTGTACCAACGTGCACATCACATGAGCTAATTACGAACTGGCTTATTATATGATCGCTTTGTTTTACTCTGTTTTTGGATGTTTCAGTCATTCCAAACCCGATTTTCGTCAGATAAACTTTGAATTTCTCTTAAAATGGTATGCTCTGTACTATATCATAAGTGTTTTCTTGGTATCTCGCAAAAAGTTAAAAGCCCAATTCTCATCTCCACCAATACTGTACCATCCCTTTAACCTTTGTTGGGAGATCATTCCAATATTTAGGACCTGTATACATAATTGTGTTTTTTAGCGAAAATTGTTCGAGTGCGTGGAAGGTGATAAGCATCACTCTGGCGAGTTGGATAGTGATGGACAGAATTGTTTCTTATGAACATCTGTAAAAAACATCAGGAGGATCTGTTGAGGAAAATTCATACATAAAAATACCTAAGTTATAACCAAACAAATCTATCAGTTTTAAAATCTTATTTTTCTGAAATAAGGCGTTTGTGTGAGATAAATACCCAGCATGGTTAATAGTTCTGATCGCTCGCTTTTGAAGAAGAAAAAGCGAATTCAGCAAGTATTTGGATGCGTTACCCCACGCAAGAATTCCATAGTTAAGATATGGGGAAATCATGGTTAAATATACAATCTGCAAAATATGGTTGGGCAAAAAATGTTTCAGTTTGTTTAGGATTCCTGTGTTTCGTGACAAAATTTTGCTTAAAAGATTAAAGTGAGTTTTCCAGGAGAGGTCGCTATCGAAGTAAAGTCCTAAAAACTTAGTACTATCTACTCGGATTAGGTTAATATCATTAATCTCATCAGGGGCGGCGCAGCCGTGGGGGCCGTGGGGGCCGTGGGGGCTCGGGCCCCCACACTTTTTGTGCACCATACAAAGGAATACATAAGGTGTCATCACTTTGGGCCCCCACACTTTTTTCAACCCGGAAGTACGTAAGTGGCACTAAAATGGGAGGGGGGAGATAAGCTGAGGACCTTTTTTTTTTTTTTTTTTTTTTTTTTTGCTTGTCAGATGAAGAAACCCGGAAGTGGACGGGGACGGGGAGAGATGAGCTGAGGACCCTTTTTTTTTTTGCTTGTTAGCTCATGAAACCCGGAAGTGGGCCCCCACACTTTTGAAAACACTGCGCCGGCCCTGAATCTTAACATCATCAGGAATAACTTGCAAGGAATTGCTAAATAACATATTATAATGTGTTTTATCAACATTTAATGATAACTTGTTAGCATAAATCCAGGACTGAACAGATTTCAATTCATTATTCATCATCTATACTTACAAGGGTATTGGGATTGCGGTGAGACAGAAATAAATTTGTATCATCAGCGAAACAAATAGAGAAAGAATCTGTGACGAATTTTGGTTGATTGTTGATGTACAGGATGAATAAAAGTGGGCCAAGAAGAGAACCCTGGGGGACACAGCAAGAAGTTGACGTCAACCTTGACTCATAACCATTTATGTAAACAAATTGTTTTCTGTTTGTGAGATAGTCTTTAAACCACTCTAAAGCCCTCCCATGGATACCGTAATGGCTTAACTTATAATGCAAAATAATATGGTCAATGGTATCAAACGCCTTCGAAAAATCGAGAAAAACACCGATGGTGTGTGGGAAGCATCATCTAAAGCATGAGCTAATTTATCAATGAAAGCTAATAATGCGTGAGTTGTGCTATGTTGTTTTCTGAATCCAAATTGGAAATTGGAAAGAATATTGCAATTAACAAGAAATCTAAGAGTTCGTTTATAAACAAGCCTTTCGAGAATTTTTGAAACTGAGGTTAAAAGAGATATCGGGCGGTAATTATTTACAAATTCTTTTGGACCCTTTTTGTATATGGGAACAACTCGAGCGATTTTCATATTATCTGGGACATTGCCACTAGATAAAGATTGATTGAAAGTATAAATGAGCGGAGAAATTATTTCATTTATTATATTCTTCAAAAAATTTTAAAGGGTGTGTAACAGTTCTGGTCGAGGTGAGGATTTAGCTTTTAACGTTTTGTGAGATATTCAGAAACCACTCTATGATAATTAATGTCAAAAAGCATGCAATTCTAAGGGGCATCAAACGTTTATTTGATGAAGATCAGTTTTTAAATGGCTGAGATATCCAAAAACGAGGTGAAACAAAGAGATCCTAATAAAAGGCGTGCATGCCTGTCGCCTTTTATCATTATCACTTTTTTGACATCTCAGCCATTTGAAAACCAATTTTCATCAAATAAAAGTTGAATCCTTCTTAAAAGCACATGCTCTTTCATATTTCATAAGAAGTTTCTCTTTATCTCACTTAGGAATGTTCAAAACATGAATCCTCACCTCAACCAGTACTGTACAGTCCCTTTAATGCCATTCCAAAATCTTGGTAGGGCATTATAAACGTGCACTGAATGAGTCGGCAACACACCACTTTAAGCACATGACTCGTTCCTGTATTTGGTATGTTTGTATCTACTGTATTCTCTTCCTGTACTTTACAGTGAAAAATTCTCTAGTACATCAAGTGGAATTTCATCCAGTTCTACACGCAGTGCTTTGAGAGATGTGCCTTTTTTTTGTACCAGTGAAATAGAGCTTCATATCCACTGCTCAGAATTTAGAACCTTGTTAATGTAAAAAAAAAAGCCGAATCGTATATAAATGTTTAACATCAATCCATTTAAGACGAATAATTGCTATGTACGCGTAGTCTTGTACCTCACCACACAATTTCGCGTATACATTCCGTTTACATCTTTTAGTAAGATCTTTAATATGCGGTTCCCCGTGAGTCTCTTATTAAAGATGACTCCTAAGTACCAGTCTTTTTTTTCTGTGTTATTTTCAGACCATCTTGATCGGGCTATGAAAAAGACATCTTATATTTAAGTGCGAAAGAAGAATAAGGATGGTTTGTGTTTTGTGTGAAAGGGTTAAACTAAAGGCATAAAACCATTATTTTTTTTCCTTCAGAATATCTTAACCCATTCCCTACGGGTACCTGGCGGCATGTGTATCAAATCTATGGGAATTCAGAATTAGGCAAAGAAAGGGTTAATATAAGTCTTGTAGAGTATATCTCATGTGCCTTGTGTCATTTCCTGGCTTTCATACTTTTATCGGCATTTAAGAGATTATGTAAGAAAACAAGAGTAATCTTGAAACCAGGAGTGATGACAGCGACAAATATTATATCATACTTCTCATATACAACCAAGTGAACCTTTTTTCTTTTTCAAGACCATGAATCTCTTTACTTATTTATATTTCTGTTGGGATGTTACACAATGAATTACATTGTCACAGCAGGGAGTAAATTACTTGTTTGATTTTGTTGTTGTTGCTGAAATACCTTCGGAAGAAATAAGGAAAGAACCACAAAGTGCATATTTCAGAGGACCCTGGCACTATTGATGGTCTCTGAACTGACAAGCCATAAAACAACCCACAACCAATTAAAAAAAGATATCAGAACAAAAAACAACAACAACAAACAATTTGCGATTAACTGATCACACTTCTCCTTTATTTAGACTCATATAGAAATACATAGTAGTTCTCATATAATACAGTTGGTTTGGACTGAATAGATGCACAATCAGCACAATATCCCCTGCCTTGATAGAGAGCTACCTATACTTTTCTCCGAGTGCATAAGTTCCTTGATCTCGGTAGTAATAAATTCCCATTGCCTATAATCCTTGTTCGATTCGCAGAAGTTCAGTCATTTGCGTTTTAGACCAATCACAGTGAGCATACTCATTTCTTCACTTCTTTTCATTAAATAATTTTTAGAGAAAAATTCCGAGAAATTAAAAATAGGGGTCTAAATTTCACTATGATGCAGGTCCATAATATCATGAGATATAAAGAAGAAGAAAAAAAGCTCAAGAGATGCGGATGGTAGAGCGTAGATGGTAATGATATGGGGGAGGTATACAGTTCGTTATTCCGAAGGTTTATTATTCCGATGGTTCGTAATTCCGAAAGTAAATTAAGATTCGTTATTCCTATATAAGGTTCGTTAAGCCGAGAATGAAATAAGGTTCCTATAGTCCGTAGGCCCATTAGCCCGAAAATGGAAAAAAGATACGTTACTTAAAAAATAATATAGCCATTGTTATCAATTCCTTTGGTCCGTTATTCCAGAATGAGAAAGGTTCTTATTCCAAAGGTCTGCGAGTCCGAAAAAAAAACTAGACAAAAGGTCTGCTATTCCGAAGGTTCGATAATCTGAGAATTATCGATATTAAACGCTTTTATTGCCTTTTTAGCAAGAGATTGCCGAAAAGGCCTGTAAAAACTCATATCACCAAACCTTGCAATGTGCACGTGCAAATGAAAATTTGGTAGCACCACAACCCATTGTTCTAACTCAGTCATGAATGAACTATGAACACTGAGTTATGCATCAAACGAAAGAAGAAAAGCGTATCTTTCCATTGATGGACATCCAATGATATATATTCCATATATATATTTACGTACACACACACACTATATATATATATATATATATATATATATATATATATATATATATATATATAGCCGTACCTGTGTTTTGGTGCCTTGTCTGCTACCGGCGGTTTCACGCTGTCGCGATCCTCAGGCAGACTGACAAAGTGGTGTGTTTCTGTGCTCATGTGGAGCGGTGGATCGGTTTGACGCATGGATGATTTTTCAAATGCAGACACCGGAAAAGAAAAATCATCCATGCGTCAAACCGATCCAACGCGCCACATGAGCACAGAAACACACCACTTTGTCAGTCTGCCTGAGGATCGCGACAGCGTGAAACCGCCGGTATATATAGCAGACAAGGCACCAAAACACAGGTACGACTAATATGCTCTGCTTTACAGCATTGAGCACTTTTCCAATCCTCAACAAACTACATATTCCCGACGGATATATACCAAACGGATATTTTCGCTCCCCTGTCCGGTCGAGCACTCTTCTGCTGAGGATTCACCTAGTGTTCTGTGTGGCGCAATGGATCGGTTTCATGTGGATTATTCCGGAAAAAACATACCAATTCCACCGAGGACAGATTACATCAAATGCCTAATTGAGAAAATTGAAAGTGTCATAAAAAGGATGAGATGGAGAGCTCATTTCTTCCTCGGAGCGAGTGATTGCGCGGGCCAAAGTGAAAGTGAAAATGATCTATTTGAAACCAGGGAGAAATTTGGATTCAAATCTAAACGCTCACCACCCCCAAATAGAAGAGATGACAGGCTTTGAAAATGACCTGCCGGCCATTGTAGACGACTTGGAATTCAGGTAGGTAAATAACCAATTCCAAAGAAAACTCGACGTGAAAAAAATGACGTGAAACGCATAAACAAATCGGAAAAAGTATTTGTCCACGCCGATAAAACCAGGAATGTGTATGCGATGAACCCCATGCACAGTTAATATGAGAAACTTCTGAATGAGAAAATAACCGGAAAATATAAGGTTGCACAAGAAGAAGTAAAAGCAGACATTTGAAGGAATCTGAGTTAATCGCAAAAAAGTTACACATCAGTGACAGGTTGGACGGCACGATGGAAAAACCCGCCTTTGTTACACTAAAAGACCACAAGGACAATTTCGACAACAAGCCCCAGGCCAGACTAATCAACCCCACAAAGCCAGAATTAGGCCGCGTTAGCAAGATAATGCTCGATCGCATTAACAAACAAATAAGAGACAAAATCAACCCAAACCAGTGGACCAACACAACCGATGTGCTCAATTGGTTCAACAAACTCCCGGACAAAGAGTCCCTGACCTTTATTGTATTTGACATAGTGGACTTCTACCCCTCCATCTCAATTGAGCTGTTGTCCACATGTCTGAACTGGGCCAAGAAATTCACCACCATGGACGATGATGAGATAGAAACCATTTAATGCACGCGAGGAGGACACTCCTGTTTGACAACAACAACAAAGCATGGGAAAAACAAAAGGGACGAAAACAGTTCGATGTTTCTATGGGGGCTTTTGATGGAGCCGAGATAATGCGAACTAATTGGATTACATGCACTCTCACTCTTTAACACAAAACTGAACACATACAGCGTAGGATTATACAGGGACGATGGCCTTGCAGTACTCAGGAGAGCCTCTGGGAGTAGAGCCGATAGGGCGCGAAAAGACCTCATTGAAGTCTTTGATGAGCTAGGTCTGCGCATCACCGTCCAAACCAACCTCAAGGTACTGGACTGCCTAGATGTCACACTTAATCTAGACACTGGCACCTTCCAACTAGTTTGCAGGCACAAACCCTTGTTGGTCGTAAAGGAGTCTGCGCCAAGACTACTACATGCACCACTTTGGCACTGTCCCATAGGCCCTGTGTTGTAGCTTCTCCCAACAAGGGTTTGTACAACCTTTGGGTCCATAAACACCTTTTCATGTTTATTGGGCGGAGCTTCACTCTGAGAGGATTGTCATGGTAACCGTGATTGACATGTCCTATGGGGGCCTGTCTGGCTGACCCCCACTGAGATAAAGGTCAACCTGAGTAGAAAGCCAGATGGTGGTTTGAACTGTTATGTAAGACTTGGGATGTACTTTCTAGAGCAAGAATGCCCCCTTCTGCAATGAGTGACCACCTCCTTGCACACATGAGGAACCAAGGAACATATCCCAGCCATTCTCTTTCTGCATGGAGGTGGGAACCACGAACCTCTTCCCACCTCCCTGCTTTCGGTTTGTTTCTTCTTTTCTCTTTTCAAGCTCTCACTAGATCTTACTCTTTCTTTCTGTCTGTTTACTCTTCATGATTACCGAATCATGTCAAGACCAACATGATTTTCCCTCTATTTTCACCTTTCTCTCAATGCTCTCTTTGTGAAAAAAATATTAAATAAATAATTCTCTGTTTTTTGTACATTGAAAATGCAATTCCCCATTTGCATGAAATATCTGAGCAAGTTTGTGTTTTTTTTAATATAGGCCTATCAGTCTACCTAACATGTATATATATATATATATATATATATATATATTTTTTTTTTTTTTTTTTTTTTTTTTTTTGGGGGGGGGCCTCTGGCGTACATACTTATGTATCGTGTCATATCTATTAACTCCTTCTTTCATATTTCTATTATTTCATGAAGAGCTATAAACATACCTAAGTCTTAATCAAGATTATACCAAACTATATGTCTTTACGAGCCCAACCTTTATCTGTTAAAAAAATAATAATAAGTAGCTTTGTATGTGACATTCTGATTTAAAGCGAGTTTACATAAAACCTTAATTCACCTATTTATGCATAGTGCCTGCTTATCATGCATTTCGTCAAATTTGCCTACTCGAACTTTGATAATAAATGTAACAAGGCTTATTCATCTACAGTAATAGATTACTATACTTTATGATTTGATGACCTTTCCCTTCAGGCCTACGTAATTTCTTTGCTCGTGCTATTGCTAATGTGAGGTACCTGTACGTGTGCCAACATATACCCGATTTCAAGTTTTCAAATTCTCAACGAAATACTTGCCAATAGGCCCATAGGAGCTGACATATAACTGGATCAATCCATTCAAGTAAAAATCTGACACCAAAGTCAAACTTGTAATTGTCATGCATTCAAACTGTTTCTTACAAGTATTGTGGATAATATTATAGAGCTTAATAACAAAGTTATGAATTTTTAAAGTTATAAATTTCTCTTTATCTAACTTTCCCCAAACTGTCACTGATACGTTCTAATCGCTGAATTCTCTCATTCCACATGTATTTCTATGTGAATTTGTCTTTTACGATATTATAAAAATATTTCTTGCGATTGTTTGATATTTCTATAAAACAGCGTTACATTGTCATAAAGCCACGAACGCATAACTGAAGTAATGTTGTAATGCTTTTGGGGAGTAAAAGAAAAGAGATAATATATGTTTTGATGATATCGTAAAAGTGATATGTACTGTGCAAGTTCACATTGAAATACATGAGGATTGAGAGAGTTCAGCAACATTATTAGAACATATCAGTGACAGTTTGAGGAAAGTTATATAAAGAAAAATGTATGAATTTTTGAAGTTTCTATAACCAGGTCAAAATATCAAGGTATAACACACGTTCGATTATGTGGGCTACATTACCAAGGAATATATGCCCATTTTTTTAGAGAGAAATGGCTACAGTTAAGTTTAAAGAACAATAGCCCATACCTACATTTCTTTAAAAAAAAAAGAAAAAAAAACAGAAGTTCATTGAAACAAACACAAACAAACAGGCCAAAATGTGTTGCTCAGAAAATAGAGAGAATGTATACCACAGGCGAGGACTGGCAGCAACAATACATGCAATCCAGACTAGAACTATCACTAAATGTGATTAATACCCCATGGACCTCAACCTGAGTGAGTTAGCTCAGTACACAATGTTTTAAAGTGCTTTTTATCAGGTTGCTACCGTGGCAATGCATTATTCAACATTGACAAAGATGTGTTTTTCAATATGCATATAAATCTATAATGGTCCCCAAAAATGTGCCAAATCCATTAAAAGCTATAACAACATTCTAAAAACGGAGAAAAATAGCATATTAAAGTCATAATGTTTTTGTATGATCGATTTTTATTCAAAAAGTTGATAATTTTTGACGAAAGAAGTGATTTTTTTAAAATGAAAAATGCCTATAAAATCGCAACACAGATTTGCCATAATCCAAAGAAAGACATAGTTTAAGCATCAACATGCTATAGTGGTCACATGTACCAAATATCAAGTCAAATGTTCGAAGACTGAGGGAGTAAGCTCTATATTATTATCCACAATATTTGTTTACACCTTTTATTAAAAAAAAGATGTTGCCATGGGAATGCATTGTTCAACATTGAGGAAAGAAATGCTTTGAGCAATTGAAATTTGTGTTGGTCACATGTGTCAAATCTCAAGTCAAATCCTACAAACTGCTGGATTTAGATAAATCAACTATTAGGGCCTAATTTGTATGTTATCACGTAAATACATTGGTCAGCAATGACAAGAGATGAAGTTTGCATATCTTCACTTTACATTTTAGCTGCCAAATATGCGAAATTTCAATTCTAAACTGAGGAATTTACAGTTGGTCAATCCACATAATTTTGTAATTGTAAGAAAATATTCATGTCATGGCAACAGACAGACTGAAAACCACACATACACACACAAATGTCTTGCTATTATGACATAGGCCCTACATGTAAGTAAGAGTGATCATTAGTCTCTAAAATTGCAAATCAAACGTTCAAAAAGTGGGCAGTTTGTTCCACAAATGTTTTTGATAAAAAATGCTGTTACCATGGCAAACACTGGACAATGACGAAAGATAAAATTTGTATCCAGTATAGGCCTACAATGGTGGTCACATGTGCCAAATTTCAAGTCTAATGCTCAAAAATCGAGGGAGTTAGGTCAATTCATGTGACTTTGTATTTATCCATAAAAATACTAATGTTCAATGGAGACAGGCGTATTGAAAATTCTATGTATTATTTAAGTGTTGTGCAAAATAACATTACTATAGAGTGGTCATAATTCCCAAATTGCAACTCAAATGGTTTTAAAAAAACTGAAAAAGTTTGATCCACAAAATTGTAAAAGATTTTAAAAATATGAATAACGTTGTTATCATGGCAAAACATTGGTCAACAGTGACAAATATTACGCTGTTGCCAACAGACTGCAGGTTCATTAAAAAAAAGCACTTAATTAGATTATTACAGCTACGACACAGTAGATTCAACTCATTTTCAGTGAACACATGACAACTAAGTATTAGCTCTTTCACTTTCAGTGTTATGCAATTAATAAAGATGGAAAACAATTAATTGCAACCAGCAGCTGATTTTTACAAGTATAGAATAGAGAATTATCATCAATTGCAAGTTATGATCAACTGCAGCATCCAGGAGATTTTACATTGATATCTATCACAAGTTTTAAAAGATGTGTGTATAAATTCACTCAGGAAATGCATTGTTTTATCAGACCAATAAATAGAGAGGAATTCACAGTGAATTTGAAACACTGTCGGAACTTGCAATAGGAGAGAGATCAAACTAGGGAGAGAAGTTACTAGTAGGCCTATACAGAAGACCATCTCTGACTCTACTTATTAAAGATTACTCTTGGAAGTAGAAAACCTCTTAGAAGTAATGTTTTTCTGGGTCTGGTTCCTGCATAGGCACCAGAACTGTTCTTTGCTTTTTAAAGGACAAGTTCACCTTCATAAACATAAGGATTGAGAGAATGCAACAATGTTAGTAGAACACATCAGTGAAAGTTTGAGGAAAATTGGACAATCGATGCAAAAGTTATGAATTTTTAAAATTTTTGTGTTGGAACCGCTGGATGAGGAGACTACTACAGCTTGTGAGTCATATGCGTACAACAGTATAAAGAAAATATAAAGAAAATTCAACATATTTTCACTTTTTTCACATAATAAAAGAGCACTTGACTTGGCTCTTTCTAGAGGCAGGGGGAATAATATTACCCATAACATTTGTCGGTAACGAGTCGGGGGAATGTGAACTTTTTTCATAAGATGAAATTTTTGAAATTCTCTGTATATTTTCCTTATATTGTTGTACGCATGTGACATCTAAGTTATTCACACACTGCAGTAGTCTTCTCATCCAGCGGTTACTGCACAAAAACTTCAAAAATTCATAACTTTTGAACGGATTGTCCGATTTTCCTCAAACTTTCAATGATGTGTTCTACTAATATTGCAACATTCTCTCAATCCTTATGTTTATGAAGGTGAACTTGTCCTTTAACCTTGATTTTCTCAAAGGTAAGGTTTTATTCAGAACCTATATATAATGAAATTCAAGGGTATTTATTTCAAATTATCACATAGGTTGGTACACTTACAATGAACCTAGTTTTGTGTTTAATTAGTGGGCCCATGACTACACAGTATACCAGCGAAAAAAAGAAGAAAAAAAGAAGGTGCTTAAGGGATGGTAGTTTTGGTTGAGATGGTGATTCACCTTTTAACTTTTTGCATGATAGAAACTACTTGACATATTAAAGAGTAGTTAAAATTTTATTTGATGAAAGTCGGATTTGGAAATATCCAAAAACAAAGTAAAGCAAAGTGGTCCATATAAAAGAAAGTTCCCATATTTCATTAGGACCAATTTGTTTTGGGATATCTCAACCATCTCAAATTTGACTTTTGTCAAACAAAATTTTAATTCCTTTTAGAAATAGTATGCAGGGGCCTATGCTCTTTTGATAGTCATATAAGTGGATTCTCGTTAATTGTTGCAAAAAGTTAAAACATGCCTTGAAATCTTGTTCAGAAAAGCAGATGATGCCCCTAAAAATATCTCATTACATTTTAGTCATTTCATGGTTTACACATGAATCCACATAGCACAGGTCTGCATGTTACTCCATGGTTTACAGAGGATGACTATACTGTTTGTGGAAAGTAGGGAGAAACGGTCACCTGATACACCCCTTGGAATCTGGTGTACTGGTATCCATGGAGGAAGGGTTGTCTGACCAGTGTTGTTTTTATTTCACCCATGGACTGGTGATATCTGCCTAATCTGTCTTCCTAATTATCCAGTTATTGCGTGCTGCCAGCCAAGTCCCCAGAGATGGTGATGGACATTGGAAAGCAACCAATCACATGGGTAGAGGGTGGAGTTTGATTTTCACCGTGAGAAACTGTTTTTAGAAGTCTGTACAAACCCTTGTTGGGAGAGGCTGCAGTGTAGTGGTGCGTGTATTAGTCTTGGCGCATGCAGACTCCTAATACGACCAACAAGGGTTTGTGCCTGCAAACTACCTTCCAACCGTACAGGAAACCAAACGACACCCCCTCTACGTCAATAGGGACTCCAACCACCCGCCCCCTACACTAACACAAATACCCTTAGCAGTTGAAAAACGCATATCGACATTGTCTTCAAACGAAGACATATTCCACAACGCAGCACCACTGTACAACGAAGCCCTGAAAAAAAAAAGCGGCTACGAGAAAAACATCAAGTACCCCAAACCAAGTGAAGAGGGAAAGAGAAGAAAAAGGAAAAACAGAAGCAGGAATATCACATGGTTCAACCCACCTTACAATGCAGCGATTAAGACAAACGTGGGGGGTAGATTTCTGAAGCTCATCAACAAACACTTTCTCAAAGGGCACAAGATGAACCCAATATTCAATAAGAATACGGTAAAAGTGAGCTACAGCTGCATGAAAAACATGGATGCAGTCATAAAATCCCACAACCAAAGAGTTATCAAACAATCCAAGTCACGTGACACCGAACCCAAACCCAAATGCAACTGCCGCCAAAAAGATCAATGCCCGTTGAGAGGAGGATGCATGGAAACGGCTCTTGTGTATAAGGCAACCGTCAAGCATGACAACGAGGAAAAGTGTTACTACGGGCTGGCGGGGGCTACCTTCAAGGACAGATATAGGAATCATGTTAAATCCATCAAGAATGAGAAATACAAAAACGAAACCCAACTCTCAAAATACATCTGGAGCCTGAAAGAAAAACGCGTAAACTTCACACTGACATGGGACATCCAAAAAAAATCAAACTTAACTCTAAGAAGGAGTGGCCTGTGCAACCTCTGCCTCGATGAGAAGGCCATCATCATCCGAAACAAAAACGCACTCAATAAAAGGTCCGAGTTTATATCCGAATGCAGACACCGGAAAAGAAAAATCATCCATGCGTCAAACCGATCCACCGCCCCACATGAGCACAGAAACACACCACTTTGTCAGTCTACCTGAGGATCGCAACAGCGTGAAATCGCCGGTAGCAGACAAGGCACCAAAACACAGGTACGATTAATATGCTCTGCTTTACAGCATTGAGCACTTTTCCAATCCTCAACAAACTACATATTCCCGACGGATATATAGATTCACAACAGTAGTTCATATGAAATCTCCGTTAAAGACGTAGTTTTGACGAATTTTCGCCCATAGGGCTTTGTCAAGTCAATGGTAGATTTTATTTACGGAGTTTTCATATGAACTACTGGTTGTGAATCAATACTTTCTTGGACTCCGAGCAGAAACCTATTGCTGTTATTCATATAATATGACTAATGACTTTATTATGACTATTTTTTTTCACTTTCGGATTAACAAACCTATTTCTATTTTGGACTAAGGAACCAAAGGAATAACGCCAAACTTGTTCGAATTAATGAGATTTAAATTCCAATTTCATTTAAGGATTAGGGAACATCTATGTATACGGAATTTGTGTGTTTCGGAATAACAAACCTTCACAATAATGACCCTTTGTTTCGTTTTCAGATTAATGAACCTTCGGAGTAACGAACATCACCAGAAATATAATGGTGGCGGCCTTGGACCCTGTAATAGGCGGAACATTAAGGGCAGTTTAATAACCCACATTAGTACAGATCAAACTTTGACGGTGGTCTATTAAAAAAGAAAAGAAAAAAAAACTTAAACGAATCCGTCAAGAACTATGGCCAGTAGAGTTTAAACAAAGAGACCTTAACAATATTGATAATTTTGAGAAGAAAGACTCATCAAGCGAGCGTATATACCACTACCAAAAGTTACAGGGCGCCTAGATTGTTACATCATCCCATATCGAATCTGAATAAAGTCAGTCAAGAAAGGCAGCCCATATAACAAAATAGGTTACACAGAAGACAACGACCAAAATGTGAATTTGACCCTTTAAAAGGCGGAACACTGGGGGCACAATCACCAAAAACGATAAGGGTTCGAACTTTTACCATGACGTATAATACCTCCATATAGAAGGTTTCAAGAAAATTGATTTTTTTTTTTAGTGCATGGTACAGTGCACGAAGAAATAATATGACATGGTGACTGTCTTTGACCCTGTAAAAAGAGGGACATTGGGGGCAGCATCACCAAAAGTTATAGGGTTTAAGATTTGGCATGTTAAACCTCTGACCGAAACTCGAACGAAATTCGTCAAGGAAGCAGACTCAACGCTTGCCCTTTCTTTGTATAAAGATACAACAATCAAGGGCATTACCACTGCGACTACCACAGTTAAAGGCGATCTATACGCCAGTCCTCCCTACCGGATTTGAATGAAATCCGCCAAGAAACATGGCAGTACCGCGTATCACAAATGCGATGTGGCAGTGACGGCGTACACACTAATGAATCCAAAATATCGGGGGATGCAATGAAATATTTCACGGAAGTATGTACGACGAAGGAGGATTTTCGAAATATCACGCGATATCACCAATTCCTGTCGTTTCCACTTTCCAGTAAACTTGAATATGCTCAAAGCGTGTCAATAATAGTGTTAAAGCAAAGGGTATGAGACGTATAATACGTGGGCCGTTCACACAAATGCCAAGGACATGCTTGTATTAAAGTGAGGCAACAACATAAGTATAATCATAAAAATTATTAAACGAAAGTGAGACAACAACGACACACACACACTATACACAATACAATATAGGCCTACTATCTTGGTCTGATGTATGAAGTTGCACTCAAAGGACGTGCACACCCTACCGATTAAAAAAAAAGACAAATAACGCCTATTGATATACAATGTACATTGATAAACATATTGCCTTGAAATTCATATCATGATAATTAAGATACCTGAATGCGGCACTCATTGATGGGAACATGAATTGTGACAAAATAATAAAATTTTTTTATAGAATACTCGATCACTCGCTCCATACCTCTGCTCAAACTTAACAATGGAGGACAGCGTTCTTCTATCACTTTGATCATAAACAGCTTCATAAAAATCCTATCGTATTAAGATTTAAAACATCCTATACACTGAACGGATTGTGAGATGTCGAATGATGGTAACACATTAGGTTTTTCGTTGCCATGGAAGTGGTAAACTTCCGTATCTTTTTTCATATTCGCTATTTTCTATTTTTGTCTACTATTTTACGTTCTTACATTATATCACCGCTCCACTGATGGGATACACCCATCGATGACATTTCAACGGATTTTGACTTGTAAACCTCTTAATAATACTCAGTTCCACCTTATATATCAGTCTTAGAAACACAGACGAAGAAAATAAATTTGCAGTATAATAGTGTCATTCAGTATCTTGCGGGTGTACGCACGCACACACACACATACTACGTATATATATATATATATATATATATATATATATATATATATATATGTGAAAGGTGCGTCTTCAGTTGCTAAACCCCTGGGCCGTCGCATCTTAGTAGTGTGTAGGTGAGAGTAAGGATGAGACGATAGACGTAGCTTGAATCCTCACTATAATTTTTTGTATACAATATCTATATCATGTTCTGCATCCATCATCATTATTTTGTCCGATTTCTTTGATCCTCAGTCTTGATAAAGAGCAGGCCCGAAAGCTTGAGAATAAAAATCAAACTGTGAGGATTCAAGCTACGTCTATCGTCTCATCTTTACTTTCACCTATATGATTATATATAAAGAAATAAACTGGTAATGCATTTTTTTTATTTGCCAATAAAGAATGAGTTTATTCGACTCGAATTTTCAGCGGCCTCCGCCATCTTTAGGAGTCTTGATGCTTTACCAGTTTATTTCTTGATTCTTCGTGGAGCCAATACGTGAGTTCTCAACATGTTTGGATATAGATATATGATATACATAGCATGGGCGTAAATCCCGGGGGGGGGGGGGATGGGGGGATATATCCCCCCCCCCCACTTTTGAAGGAGGGGGGGGGATGGCCTGTACAAATATCCCCCCCCCCCGAAATTCTCCCAAGAAAAAGATGTAGGAACAAAAAAAAAACAAACAAAAAGAAATGTGGCGATATTGATTTCAGCATGATGGATTATTGCATAGCCTATAATCTAGGCGGAGAATGCAGTTATTGTCTTTGTAATTTGCTGTTAAGCTAAACGTATGATGCAGCGAGGTAATTGTCTTTGTCAAGCGATACATCTGATGCGGCGAGACTACGAACAGTGGACGCATCTACCGCGTCCGCTAGGCGCCACGATTGGTGGCAGTTTTTTTTCCGTGTAAGAAGACTGCCACCGGTTAAAAAAAAAAGAAAGAAAACAACGACAAACAACTGGAACATAGGCGGTGTATTCGCGCGCATCCACCGTTCGTAGTCTCGTCGCATCAGACCAGCTGCATCCCCACCTAGGTTATAGGCTACATACTGTAATGCATGAGCATGACGTTCGCACGCCCGCCTCGTGACGAGAGCATACTGCTGAACAGTGCTAGCAGCGCTCGCGTACTTCTCTCGCACGCCAATGCATGTAGAGCAATATCGACCGTAATGCATGCTTCGGATGTTGAACTACTATAGTAGCCACACAACCAGATGGCAACCAGCTGCATGCAACCAGGGAGGTGCTCTTCCCACCTCCTTGATCATGATGCAACATTGTCTGTAGGGCCATGGACGTAGGCGTGAACGAGTGCACCATGCCGAGCGCGATACGACTCACGTCGAGCTCCGCATGAGCTACCCAAAGATCTAGACAACAAACGAGTTCGTTAACAGCCTTGTACGAGTTTCAATCGTAGGAATTGCAACACATTTACCCTCTCCATATTGGCAGTGATTTTGCTCAGTTAGTATAATTCGTTTGCCTCCGGAAAAAACAAAAGGAACGGGTGTCGATTTCCATATTTTGCCATATGCAAGCACCTCCTTTAATCTAATGAACTTTCTTTAGATTAATGGTTCAGACCTATTAACCAGATTTCTTTTTGTTTTCATGGGAGATGTGCAAAAAACACAAGAAAGTTCACCTGTTAACAAACATACATCAATAGATTAATAAGACAAGTTTATTCGCAGCCGATTTTATTGATATGCAACATTCATCTCACGAACAGAAAATGGATTCTTTAATCCCTAATTAAACAATCCCACAGAAAAGGCAAGACATTCTAACAGTTTGCCAGAATAGTACGAAAAGATTTTCACTTTTTTTTTCCAGTGAATAGGACCTACTTGGAATTGAGTACTGAAACGTATATTGTACCTTATAAATCATTTTCACACGTTGGTAAGAATGTATAAAACCTGAAGGGTGCCGTGATCCAGAATGTATTTTACAACTGTATTTATGAGCCTATTATGTTGTTGGAAAATAACGTTGCTTATCATGTCATTGTGCTTAGTAGGGGCCAGATATGAAGCCATTAACTTGACAAAGATGGAAAAAAGGTGAGCCAAATAAATAGAACTATCTCTACGAAAAGGAAGGGCTGAACTCATTTTGATTTCTGCAAATATGAATGGTGTTTAAATGGTAATAAAATATACAAAAGAATCTTTAAGAAAAAATCTCAGGAAATTACACTGTATTCAAATTGCATGTCGGCATCATTTATATTATGCCCAATTATGTTTGAACTTTCAAAGGCTACAGTATGTTAACATCTGATAGACCTGGGCTTCAGAAGTGCTCTGATATGTAGACCTATGTTGCGAGATTTATAGTTAGTAAACGCTGGGTTGTCTTCAAATAAAGTACGGTTTGCTTAATCTATTCCTGTGAGGTAACTGAAGTTAAAAGGTAAAATTTCCTTCAATACGAGTTGAACTTTCAAGTTTTCAATCTCCGCCTATACGGTCCTTATATAACCTTGCGTTTCTCATAATGTTTATTGTTTACTCTCCAAAGGAATGGGGTTAGACATAAAAGATAATATTCTATAATGGTCGATTGGAATTACGGAACATAATTATGTTATTAGAGTCCACAAAGATTGTCATAGCGACACATACGGAAAAAAAAGCTGTGCTTCTTTGTTTAACTTTGTTTGCTTTGTTACTGTTTTATGTTAAGGTTTTTAACAAATAATGTACAAAACTGATCTCGCGGAATAAATTTATTCAAGTGAATAAAACTATATATATATTCACCTTTATCCAGCAATTTGTTCTCAATAGTGTTTTGATCAGAGGAAAACTAGTGTGTTAGTTGTCGCATGTCACAAGTTATCCCGGGTTACATGAAGAGCTGTCACTACACCTTGCCGCTACAACTCGACTTCTGTGGAAACCGTTCTTCGTTATTCTGCCAAGTACCATTATGTCCCCCCCGAAAAAGAAAAGCGCAAGCGCGCGAAACCGAGCGCTTTAAAAGTTCAATCGTGTGCAGTGGATGAAGTTGGGGGAGACAAATCATTTTGTCCCCCAAGCAATTCCCGAGATGAGGTCAAATCTCGAACTTTCTTTATGGAAAATTGGACAACTACCACCAGAATTATGCACCGGATCGCTGAATTGCAATCGTAAATATGCAAAAGCTACTGGGTCCCTTTCGATAGACTTTGTACACTTTTGAGATTGACGTTTTATTTCCTTATATTTATCAAAGAGTATGTAGCAGATCTTTCACTTACAAAAGCTCCCTCATATGCAGAGGCGTCGATGGAGGGGGAGGGGGATGGTTCCCCCATAAAAGTATTGGGGACAAACAGGTCATTTTGCTCCTCCTTGTAACTCCCGAGATGTGGAAATGTTCTTACTTTTTTTGATAAAAGACTGTCTAAATATTTCACCCAAAGATGGCTGAATTTCAATTCTGAAAATACAAAATCTCCCTCGCGTAAGAGGGGGATAGGCCTAACCCCTCCCATACCCTCCCCGTTCAATCATTTCTACTTAATACACTTTAGATTGACAGATTTCAAAATGTTTCATCCAAAGTGTGCACCATGTCTGTTACTTCACTTTAAAGAAATGCAAATGTTCCTTGGGTGGAAGGAGATATCTAGATACTTTCAATTAACGGAGGATCCCCCCCCCTAAAAAAATAGTATACACTTCTGGGATTGAAATTTCCCTAGATTACATCATAAATGTGTTTACGAGATATTTGTTGCTGCCAGTAATTGCCAGCAGTTGCGCCCGGTGCGCCCCCATCCCTTAATTTCCAAAGCGAACAAAGTACAGCTACAAACGGCAGTTTTTGGACTGTAAAATGTCAAAATTTCAAGCTCGCTCGCTTCGCTCGCTTGCATTGAATCGTCATGCCATTCTCCTGATGTTGCTGCCGGGTATAATTGCCAGCAGTAAGTTGCGCCCGGTGCGCCCCCCTTATCTTCAAAGCGAAAAAAAAAAATAGCTACAAACGGCAGTTTTGGGACTGTAAGATGTCAAAATTTTCAAGCTCGCTCGCGTCAGGGAGGTGGGAAGAGAAACACCTCCCTGCTCGCATTTAATCGTTATGTCATTCTCCTGATGTTGCTGCCAGTAATTGCCAGCAGTTGCGCCCGGTGCGCCCCCACCCCCTTAATTTCCTAAGCGAAAAAATATAGCCACAAACTGCCGTTTTGGGACTGTACAATGTCAAAATTTTCAAGCTCGCTTGCTTCGCTCGCTCGCATTTAGTCGCTATGCTATTCTCCTGATGTTGCTGCCGGGTAATTGCCAGCAGTTGCGCTCGGTGGCCCCCCCCCCCCTTAATTTTCAAAGCGAAAAAAATGTAGCTACAAAAAGCACTTTTGGGACTGTAAAATGTCAACATTTACAAGCTCGCTCGCTTTACTCGCTCGCATTTAATCGTTATGTCATTCTCCTGATGTTGCTGCCAGTATTAAATTGCCAGCAAATGCGCCCGGTGCGCCCCCTTAATTTCCAAAGCGAAAAAAAAATATAGCTAACAAACGGCCGCTTTTGGACTGTACAATGTCAAAATTCATGATCGCGTTCATGATCTTCAGTGTAAGAATTAAGACAAGAAGTTTCTCTAAATGATACCATTTTATAGGCAAAATTTTTCAATAATAATCTACAAATGTACTGCTACCTTAAACATGTTGGACTGTTTCAAGTCGATAGAACACGCAAAAAAAAAAAATGAATCAAATTGCACCATTTACAACATCAATATGCAAAAAGTTCTCACTGTGGGAGGGGGAAACCCCCCTCCCACACCCTCCCCCCTCGCTCGCATCTCTCCCTCGCATCTAACCGCTCCCCCTCAGATCAAATCCTGGCTACGACGGTGATAGGCCCCACTATTTAGTAGGCCTTCACAGTGATGTCGCACAGGCGGAGCAAGAGCTGAAATACCACGATGTAGTCATTCAATTATCTATGAATATTTCTTTTTCTTACTTGTTTTTTATAGGAAAAAAAATCCCAAATTTTACCAAAAGTCTAACAAAAATCGCTGAATTTGAGGTCTGAAAATGCCAAATTTTTCTCCCCCAGGCCGCTCCCCTCCCTCGCACAGATATTCAAACTCAAAGTCCCTCCCCTTCCCCCCATCATTAAAACGGAACGATGCCCCTGTGATGATTGCTTCACTGACTTTATAATTGAAGAATACAATTAATAGCTTCAGGAAAATATCTACTACGTTATTCAAGAAATGGATATCCTTATTAGCATTTTATTGAATTTATTTGGGCATTATTCAGGGCTGCGCTACGTTTTTGAAAGGGGGGGGGGGGTGGTGGGCAAAATCGCCTGTCAGTCAAGAAGAAAGAACATCAAAAGACAAGAGAAACAACAACAAAATAGTCTTCATACTTTTAAGGTCTGATTTTCCGCCGAAAGTCGGCTGACAAGAAAAATAACAAAAAACAAACAAAAACAAGAACAAAAAGTCGTCATATTTTTGCTGCCACTTCCCTCCCACTTTGCATGGAAAAGAGTGGGACATTTGATCCCTGTAAAGTGTGTGTGTGTGTGTGTGTTGGGGGAGGGGGGGGGGGGCAAGCTTCCCCCCCCCCCCCCCCCCCCCCTCTACGGCTGCGCCGGTCCGGTTATGGGCTTGTTATCGTGGTGATGGTGACTATCGCCAATCATCCCCTCCACTCCTCAGTATGGATTTACGCCGTTGATACATGTGTATGTATTGTCATGATTGTTGTGTTTGCGTGTGAAGGTCTATTATGTATGTGTGCGTGTGGTGTAGGAGTGTGTGTATATATATATATATATGTGTGTGTGTGTGTGTGTGTGTGTGTGTGTGTGTGTGTGTGTGTGTGTGTGTTTGTGCGCTAGATTTTTCAAAGTCCGACAGGTTCACGAAAGGATGATCAAGCTCCAGGGAACATCGCATAGATCGTTAGCCTTGGTTACGTCATTCCGTATATTTTTACGCATACAAATAACACAATACCCACCCAAGATAATTGATGAATGATTATCATGCATGCACATCTGTAATTCTTTCGTCATGAAAAGGACAATACCTGACTTTAAAAAAATATATGTATAATCTTTTTCTGCGTTATAGCTTTTGTACTGCTGGAATGCAGCAGGAACATTTGCAGTGCATGGTGACTACAGGATGGAGATAACAAACAACTATACACAGCAGCTACTGGAAAAAAAAGCATTCACGCTTGTTGTCTGTGTCTGCTAACTTGACGGCTCCCAGACTCGCGAACAGTGACTCAGATTTGCGGTTACTGCCGAATATCATCAGTATATGTTCATTTATCTTGTCCTTGTGCAATGCCTGTAATGATAAATTTCAAGTTGGACAGAAACTGAATGTTTGATTACACACATGACACACAGTTGCATACTTTCTCTAAGTCTTGTCTGATTCATGTTTATATAAATAATTATCATATTGTATATACATATATTGTTTTCATGCAATCTGACCGTGAATATTAATGTGTACTGAAAGTGAATGTTATAATACGCAATTTATTATACTAAACGGTACCTGTTGACACCACCTGTGCTACTACAAATTCATAATTAACCTGATAATTTTCTAGGCAATACAAGGACAGAGATGAAAATGATAAATCATACACTTGACTTATAATACATATGTTGTGTATGATGTAGTACATGCACTTGACATCATGGTCTATTTACTTAAGAATATGGGAATAACTTTATACATGTTTGGACACACAAATTGGTACATTTTCATACCTCGAGACCAGTGCTGATCAAGGCCTTTCCAAGTCCCTTTCCTGAAGAGATTCATTCATCGAAAAATCAAACAAAGCACGAGAATTTGAAAACTGAATCGCGTTCTGTATTAAATCGTATATCGTATTGGTGTTCACGGTACAAATTTGACCAATTTGGTTGAACCTGACTTATCCTACACATTATAACACCAATTACCTACCTTTCCAGCCGAAGAATTACCGTACATTGGCATTATGATTGAATGAAATCAATCATCTGACAAAATAAGATGATTAACTCTATAATCATGAGGACAGTGTGTCACCGATAGCACTGATAGACTATACTGCAATGAAATATATATATATATATAATATATATATATATATATATATATATCCGTTTGGTATATATCCGTTGGGAATATGTAGTTTGTTGAGGATTGAAAAGTGCTCAATGCTGTAAAGCAGAGCATATTAGGCGTACCTGTGTTTTGGTGCCTTGTCTGCTACCGGCGGTTTCACGCTGTCGCGATCCTCAGGCAGACTGACAGGCAGACTGAGGATCGCGACAGCGTGAAACCGCCGGTAGCAGACAAGGCACCAAAACACAGGTACGCCTATATATATATATATATATATATATATATATATATATATTTATATATATACATATTATATATTCTTCCAAAAGGCACAAAGTTGCATTGTCAAAGTCTTTTTAGCTGATATATTAAAAACAGTGACACATCATTCAAGTACACTGTTTGTAAGTTCCTTAATCTCAAATTAATTTCACAAGTTACTATTTGTGATGAAAAGTGAGAATCAATGCAGTACTTGCCAGTATGTCGTGGTTGTATGTACAATCCCTGGAGAAGAGAAATCCGTCCCATGGGATGATAATATCCCGGAGCAAACACGACGCAACCTACAATGTCTGGAGGTCTTTCGTTATACTCGTCTTCCTGACACGCCTGGTGCTCCAGGACCATCATTCGATAGCAACCATCATCATTCTTTTTAGCGGTCCAGAATGCTGTACACAGAACAGTTATATTTTAGGTGATTAGAGTATTGATTATTTTTAAAGGGAATGAAAGAGATTAGATTACTGCGAGGCTTATCATTTTGCTCAGGAGGATGCGAAAGAGCATATCAGTAAAGCTCTTCGAGATTTACGAATTTTACCATCTTAGAAAAAAATAAGATGTGATTGATGACATACTCAACATAGACTGTTGTAGAAACTATTTAAACTCTGATAAAAAAAAAAAAAGAATGTCCAACAATGACAACGAATCATTATTCTATCATATCGGGCCTATACATCTCCTGCTCTCTACTCAGAATATTTGGGCTTTTTTGTTCTTTGTTTTTATTACCTTAATAATGAGTTAACTGTAAGATAATGTTCAACATCATCTTTTTTGTCAGAAATGCTGACGAACATTTCATACCTTTGCCACCAAAATTACTTCTTAAAAACCCATCATTACGGTACCTTCTTCAGTATTGACGAAGTCATCCAGTCGTTCAAAGGCAGCTAGCTCTCGTAAGAGTTTAAAGACGGCCTTGGTATCGCTTAATTTTCCCTCTCGAACGTTGTACTCTGCCAAGTTCTGTTATCAAGAGACAGGCACTCTGTATTTATACTGTTTGAGAGTGAAGGTTAGTAGCCTACCTTGTATAAAGAAGTGTCGGTTGACATTGGTGACGAAAGCAAATGTAAACCTGTACAAAAATTCGCTATCAAAAACTATAAACAAAAATGAAAAACCATCATCTACATGTATTTTAAACCCAAACTTGACGTGTCTAGTCTAGTTTGGACTCGCTGCACCGTTAATCTGTAGTGTGGCGGGACAGCAGCTTATTTACAAGTCACTGTAATTGGCTTAAAATGTGTGAATTCAGTCTTAGTGACACTAGACGCTACTACGTCTTGCTGAGTAACAGACATAGACTTCAGCAAGTATGTATTCCTAAGGATTCTGACTTACAAATGGCGGCGCGTTGCCGTGCTTCAACGTCCATACATTAAGCTCTTCCTTGGTTACAGGGGAGGCGCCTTCTGCTTCTAGTTCGCTTTTTGGCCATGAGTCACTCTGAACGAAAGTTCCAATGCCACCCCGTCCAGCAGCGGTTGTCTTCTTGCGCGGTTTTTGTCAAAAATAAAACACACGAAAAGAGATATGAGATTTTCCAGCCTACGAAAAAAAAAAATAATCGTAAAGTGTTATGATTTTTTTTTAACTTGGTCGCTATGATAGAAGCAATGTATAACATGAAGTAAGCAACCAAGGGGCCGTCGCGACGCGTCGGCTTTACGTCTCCGAGGAGATACATCATACATTATAATGAGAGTATTGCCTATAGAGGTGCAATGCTTCTGCCCGGAGTCTGAACGTGAACAACTCCTGTACATTTTGAAAGGTAGTTTCCTACACGTAATTTCGATTGATTTAGATAGAGATGGAGAGTGTAGATATTTCATTATAATGATAATAATTGAATGTGAAGTTTAGAGAGATGACATTTAAATTAATTGTTTTCACGAAACAGTGTATATACAGTGGGTGATTTCAAGTTCGGTGTTAGTGCTATCTCAACACTACTCCACTGTCGATAAACCGAACTTCCGAAGGCTCGTTAGTCTAAAGCACATATATTTTACTTACATGTTCGTTAGTCCGAAGTGAAGTAGGTTCGTGAATCTGAACATTAATTTGTGGCGTTATTCCGAAGTTTCGATCGTTTTTCCGAAGCTCGTTTGTCAGAAATGAAATAAGGTTCGTTATTCTTAAGGTTCATGGACCCGAAAATGAAATAAACTTCGTTATTTTGAAAAGGGTAAGAAAAAGGTTCGTTAGTCCGAAAATAGTCTTATGGCCGGATACGACGAGGGGGGATCATCGTTTCTGTCAAGCAGTTATGAGGGCGGGCAGAGGCTGATCTATTATAAGCAGGTGCCTAAGCAAGATTATTTCAATTGCCTTTTCTATTGCCTTTGAGTGACACCCTATAATGATTATTTCTACATCATTCATGGCTCATCCTGATGATGATAAAGACGGGGAGGGCCCTATTATGGAAGAGGAGGAGCTCAGGAGGAGGAGAATATTTTTGATCAATAATACAATTTCATTGTATTCCAGTTCGCCAATAAGTGTGTGTTTTGTGTGTGTTTGTTGGTATGTTCATTATGTCCGTGTGTGCATGAAGGGAGCGTAAGCATGCATTTACCCCCCTTGCTAAAAGTGAACTTATACCCTTGCAATTATATCATAATTTGAAGTGCAGATTAAACGTAAAGCTATCATAAGGGTGCAAATAATACGGCTGCATGGGGCGGATTAGATGGCATCCAAAGAACAACTGCAAGGGTTCTGTCATTATACCTAGGACATAACCCCCTCGCGTCAACGAAAACACACCTATGATATGCAAACACATTATCAACACTCACTCACGCACCCACACACACACACACACACACACACACAGCACACTCACACTGTTCCGTGAAAACGCATTGAAATACCTCTCCAAATCCCATGCACAATTGATTATCACAATTAATGAAATATTAATAATGGAAATTGACAAAACGTATTGAGTAATAAAGAGAAAAAATAATTCTAATCATCATCATTACTACGATGACCAACATTATTCTCATCACAAGTACTATCAATATCATTTCTATTCGTATGTATGCATTCATAATCATTGCTACTATTACTATTCTAATTGTTATTGCAGCAATTGCTCAGAAATTAATAATCAAAATCAAGATTCTTGATCTGCGCCACTTTTTGACGCAACACATGCTTTGCCCGAAAACGTAAACGTGTTTCATCCTTCCCTTATAAACAACTTCCATTGCTTGTTATCCTTTAATTCTGTATTTTCTACTGTTACTAAAAGAAGTTTATTCCATTGTTACAATTGTGTACCTTATTTCATTTTTGGATTGACGACATTTGTCCAATGACGTGGAACTGACAGGACGTATATTCTTGAGCTCAGGCGCCAGGTCGGCTGAAAGTTAGCCCACTTCATTATGTATCTTAAACAACTGCAAGATGTCTAACCCAGTAGTTCGACCCAAAATTCCAAAGGTAAAGTCAACCAGAATGCCACCCCCCCCCCCAAAAAAAAAAAAGACTTACAGGAATTGAAACACAGGAAGTGAAAGCTATACGACAGCCGACCTACCATTGGTGACGTCGCCGTTATGATTTTAGAACTAAAACAGGCAAATGAGGCAAATAACCGTCAACTCAATTCTAAGACAGACCTACTCATGATCAACATCATCTGACCATAACCTCCTTAAAACTGGACCTTCCGACCACAAAGATCCTTTTGAATAACAATTTTTTTTCCGTTTTCTTTTTCGGAATTCCGAACCGTCGGAATAATTAACTGTAACAACGGCGTAAATCCGTACAAGGATCGGATGTCCCACTCTTTTGCATGAAATATAAAGTGGGAGGAAAGTGGCAGCAAAAATATGAAGACTTCTTGTCGGTGTTGTTGCTTTTTTTTTTTTGCTTGTCAGATGACTTTCGGCGGAAAATCAGACCTTAAAAGTATGAAGACTTTTTTGTTGTTGAAATATCTGTGAGAGGGAGCGGAGAGACCGAACGGGGGAAGGGTGTGTGTGTGTGTGTGGTGGGGGGGGGGGGGGGAGGGTATCCCTCTCCCACACGAGGAAGATTTTGCATTTTCAGACCTGAAATTCAGCGAACTGGGGGGCATTTCATGAAGCGTTTTGGTCGGATATTTTTCTGACAAACTGTTACAAGCTATCGAAATCCTTGCATCTGATTGGCTAAGAGCAAATTTGTCCGACAACCTTGTCGGACAAAATGTTTCATGAAATGCCCCCCTGGTGCACACTTTTGGTGAAATTTTTGTTGTTTTTTTCTTTAAAAAATAAGAAAATGAAATATTCACAATATATTATTGAATGACTAAATCGTGGTATTTCAGCTCCTTGCTCCGCCTGTGCGACTACTAGATAGTGGGGCCTATCACCGGCGTAGACAGGATTTGATCTTAGGGGGAGCGGTTATGCGAGGGGGCGAAGCAAGCGAGGGGGGGGGAGGGTATGGTATACTGGGGCTTCCCCCTCCCACGGTGAAATCTTTTTGCATTGAAAATGTTGACATTTTACAGTCCAAAAACTGCCGTTTGTACCTATATTCTTCGCTTTGGAAATTAAGGGAGGGGGGCGCACCGGGCGCAACTGCTGTCAATCACTGGCAGGAACATCAGGAGAATGACATAGCGATTAAATGCGAGCGAGCTTGAAAATTTTGACATTTTACAGTCTAAAAACTGCCGTTTATAGCTATACTTTTTCGCTTTGAAAATTAAGGGCGGCCGCACCGGGCGCAACTGCTGTCAATCACTGGCAGCAACATTAGGAGACTGGCACAGCGATTAAATGCGAGCGAGCTTGAAAATTTTGACCATTTACAGTCCCAAAATTGCCGTTTGTGGCTGTATTTATTCGCTTTAGAAATTAAGGGGGGCGCACCGGGTGCAACTGCTGGTAATTACTTGCAGCAATATCAGGAGAATGGCATAACAATTAAATGCGAGCGAGCGAAGCGAGAGAGCTTGAAAATTTTGACATTTTACAGTCCAAAAACTGTCGTTTTTGGCTGTATTTTTTCGCTTTGGAAATTAAGGGGGGTGCACTGGGCGCAACTGCTGGCAGTTACTGGCAGCAACATCAGGAGAATGGCATAACGATTAAATGCGAGCGAGCGAAGCGAGTGAGCTTGAAAATTTTGAAATTTTACAGTCCCAAAAATGTCGTTTGTAGCTATATTTTTCGCTTTGGAAATTAAGGGGGGGGGGGAGGGGGCGCACTGGGCACAACTGCTGGCAATTACTGGCAGCATTCAACATCAGGAGAATGGCATAACGATTAAATGCGAGCGAGCGAAGCGAGCGAGTTTGAAAATTTTGACATTTTACAGTCCCCAAACTGCCGTTTGTGGCTGTATTTTTTCGCTTTGGAAATTAAGGGGGCACACCGGACGCAACTGCCGGCAATTACTGGCAGCAACATCAGGAGAATGGCATAATGATTAGCTGCGAGCGAGCGAAGCGAGTGAGCTTGAAATTTTGACATTTTACATTCCCAAAAACTGTCGTTCGTGGCTGTATTTTTTCGCTTTGGAAATTACGGGGGCCGCACCGGGCAAAAACTGCTGGCAGTTACTGGCAGCAGCAACATCAGGAGAATGGCATAATGATTAAATGCGAGCGAGCGAAGCGAGAGAGCTTGAAAATTTTGACATTTTACAGTCCCAAAACTGCCATTTGTAGCTATATTTTTCGCTTTGGATATTAAGGGGGGCGCACCGGTAGCAACTGCTGTCAATCACTGGCAGCAACATCAGGAGAATGGCATAATGATTAAATGCGAGCGAGCGAAGCGAGCGAGCTTTAAAATTTTGACATTTTACACTCCAAAAACTGCCGTTTGTGGCTATATTTTTCGCTTTTGTTTGTCCCACTTTTATGGGGGAACCATCCCCCCCCCCCCCAATCGACGCCTCTGCATATGAGGGATCTGCTGCACACTCTTTGATTAATTGGGGAAATATACGTCAATCTCAAAAGTGTACAAAGTCTATCGAAAGGGATCCAGTATAGCGGAGCTTTTGTATGTTTATGATTGCAATTCAACGATCTGGTGCATAGTTCTGGCGGTATTTGGACAATTTTCCATTAAGGAAGTTCGAGATTTGTCCTCATCTCGGGAATTGCTTGGGGGATAAATTATTTGTCTGTCTAAACACTTCCGTAGGGGCGGGGTAAATGCCCCTTTGCCCCCCCCCCCCCCCCCCACGCCCATGATATTCCCTGGGTATGCCCATAGATGTATCCTGACTGAGTCATCACTCACTGTCGTTTCTCAGGAATGATTCAGGAAATCTAGGGGGTTCAATTGTGGAGATATATTTTTTGTTACTGTTTATTTGTTTGTTTTCGTACATATTTTGTAGATTGTCCCCAGTTACTCGCGTCATTGCATGTTTACATGTAGGCCTATGCTATTTGACGTTGTCAACGTCTGAGCCCTACCTTACAGTGTATATCGCTGATACTTTCTTCGCGAGCGAGTGAAGCGAGCGAACGCTTGAGAAAATTATGTATACATTTTCCTACAAGATAGAATACTGTTCAATTCTGTTACCTGTCTGAAGGCCGGCGTACAAACGTCATGCAATATGCCAAAATTGATACAATCGGATTTTTGTTTCCTCCATTTTTTTTTTCAAAATTCAGGGGGGGGGATGATTGTACAGGCCATCCCCCCTCCTCCATTTCAGGGGGGGGGGGGGGGGGGATATATCCCCCATCCCCCCGGGATTTACGCCCATGAACTGTAACTGATTCCAGTGTCGGGGTTTGAGAAAGAATTATTTTATTGCTGAGTATACATTATACGGTGTGTATGTGCACAGGTAATGAAAATGTGGTTACAGTTCGTGACTCGAAATTCCGCAAATTCGTTATTAAACCCCTTCATTGAAATCATTACATGAAATTTCTCTTCTGATTATCTATCATTTCTTTCCATTACTTCAAACGACTTTAAAGAGCTGTAAAAAGCTACGTTCCCCACTTAGCCGAGTTGTATAGTCTCGAGTGATGGCGAGCTAGCGCTGGCTTTAACTGGCGTGTACTCGCGTGAAAATTGTTTCCCAAGTAGCTGAATTTAGCTCTTGGCGAGTCATGACGAGTTATGGCGAGTTGCCCTAAATGAGGCACTCTTGAAAACTCAAGTAAAGCTCTTCATGTAGCTCGAGATAACTAGCGACAACTCAACGCGGCTCTGGTGGACACTACTAAGGAGACAGCGGTGAAGATGGCGAAATTCTGTAAAAAATTGTTCAATATTCTGAAAAGTGATACATGTAAATCATTACAGTCTAATGACTTTTATTTTTTGTGTAAATATGATTATTAAAGATGACTTAGTTAGTAGACTTATGCTATTAGAACATTGTATATATCTATGAGTTCGTGTTTTAGTGCTCGCAGGCGGTGCCTGTAACGTTTCTATACATATGTCTATAAGTATGTTATCATATTTTGTAATATGTTGCTTTTGAACTCGCATACCCCAATTGGGGTGATTGAGTTTATAAACTTTCAAACTTTCAAACACTCTTGGAAACCCGTGGAGCACTTGAATATACTCAAAGAAGCCGATTTATTACGAGTTATATAGAGTTCATTTCGAGCTTGTTAGGAGTAATGCGATGGTATTACGAGTTTATCATAATCTACATATTTTGATTACAATATAATTGTAATTACGAGTTTTATAACTCGCCACAACTCGACTAAGTGGGATCTCTGCTTAAATGAAAATTACACTCGTCGATCACTATCAAAAATTTCGTGCCAAGTTTGCTTTCTCTAGAAAAATGCTCGTGCGAAATTCTTTAACTCGCCAATGGTCCTACGATCACTCGAACCTCGTAGAAAACTCTGGGTGACTCTGTTTGCACTCGCAATGCCTTTACTCGACGACATTCGCACTGTACTAAAGTTAATCTATAGAGGTGCGATTACATCACGAATTTTACTTGAGTATAATGCAAGGCTGACACTTGCACGACTTTTGGCCACGATTTTGTCGTGGCAAGTCGTGCCATTTTGGGGCACGAACTGGGAGGCTCCCGCACTGTTCACGACTAGTTCACGCATAGTTCACGACGAGTTCACGACGAGTTCACGAATAGTTCACAAATGCTTGCCCATCAGTGTCCACATTGACACGAACTGGCACGACGAGTTCATGCATAGTTTGCGCATAGTTTACGCACTTCCTGCATTGGCACGACGAGTTTGCGCAATTCGGACGGTGTCGTGCCGACTTGGGCTCGTCATATAAAAAGGGGGCCTCCCCAACCCCTGTGATATAAGTTGTCTCTTCGCTGGCGATCTCTGGAATGACGAGCAGTGTCCAGGAAGCCCTATATATACCCCCGCAGCGACGCGAGCGCCACTTTTGCGCAGTAGTCGTGAACTGCTCGTGAACTCGTCGTGAACTGCTCGTGCCATGCGCAAACTGTTCGTGAAGTGCATAAACTAGTCGTGAACTGCTCGTGCCATCAATGCGTGAAGAACACGTGTCAGTGGGAAGGCACGGCCACGCTGCTACGCGCACCAATTCGTGAACATGTCGTGAACTACTCGTGAACTCGACGTGAGCTGTTCGTTAACTATTCGTGGTAGTTCGTGACAATCGTGGCATGGCGTGCACTGGCACGCACTGGCACGCATCCTCCCGCATCGTCCCCACGAGTTCACGACGAGTTCACGAACAGTTTGCGCATAGTTCACGACCCGGTCGCGAAATTATGTTGTGACCAAAATTTTGAACATTTCAAAATTCTCGTCCCGACATGGCACGCAGTCACGACGGGTTTACGCACACTTCACGCCAGTTTACGACTAGTTTGCGCACTGGCACGACTCGAGTCGTGCCAATGCGTGCCACAGAATCGTGCAAGTGTCAGCCTAGCTTAAGTGTGACGTCCCTACAAATTATGACAAGGTGCACACGAGTTGCATCAATTTGGTCGCATTTTTGAACGGCTCCCGACTTGAACACGAGTGCAGGAATGTCACGACGTGTCGTGCGTAGATGGCGAGTTGCCTCGATTCGCGTGAAGAGCTCTTCACTATTATGATCATCGAGAATGCTGTTAAAATTCAAATTGCCGTCACTCTTCACAAGTCGCCACCAGCTAACTTCAACATGGCTATACGGCAGAGTCACGACTGCCATATATGCGTCTGAAAAATTACAAACACGAAGGCCCAAATTCACGAATGTGGTACAAATAATTAAACCATGGTTTACGTAAATTTCTTCTGCGTAAATACGATTTACTGATTGCATAGACCAACAGCGCCAACAGACGTCCAGTAACAAAAGCACATTCATACGCGCATGTCAAAGGTACTCCTATTTCACGCTTAATTTAGAATGTAGAATTCTTCTCATCCAGCGGTGGCTGCACTGGAACTTTTCAACGGATTGTCCGATTTTCCTAAAACTCATGTTTCGAACATACGGGGGGGGGGCGCAAAAAAACCAAATCAAACAAGATAAGAACAAAACGTAATAATGACGCGGAAATATACAAATTTCGGCTCACTCGCGCGTACTAATTTAGAGTATTTTTCAAATCCTCAGTATGTTGGTATAATTTATTGTTATCTATAGGGCCGTCACTATATCTTGATTAGAATTGTAGGATTTGATAACCAAAAAATGACAAGAATTCCATGTTTTGTGAGCTGAAATACAAAAATTTTCGGCTCGATCGCTGCGCTCGCTCGCCAAAATTTATCAAAATTTATTACATTTTAAATTACATTTAAATCACCCTCAAAAGACCCCTTTTAAGTGCTTGAAAAAGCATATCATGTGGACTTTTTAAAGTCCCTACCAGGATGGGGTTGGCGCTGAACACTTTTAGAAATTAGGGGCGCAATTTTCGCGCTTGCCCCGGGCGCCGTTTTCCCTAGATACGCCACTGTTTAAACCACCTTAATGAATTCAAACCAAGGATTTCGATTACATAATTATTTTCTTTCGCGCCATGTCATGCAGCAGTTGATTTTAGCTTCACATTTTCAAATCTTTATTGTTCTGTGGTCCATGCCTGGTGGGAATGATGAAAAACTTACTGTTTTCAATTCTCGAAGCAACGCTTTCTCAAGGCCTCTCCCTAAACGTGAAAGATAAGAGACCAAAGGGATAAAAGCATGTTTACAGAATTCGAAGTAAAGTGACAGACATCATTAGCCAAAAAATATGAGAAAACCCGCTTCAACGTGAACTATATAGTTTCGAAAATATTAACTAAATTCAGTTAAAATAGAACAAAGACACGATTTGCTCATCAATCAACTGCATGTATAACGATATAGATGATAATAACACTCATTTCCTTGTTAAATATGCCCTCATCATGGTTACCTGTCGTATCAGGCGAGGCTTAACGGAGAATAAAACCCAAATATATTGCGTGACTTAAGGAAATGTAGCAATTACAGTAGAACACATCCGCGAAGTTTGGGGAACATCGCCGAATATCCGTTCAAAAGATTTGATTTTTTTTAAATTTCAATTTTGGGTCCTGCCATCGCTGGATTAGAAGACGATTAACACTTTATGATGTCATGTGCAGAAAACGATGCCCTCCTCTGCGCTGGCCTGGCCAGAAGCTGCGTTAGCTTTGTCACGTCGTGTCGGCAAACGTCACCACGAAGGCGATGTTAGCGGCGTCGTCGGCGTTTATCCCTATAGTGTGAAAACGTGTCGCAAAGTGTGCATCCAATATTTTCGTTCGGTGTTTCCTTCACTCGTTAATCTCCATTGATAGCTGTCAGCTTGTTCGAAGCTTGAAAATATCGGCTGCCATCTTATTTTCTTCTTGTTCTCAATCTCAGTAATCTTGTCAGAGTTTACTATTATTATTTACGGTGAGTGTGTTGAGTTGGAACAGTCCGGTGTACCTGTTAGCTCGAGTCAGGCGGGTCGCCATATATTTGCACTGGCGACGCGTATTCCCCCCCCCCCCCCAAAAAAAAAAAAAAAACACCCCAAAACAACAACAAACAAAACAAACAAACAAACAAACAAACCAAAAAAACAAACAAAACAGAAACAAAACCCCCCCAAAAAAACACACACAAAACAGACAAAAACAAACCCAAACAAACAAAAATCCCACAAAAATTAAGTTCCACGTTTACATTCAAAGTTCGCTAAGGAGGTGGTTTAATGTTGCTCTGGAGCTGGCAAAAGGCAGGAAATAATCCGTGGAATGGAGGCGAGAAAATAGGGCGGTCTGTCTTCATCGAACGCAAGAGGTGATAAAGGAATGATGAGGGAATAAATGAAGAGGGAATGTGTAACTTTTGTAAAAGACAAGAGACCCGGGGGTCACGCGCTCACCTGAGTATCGCAATTTCACCTTCCATGCATTCTTGCACACTCTTACCTGAGAACATTGGAAACTTAGGTTCTGCATATGGATCCCCCCTCAACTCCAGGGTGGGGGGGGGGGGGGGCAAGGCAGCCCTGAATCTGCAATGAACAAACTTGGAACTAAAGTCATCAATGTACAAACTCATGGTATTAACTTTGCTTGACCATTTTGTGGTTCTAGAGTAGAAGATTTTAAATATTCCTTAATGTGTGTGTGTGTACCATGTGTGTGTGTGTGGGGGGGGGTGGTCCCCCTAGGGGCCCCCAAGAGGGACATGGTGCCCATTTGAAGAATTGAGATTCTATCCCCCTAGGAATGCTACCTGCTAAGTTTGGTCAAAATTCATCATGAGGTTTTCAAAAAGAAGATGAACATGTACAATTCAGGCCCCACTACAACTGTAGGACTTCTCCCCATCCCCTCTCCTGGGTCGCAGGGGGGGGGGGGGGCACCCCTGTTTCCGCCAATCCCACGAACAAACTTGAAACTACAGTCATCAATGTACTAACTCATAGTATTATCTAAGCCCTATCACTTCTGGTTCTAGAGAAGATTTTTAAAGATTCCTTAATTTTAGGGGGTTTGGGGCCCCCTGGGGGCCCCCAGGTGGGCCGTGGTGCTCATTTGAACAAATTGAGATCATATCCCTCTAGGGATGCTACCTACCAAGTTTGGTGAAAATCAGATATGGGGATCTCAAAGTGAAGGTGAAAATGTACAATTTAGGCCCCATTAGGACCCCTCCCCTGGGTCCCAAGGGGGGCACCCCTGAATCCCCCATGAACAAACTTGAAACTACAGTCATCAATGTACTAACTCATAGTATTAACTAAGCCCTATCACTTCTGGTTCTGGATAAGAAGATTTTTAAAGATTCCTTATATTTAACGTGTTTGGACCCCTGGGGCCCCCAGGTGGGCCATGGTGCCCATTTGAACAAATTGAGATCCTATTCCCCTCGGGATGCTACCTGCCAAGTTTGGTGAAAATCGGTCATGGGATTCTCAAGAAGAAGATGAAAATGTAAAAAGTTTACCCACGACGGACGACGGACGACGCACGACGCACGACGCACGACGGACGCCAGACGAAGAGAGATCGCAATAGCTCACTTGAGCCTTCGGCTCAGGTGAGCTAATAAAGTTTTATGAATTATTATCTATTTTCTTCATATTGTTGTACAAAGGTGACGTCACGAACTGTAGAATTCTTCTCATCCAGCGATGGCTGCACTGGAACTTTTCAACGGATTGTCCGATTTTCCTAAAACTCATGCTGATGTGTTCCAACGCTTGGTTTTACTCAATCTACATGTATATTTGAGTTTCATTCCAGTTTAGATTAATGCATCTACACTCAGCAAAGAAAAGAAAAGAAAAGAAAGTAAACGCTTTTTCAAGTTTAGATTTCTCCTAGAATATTTGGCTGAAAGCTAATGTATTATATACCATATTGAAGGTAATTCAATTGGCTATCAATCTGGTAGGTCAACAAAAAGGGAAACTTTACGCATGAGTGAACACCATTGTTTTTCTCTTCCAGGGCACAAAAGTAAAAATTGCAAAACTGAACAAGTTGTCATTCATGCGTATGTGCTCTTCCATAGAACAATATGAACAAACAACAAATTTCAGACAAAAAGAAACATGAATTAAGTTACAAAAATAAATCTTTGATCGCTGTGATATCTTCAAAGCCCAAAAGACCAATGAAGGCTAAAAATAATGGAGGAAAATAAAGCATCTATGTCAAATCTAAATTCAAATAAAATAAGAGAAGAAGTAATAATTAACAGAAATGGTAGAAATTTGAGCTTTTTTTCAAATTAGGATATTGTAAATAATGTTTAGTTCTTGGAATTGTCACATGGATTTTAAATCATTAGATTAAAAGAAATAAATAAAGAAATCCTGCTCATTTAATCATCTTTATGCTTATCATTCCCTATGTAATTTAAAGTTTGACTTGACAGAAAATTCTTATTTTCCCCCTGTAGTTTCCCACTTTGTTTTTCGTAGAGGTTATAAAGAGATAAAGAGAACAAAAACTTGTTTTTCCTATTTCATTCATGTCTCTCATTGTGTTAAACTGGTTTTTTGGTCGTCAATGTTATCGTGAAGGGCATTTGCAAATGAAAGAGAACATGTCAATATTTGCAATTTTTAATTTTTTTTTTGTGCCTTGGAGGACAAAAACGAATGTGCTCACTCATGCGTAAATTTTTCTTTTTAATCAACCTATTAGCTGAATAGCCAATCAAATTACCTTTTTACATAATACATTGATTTTCATAAAAATCTTCTATGAAAAATAAGACCTCGAAAAAGTGTTTACTTTCTTTCTTTGCTGAGTGTATTTCTCATTGTTGTCTTAATAATTTGAGGACGTTACTGATGGCATCTCATACCTAAGTGATATGAGTCATAATTATGTAAGAGGCATAAAGCAGTAAAGTCTAGAATAAAAATTATTGCCTCGTCACGTGTGTAATGAACAGGTGATTACAGACTCTCGCAAGCGCTTTCGATTATTATATGACCCTCTGAGATGATCGGTTGGCGAGTGTAAGTTTAAGTCGCAGTAGTGCATCGACCAAGGCCATAATATCATATGAAGAATTTTTCTTTTCTTTTTTTTCTTGGGGGGGGGGGGGGAAGAATACGTTTGATATTTAAGGGAACATCTAAGCGAGGGGGCGTAGGGACTGGGCGGGGGGATCTCCTCGCCCAAACAAGGGAGCTTTTGCATTCTTATAATTTAGATTCCAAATTCTGATGCACACTTTGAGTGGAATGTTTGGAAAAATTTTCCATCAAAAAGGTAATAAGAATTAGTCTTTGAAAAAAACAAAAATAATTGCCTTGGACGACACGTGATTAATACCGGTTGCACACAAATTTCCCTAAATTCTTTAATCATGTTAACTGTTGCGTGAGTTTCCCCATATACTGTCCTGATCAAACTATATGAAAATTAATTTCCGAGTCTGAAGAAGGAAGGAAGGGGGAAGCACCCCCCCCCCCCCGGCCGCGTACATCCATGCTCACAATATACAGAATATTAATCTGATAAGGCGTTCGTTTACCTCTGAAATCAGCTTTAACATAAAATCCGTAAAGAAGTCCCACAGGTCCAACAGCGTAGGCATAAAGCGATGAATGAAGAACACATGCTACGGCGCTCAAGCGAGTTTCTCCAGCTATGCGAATTTCAGCGATGAGAGCACTAAAAAGACCCTGACTGAAATCTTCCTTTAAATCTGGTAATTTAAAGATGATTGCATAAGACAGAAATGTAGTGGTTAAAAAGAAATGTTTTCAAATTCTTACTGGATCACTTATGACTGGAAGGAAATTAATACTGTCCATTGTGTACAGGTATTGATTAATCGGTTTAAATAATTATAATGCACTTCACATTATAGAGCAATGTGTATCAACTATAGACCAATGTGTATCATCATCATCGCCATCATAGTTGAGTAATTCACTTTATTTCTATTCGTATTTATGCACTAGAATATAAAACATAATGCATTTACAGTGTATCATAATCATTTTGTAATTGTATAGTATTTCCCCATTCCGCCAACAATATAATTTTATGTGTATTATGTAGATAGGTCCTGGGCTGCCACGTGTTCAAGCTTTTGCTTTTAGTGGCAGTCCTTCTTCCGCATAATTTCTCAGGTAATTATTTGGAAATTCGGTAATACGAGCTATATTTTGTTAATGGAATTGATTGACACATTAATTTTCCTTCTTTGAATCATGGACGTTGTAATCTGCTTACTGATATTTTATGTGATATTACTGAAAAGAATCTTGATTTATGTGTGAAATTGTGTTGGAAGAAAAATAAATCAAACAAACAAACAAACAAACAAACTTTGTATGGTGTATCCCGTAATAAGATTCTATGTATAAGCACGTCAACACAGAGTTGAATTACTGTCTACAAGCTGAAGAGACATGGATATTTATTATCACACAGATGTATTTCGTTGTCGTCATATAAAAATAATGATATGAATGTCTATCGTGATCTCGATATTTTACTTCTGCAAATTCTTTTATTGAAAATAGAATCACATCCGAGTCATGAAACTGCAACTGATAATATCTTAATAGATGAACGATGACTTCAGAAATTCGAACTTTAAAGTCTATGTATTCTTTCAAGAAAGCTGTAAAGACAATGCTGCTTTCTGGATATCAGTGATCTTATAATGTCATTGCAATTGTATTGTATATGAAATTCCCTCGTGGAATTATCGCCGTTCTGAATTTATTGCGTAATGTTATGTAACCGACCATGACCTGTAATGTTCACCTGTACCTCGGTGAGAAAATACTTTACTATTCAGTGATCTGGTGATCTAACTTTGTGTATTAGCGAAAGCAGACAGACCTCTCCCCTCTCCTTTCTCCTATATCCTATCTCTATGCAAGTCATCCCTCCTCCTATTTTCTTATGTTCTGTATTATGTACGAGGGCTGCAGGCAAATCAAGCAATGCTTAAGCTGTAGCCCTTCTGCGTTATTCATTGCATCACTGATATGTTCTTTTGTACATTGAATAGGCAATGAAGAAACTGTATTGCTGTATAATTATTCTAAAGGTAATGAAGAAACTACCTTTTTTAGCAAATAATGTTTATGTATATCCATTTATATGTATGGTACCATCAATGTATATGATATATGTGTATGTATCTGCATGATGAGCAATGATATAATGCAGGAACCAATCAAATCAAATCAAATCAAATCAAATCAAATCAAATCAAATCAAATCAAATCAAACTATTTATTTTGCTTCAGTTTTACAGCTACTCAGAGTTTGTGTAGGCCTATATCTATAATTATTCTATTGTTCCTTTTCACGTCCCAGTTATCCGACAGTCTGTCTAATGCCCATAGACGGTAACTCACGAAACTTTTGGACGATCGACAGTCTGTATTATGCAAGTGGTTGAAGTTCCCAAGAGAAGCCAATGATGTGACTACACGCCAACTAGCATCATTTTTCCTATTTCCATATAGCGTTCGTTCAAACGGAAAACGTTGCAAAATCCCGAAAGTCTCTTGCATTCTTGCTTACTGACATGAATAAATTTTAAGACTATCAAACGTACTCTCTTAAAAAAATCGAGTGAAAATATTCACTCTTAAAAGAGTGAATACAAAAAAGAGTGAATTTAGAGTGAAATTGGAGTGAATTTTGAGTGAAAATGTTCATTTTCACTCATTTTGGAGTGACCTCAGGGATCACTCGAAGATTTTGGAGTGATCCCTGAGGTCACTCTAAAACGAGTGAAAATGAACATTTTCACTCAAAATTCACTCCAATTTCACTCTAAATTCACTCTTTTTTGTATTCACTCTTTTAAGAGTGAATATTTTCACTCGATTTTTTTAGAGAGTACAGCTTTGCCCAAGGGTGCCCAACAAGGTTAAACTATTAAATGCATCTGTTCTGGTTTCTGTGTTCCTTTTCCGAATATATTATGAAACCGGCCCATAGATTCAGACTGCCTGTTTCTTCCACAGACAAATTGCAGTGCAAAGTGAAAATAAAGTGGCATTGAAGGACGAAGTAACACAAGTTAAAACCAGTCAATCTCCTACAGTCAACTCGCCTGTAGCGCAAAATGTGACATCACCTGACCTTTGCCCTACGAATACAAATCCCAATAAAATCTGAACTCGTCAATGAGACGATTTATATGGTACAAAGGATCCGATATTGGTCCTCTAATGACTGTAATCTTTGAAACTTGGCAATCACACATAAAATCAGAACATTAAAAAAGAACCACATTGTTGATCAGAATAAAGAGGATGGTTATCTTGAGAAAATTATGATTGTCTTGTAAAGTTCTTATATTTGTATATATGCACACACAATAATTTTAGGGCACATTTAGACGCACAGTTCCTTAAATACAAAGCGGATCGGCATTATAAGTTGGAAAGTTGGGAACTTAATTGCATTCAAACTTTATTTATACCTTTTTTACTCTCCTCTTTACACTCCTTTATTTTGGGGAGCTAATACCTCATGCCTCACGTGCCCTGGTTTTGACCCATCATCTTCCTCTTCCTTCTCCTTTTTCTCTATCCACTATGCAGGTAGTATCATCCTGTCATTTATTTCACGCTAACTTACCTTACCTCTTTCCGTCATTACAAGACAGCTATCTCGTGTTTGTTAATATATAGGCTGCAAAAGGGAGCTTTAGATTTGCGGCGGGGACGCCCTTCCGGAGACGACGCTTGGGCTGGACGTACCCCTCTTCCCTTCGTCGTGTTGACAAGCAGCTTTTTACTTGGAAAAGCTCTTTGGCTTTAGATTACGCTGACACGTGCGCAACCTATAGAAAATAAAATGGCGTCCCATGTGATCGGTGCATGAAAAATTAGCCCAGAACAGTCAGACCGCAACACCCTGAAAAGCCTTCGCATTTATCGTACGCGTATGCATGGACCTCGCGGACATGAATACGTAATGAGCTGGGAGACCACATTTTTAGAGTCCCTGTAAATCTAAACGACATTATCAGTCTACATGATTTATGCATCGATAAAAAACCTGAAGAGTTGTACTTTGATGACATCCGACCACTTGAAAGGTTCTGACATATGAAATGTACTGAACAAGGAAATTATAAAACATAAGATTTGCATATTTTTCATTTTTCTTTGGGGGTACACTAGATCAATCAAATAAACGTGGACCAAAATGGAAGAAGTATAAAATGAAAGAGGTAATATCATACTATGAAAATATAATGACTTCATGTGGACTGATTCTTGGAACGGGTCAGCTGATCGAATAAATCATTGCGTTGTACCGTTAATTTTTGACGAGATCTCAGTTTGCCGCGAATGCGCGTACCTGATTGCTTAATTCCCTCTGAGTGGAGAGTTAAACGGCGCGGAAGGACAGTAAACGTGCACTGTGCATACAGTGCACGTTACAGTACAGGATATCTATAGAAAGTCAAAATCCTGCGTTTCTTATAACAATTCTTAATCAGATTTTTTAAAGAGTAACATAGGTGTAAAACAAGGCGAGAATTTATCACCAATATTATTTTCGTTGTATCTAAACGACTTTTCGTCATTTCTGTCTCAGAGACACCCTGGCCTGGATTCTCTTTCGTCAGGTATCAATGAAACGTTTTCTACCGAAGAAGTGAATATGTTTGTTGATTTATTCACATCCGGCAGATGATACAATTGTGTTGGCTGAAAATGCTGAGGAACTCCAGTTAGCTCTTGATGCTTTATTTGATTATTGCCAATTGTGGCATCTGACCGTTAATACTGCTAAGACTTTAGGGTGCGTTTATAAGATTTTGCGGGCCTAGAATCACTGTTTTGAAACACTGTTTTGAAACACTGTTTCAAATCACACTTTTGTCAGGGGAGCGTTTATAAGATTTTTTCTCCGAGCGTGTTGAGGCTCTCGCTCAGACTGTGCCATTGCGCCACTCACTCTGCGCAGTTTTTCCTCGGCAAAAGGTCAAACAGGGTGCGCGCAAGGCATTGTGACGTCACATAAACAGTGTTTGCGATCGCGGTTACGTTTATAAGATTTTTGAAACACTGATTCTACAGAAACACTGTTTGTAAACGCACTATTTTGTGCGTTTACAAACAGTGTTTCAAAACACTGTTTCAAATCACGGCGAGCGTTTATAAGATTTTTTTTCGAGCTAGAATCACTGTTTGGCCAGAAACAGTGTTTCAAAACAATGTTTCTGGCCAGAAGAAAATCTTATAAACGCACCCCACGTGGAAAAGTCAGAACAGCTCCTACCTTTCTTTTCGGAGATGATAAAATTTGTGTCTACGATGATTATGTTTACTTAGGAACGACGTTCAATTATAATAATAATTTAAAGAAAGCTATAAACAAACAAGTATCCCAAGCCAAAAGAGCGTTGTACTCCATGAAAAGTAAAATTTTACCTCTCCTCCTTCCAATCGACGTAAAACTAGAGCTATTTGAACATTGATCATGCCTATTTTGCTTTACGGCAGTGAAATTTGGGGTTTTGAAGACCTCGCCCAAATTGAAACTTTCTTTAGTAGATATTGTAAGGAACTTCTTGCATTACATAAGCGAACTCCGAATTGTATGGTTTACGGTGAAATAGGTAAAGATAGATTACAAAAAACAGTCACCCTTCGGATGTTATTGTTTTGGTTTAGGCTTGTTCACAGTAATATGTCAAAGATAGCGCATGTTTTGTATAATTTTCAATATGTTGTATCTGCGAGGCAAGAAAATTCGATGACATGGGTAATTAGAATAAAAGAGATATTTAACAACCTAGAAGACCTAGGTCACACGGAAATTTGGAACAGCCAAGCATCACATCTCACTTTAGCTGGCTACAAAAGTTTAGTAAGTACCAGATTAAATGATATCTATAAACAAGAGTGGCATAGTAATGTAGACAAAAATTCTCAATGTTTAAATTATCGAATCTTTAAGCAGGATCTTCATTTTGAGAAGTGCTTTCGACACCTTAATGATTCACAGGCAAAAAATTTATGTAAATTCCGTTGCGCTAATCGTAAACTGTCAATTGTTTCTGGAAGATACAATCAGATTCCAAGAAACGAAAGATTTTGCACCCATTGCAATGAAGAGAAAATTGAAGATGAATTTCACTACCTTTTTCAGAGTAGACTTTTCAATGAACAACGAAATAAATACTTTAAAAATATTACTGGATATACTCCAATAACTATGAAGATGGATCAATTATCTAATTGTCAACCGAAAACAGTCCTTTCCTTAATTTCTTTCCGCTCCTCCACTTCAACCCGTTCTCTTCGTTCTTCCTCCACTCTCCAACTATCACATGGTCCCCGCACCTGCACCCGCTATGGTGATAGGGCTTTTTCTGTTATTTCCCCGTCTCTCTGGAATAAACTTCCTCTCCATATTCGTAATGCTGATAACGTAGATAAGTTCAAGTCATCGTTGAAAACTTATCTGTTTACTCAACTTTAATTATGTTGTTTTGCTGTTGCATGTTATATCATAATTTGTATATTTACATAATGCTGTATTTTATTTTAATGTCATACTTCTTTTTTTTTTCCGGATCAATGCGCTTAGAAACATCAGTATTAAGCGCTATATAAATGTTATTCATTATCATTATCATTATCCAATTTAACCAAGTTTTGTAGTTATATAATGACACATGTTTAGATTACTAGTATTTTTTATCCTTTTTGTAAATACTACATAAGGGAAATAAGCCTGTTTTAGAGGCTGTGCCTTCTTTACAATTGATTTATAACTTATTTGTCTTTTCACGCTTCTCCTCCATTTTTCTTCCATCTCTCTTCTTCTTCTTCTCGTTCTCGTCTCCATATTTCCTTCATTCCTGTTCACTTAGCGTAATGAATATATTTCCGTATGTCTTTGCGTTTTTCTTTTTTTCTGTTTCTATTTTTTTCTTTTTTCCTGAACCAAAAAGTCACTCGTATTTCTTCTGTTAATTCATCAGTCTTGTTTCCTCCTCATTCTCCCTCTTCACCTCCATTTCCCTTCTCTCTCTCTCCTCTCTCTCTCTCTCTCTCTCGTCATATTTCCCTTTCTTTTTTGTGTGTGTTTTGAGTTTTTTTAACCATATCGTGTATATATTGTATATTTCTGTACATTTTGTTTTCTTTTCATCAATCGCATTTCATTCTTATTTTCTTTGTTATATTTGTTTTGTACACTTTTCAGAGTTATTTGCAATTCTGTATTATTAGATTAATAATGTGTTATACGTTTTTCATTGGACTGCAATACCAGAGTATGGGTTGTTGTGTAAATAAACTTTCAAACTTTCAAACTTTCAAGTACAATGTAATACTCTGTATGTAGATGACAGTGTAGGACCCTCTGTTTGAAAGTTTGCAAGTTTGAAAGTTTGAAAGTTTGAAAGTTTGAAAGTTTGAAATTTTGAAAGTTTATTTACTCAACAACCCAAACTCTGGGTATCGGAGTCCAATGAAAAACATATAGCACATTATAATATCAATAAATAATAATTGCAAATAACTCTGAAAAGTGTACAAAAGCAACTATAACAAAGAAAATAAGAAATGAAATGCGATTGATGAAAAGAAAAAAAAATGTACAGAAATATATACAATATATACACGATATATGGTGAAAAAACTCAAAACAAAACAAAAGAAAGGGAAATATGACGAGAGAGAGAGAGAGAGAGAAGGGATATGGAGGTGAAGAGGGAGAGTGAGAAGGACACAAGACTTGTGAATTAACAAATAAAGATATACGAGTGATTTTTGGTTCAGGTAAAAAAGAAAAAATAGAAACAGAAAAAAGAAAAACGCAAAGACATACGGAAATGTATTCATACGCTAAGTGAACAAGAATTAAGGAAATATGGAGACGGGAACTAGAAGAAGAATAAGTAGAGAGATGGAAGAAAAAAGGAGGAGAGAGTGAAAAGACAAATAAGTTATAAATCAATTGTAAAGAAGGCACAGCCTGTAAAAAAGGCATGTATAGTATTTGCAAAAAGGATAAAAAATACTAATAATCTAAACATGTGTCATTATATAATTACAAAACTTGGATAAATTGGAAAGGACTGTTTTCTTTTGACAATTAAATAATTGATCCATCTTTATAGTGTTGGGGTATTTCCAGTAATATTTTTTTAAAGTCTTTCTTTCGTTGTTCATTAAAGAGTCTACACTGAAAAAGGTAGTGGAATTCATCACCAATTTTCTCTTCATTACAATGGGTACAAAATCTTTCGTTTCTTGGAATCTGATTGTATCTTCCAGAAACAATTGGCAGTTTATGATTTGCGCAACGGAATTTACATAAAATTTTTGCCTGTGAATCATTAAGGTGTCGAAAATACTTCTCAAAATGAAGATCCTGCTTAAAGATTCGATAATTTAAACATTGAGAATTTTTGTCTACATTACTATGCCACTCTTGTTTATAAATATCATTTAATCTGGTACTAACTAAACTTTTGAAGCCAGCTAAAGTGAGATGCGATTGTGATGCTTGGCTGTTCCAAATTGCAGTTAGACCTAAGTTGTTAAATGTTTCTTTTATCCTAATTACCCATGTCATCGAATTTTCTTGCCTCGCCGATAAAACATATATTGAAAATTATACAAAACATGCGCTATCTTTGACATATTACTGTTGAAAAGTTTAAACCAAAACATTAACATCCGAAGGGTCACTGTTTTTTGTAATCGATCTTTACCTATTTCTCCGTAAACCATACAATTCGGAGTTCGCTTATGTAATCCAAGAAGTTCCTTACAATATCTACAAAAGAAAGTTTCAATTTGGGCGAGGTCTTCAAAACCCCAAATTTCACTGCCGTAAAGCAAAATAGGCATGATCAAATGTTCAAATAGCTCTAGTTTTACGTCGATTGGAAGGAGGAGAGGTAAAATTTTACTTTTTATGGAATACAACGCTCTTTTGGCTTGGGTTACTTGTTTGTTTGTAGCTTTCTTAAAATTATAAATTGAACGTCGTTCCTAAGTAAACATAATCATCGCAGACACAAATTTTATCATCTCCAAAAAGAAAGGTAGGAGCTGTTCTAACTTTTCCACGGGAAAAAATAACTATCTTAGTCTTAGCAGTATTAACGGTCAGATGCCACAATTGGCAATAATCAAATAAAGCATCAAGAGCTAACTGGAGTTCCTCAGCATTTTCAGCCAACGCAATCGTATCATCTGCATATAGTAAAGTGAATAAATCAACAAACACATTTACTTCTTCGGTAGAACACGTTTCATTGATTACCTACCTGACGAAAGAAAATCCAGGCCAGGGTATCTCTGAGACAGAAATGACGAAAAATCGTTTAAATACAACGAAAATAATATTGGTGATAAATTCTCGCCTTGTTTTACACCTATGTTACTCTTTAAAAAATCTGATTTAGAATTGTTATAAAAAACGCAGGATTTTGACTTTCTATAGATATCCTTAACGACCCGGAGTAATTTATCATTAATTCCATGGTCGAACAATTTCAACCACAGTGAAGATCTATCAACCAAATCGAATGCTTTTTTGTAATCAACAGTGGTATTCGCTTTTCAAAATAATCACATGTGTGTGGACTTGCATATATTTACCTTTACGTCTTGCCATACATACTGTAGGTGAATACTCTACAGCCACCAGATTACACCTACTGGATGCTATGTTTGTCACATCCGCTTTACTTGATAACAGTGGCATTATACATTGTAAGTTTGCCATTTTACGTAAGTGGCAGTTAAATCTTGATATGTAAAATTACCTCCCATATACATTTTGTGGTCAACATATTATGTTTGTCAGACATGTCAAGATAAGTGTACAGTTTGTATTTGTATCTAGAATTCTTACCATGCACATTCCATTAAATTTTGCCTTGCTACAAGTAGTAAGCATTATATCATTATCTTTAACTAGTATAAGTATTAACTTTTCTTCTTTTTTTTGGACAACCATGGCCTGTCGGGGAAACTTTTTTAGCAGCTGATTCAAGTGTGTGCTAACCTTGCCTCCTGTGCATTTACATTTTGTTTTTTACGCATATACTGTTTTCTTGGTAAACAAGTATAGGAAGCATAAATCTCGCCACATTCCATGGAGGTATACATCCTTTTGTACTGCTGCTTAGAGAATTTTTTAGTGTGTGCTCACCTTGCCTCCTATGCATTTACATTTTGTTTCGTATACTGTTTCTTGGTATACAAGTGTAAGCATAAATCTTACCACATCCCATGGAGGTATGCCTCAATACATAATACGTGTATGCAATAAGCATCATTGATATTATGTAACTAGTACATGTTTATTTGCATCCTTAATACTGCTGCATATATAGAGAAACATTTTTGGCAACTGATGTATGCTTGCTAACCTAATTGTCTCATGAATGTATGCTTTTCAGTTTGTCTATACATATAGAACAAACAATAGTTTCCATGAGACTATGCATAAAGTTGTTATTTTGTAGTCGTTTTCTCTGAAACATTCTTTTCATAATAGGTTGAAATTCTGGTTTGTTTACTTTTTTTCAATCATTGTGAAAGGTTGTGGTATACAAATCAAGAAAGTCAATTTTAAATATTTCTTGATTTCCTCGTATTAATATTTCAAGACTTGTGCAATATATTTGTCACATGTCCTGTCAAAGAAGAGCTGTGTGATTTTGTGTGCACTGAAACCTTTGATAAATTTGATTGGAGGGTGATGTGTTACTGTATAAGCTTTTATTTTCACGAGGCTTTAATTTTCGCGAATTTCGCGAATCACTGTTGGACCACAAATTCAACAACACACAAAAATGTCGCCATGTCAATGAGCAATATTGCACTTACGATATCATGGATGTCAATTTGCGAAAAAAAAAATCTCGCGAAAATGTCCATGAGCTCCTCATTTGCGAAAATATCTGTACGCGAAAATAAGAGCTTATACAGTACATTCTGCATTTCTTGTGAACTGATGTCACTGTCGAGAGGAGGGGTGACATCCTTAATGACTTTCAGGAATGGCATTAGACTGACTGACGATACCGCGTAGTGAACTGGCCGATTAAAAAAAGATAGGGTGAAAGATACAGTTGCGGGTTGGAGAGCGCTTCATGAAAATTCAGGGTACAATGAAAATATAAAACAAGGTTACAAGATACATGGATTTTTTTTTATGGGGGAGGGTGGAAAGTAACTTTGGGAAAATCTATTCAGAATTGGATAGGACGTGAAACTTTCACTTCAAGGACTATGAATTGCCCTTTTCCTCTATAAGTGTTACAGGAAATAATGAATCTACACTATATATCCATGTGGACTGGTGGTGTAGCATGGGCGTATACCACTTCATGTTGAACGTTGTGTACTTCAGATACAGCTGACATCGTACCGAGTAGGTGGGACTGTAGCACGAGTAGAATTATTCCATGTTGTGATGATCTTAATTAATAACGGATTCTGACGAACTATTATATCCAGCTGTCATTGGTAGATAACAATTATCACATCTCATTATCACAGATCGTAACATTTCGGCGACATCTCATTTAATTTAACCTCAATTAAGCTCGTAGCCGACAGCATTGAGTCAGCAGCCGACAGATACTACGCAATGCGATACACCGCGTCTTGCGACAAATTTTGACCAATCACAGACCCGGAATTCGGGTGCGAATTGTTTTTTTTAACTCCACGCTAGACATGTCTCTGAATTTTGCTAGTTCCTGACTGGTATTGAAATAGAAATGAGAAAATGTGCCCTTATTGTGATACAATATACTAAGTTTAGCGGACATAGTCTTCACCATATTTTAGAGGGGCACGGAAGATTTCGGATCTGGTTAAAAACCCACTTTTTATCAATAAAAATTGTTTTATAATGGGTGATTTCAATATAGATTTACTAAAACAGAATAATATGTCGCAAGATTTTTTGGAAATATTTTTGTCTGCCTCTTTTTTACCCTTAATATCTAAACCCACACGTATAGTTAATGAATCTGTTTCTTTAATTGATAACATTTTTTTGTAACATTCTTCCTCCTCCCGATTCTTTTGTAGTACTCCCAGATATCACCGATCATTTCCCCATCTCGACTGGTTTTTCTTTAAATGAGACAGTTAATAATAAAAACAATATATTTAAACGAAGAATTACTCATGAAAGTATAGCTAGGCTAGGTGCTAGCTTAGACACCGCAGACTGGTCCTGTATCTTTGATACAGATGATGTTAATTTGTCTTATGAATATTTTATGAAGATTTTTATCCAACATTTGGACATTTGTATTCCAAAACGTATAGAAAAATCAGCTAATTACAAAAAAGTACCCAGGCTCCCATGGATTTCAAAATCGCTCCTGCGTTCAATAAATAGAAAGAATAATTTATATTACAGACTTAAAATGAAACGTACTGAGCAATCAAAGTTGAAATACACTAGTTACAAAAATACTTTGACGAAAATTATACGAATAGAAAAGAAAAAAATATTATACTAATCAGTTACAATTTTACAGGCATGATATGCAAAATACATGGAAAGTTTTAAAGCAAGCCATGAATATATCAAATGTTAAGTCAAATATTACAAAAATTAGATTTGATGGTGAAATTTTTGAAGATTCTCAACAAATTTGTGATATTTTGAATAACCATTTTTCTTCAATTGGGGAAAGCCTGGCAAGTAATATTCCTCCCTCCACAAAACATTTTTCCGAATTTTTGGGTCCCCCAAATTCTAGTTCAATATTTTGTAATCCAACATACACTCAGGAGATAATTAATATTGTCTCTGATTTTAGTTCCAAAAAAAGTGCTGGACATGATGACATCAGCAATTTTCTTTAAAAGGGGGTAATATCGTCAATTGCGGATCCTTTAGCTTATATATTTAATTTATCCCTTTTTAATGGCACCTTCCCCGAAAGTATGAAAACAGCAAAAGTCATCCCCTTGTTTAAAAAAGGTGACAAATTAGATGTAAATAATTACCGACCAATTTCTTTGTTAAGTGCATTGCCAAAAATTCTTGAAAAAATTATTTATAAAAGAACATTAATTTCTTTAAATTCAATAATATATTTACGAATTCTCAGTTTGGATTTAGGGAGAAACATAGCACCACACATGCATTATTGAGTTTTATAGAAAAAGTGGCACATGCTATCGATAAATCTTCTCATCTGATAGGTTTGTTCCTGGACTTCTCCAAGGCCTTCGACACCATCAATCATGATATTTTACTTAACAAATTACATCATTATGGAGTGCGTGGGAAGGCCTTGGAGTGGTTCAGGAGCTACCTCATGAACAGGAAACAATATGTCTCTTTAAATGGTTGTAATTCACAAATATTAAATATTAAATGTGGGGTGCCACAGGGAAGTTTATTAGGTCCACTGTTGTTTACTGTTTACATAAATGATTTTTGTGGATCATCAGATGTTCTTTCTTTTATTCTTTTTGCAGACGACTCAAATCTATTTTTTTCACACAATAATCTTCTTACCCTTGTTAATACAATAAATGTAAAATTAGAAAATGTTGCCCAGTGGATAAAAGCAAATAAGCTATCTCTTAATCTTCAAAAAACAAAATATACGCTCTTTAGTAATTCTACTGAGGCATTACCTGTTGATATTGTTTTAGATGGTACTCCACTCGAAAATGTTTCCCATATAAAATTTCTTGGAGTAACAGTTGACAATAAGCTGTCCTGGAAATTTCATATTGACAGTATATGTAAAATCATTTCACGTAATATTGGTATAATTAATAAGCTTAAGTTTTGTTTTCCTTTGTCGTCCCTGCTCGTATTATATTCATCCTTGATATTGCCATATTTAAGTTACGGTATTCTCGCGTGGGGAAATACATATAAAACACTCTTAGATAAATTACTTTTATTGCAAAAGAAATCACTCCGTGTCATATGTCATACTGCATTTTTGTCCCATACTGACCCACTATTTTATAAGCATAAAACATTGAAAATTAATGATTTGTATTTGTTTAATTTAGGACAATTTATGTATAATTATAATAAAAATAATCTCCCAAATATATTTGAAACAATGTTTCAAAGAAATCAGTCCGTTCACAATTATCCAACACGGCGATCAAATGATTTCCATTTGCCATTTCTGAGAACTTTGTTGGCTCAAAACACATTCATTTACGATGGGCCAAAGTATTGGAATTCACTTCCCAGTAACATTACAACAACTCAATCTCTGAATTCCTTCAAGAATAAATTAAAATCATTTTTATTGAAATTTTACAACATCCAACAGAGTTAGTTTCCCTTTATCATCTCAGTCAAGTCATCATTCATTTTTACGTAAGTCCTCCTAAGTATGTCCCTGTCTGTGTTCTAAATATAACGATGTGTTTTTCTTTTTCTCCTGCATTCTTACCAACATAACTACTGTACGTATAAAAGATGTTTTGCATTACATTCAATCCAGCTTGTATTTTATCACTTATTTTACATTATGAAATCTAGATTGCTTGCGTCCACGATGGCACATGCTGTAGTTCCCCCTTTTTTTCTCTTTTTTTCTCTCTTTTTTTCTCTCTTTTTTTTCCTTTCCTTTTCTCTCTTTTTCTCTTCCCAATCATCTTGATGTCAGTTGACATCGGTTCGTTTATTGTGTTTTATATTGATGTTTTGTGTATTTTCTGAGGGTCCCATATCGTACAAGCTTTGCTTCTTAGTGGGACCCTCCACTTCCATCCTCATCCTTAGTTGACTTGTATTATACGCTTTATGTATTTAACAAAGATGTAATCGCATCTACTTCTCATTTTCAAATTTTTTTTATGTACCTTTTCAAATTTTGTTCTGTATCACAAATATCCCGTGCATATGCAATGTACATTATTTCTTTGTTCATTTTGATGGAGGTGAAAATAAAGTTGAATTGAATTGAATTGAATTTCAGGTTAGTTTTTTTTTTGGGGGGGGGACGTCAAACGTGCAGGAATATTTTTGAATACAATACCGAACTTCGAGAGAGATTTTGATATTCTATATTCTTCTTTTCCGTTTTGTTTTTATCATGAACATATTTGTTAATGCTTTCTCTTTCAGTCGATAGTAAAAGTGTCGAAAACTGACAACAAATACTCGTTCTACACGGATTTATTCATGACCATGTATCTGCTCATTACAATATGCAAGCACCGCTCAGTCGTGCATACGACTTGAATCAATACGTGCAATTTTGCTCGCGCTGCGGACTGACTGCCCCAATGTGTCTATGGATGTGTGTACTTCGTCTCATGTCTTATGTTGCTTTTTTTTTGCCTCGTTTTATCAGTTTTGTAACTAGAGTTTTTTTTTAATGAAGGGACTACAGATTATTTGTATAACTCTACTTTTAACAGTCCCTTCCATTTCCAACCATTTTTTCTGTACTTGTCTTGAAATTCAAAAAATTGTATCACTGTTCATAGTTTGTTTTTCATTGCATTGTTGTATCGTTAGTACATTCAAATGCTGTAATCACATGTGTTGAAAATGAAATCAAACGAGACGAAACGAAACGATACCACCTTGTGATAACTTGTTTTCTTATCTGCATTTAACGATAGGCTACTACAATGTTTACACATCAGTTCAAGAGAATTGTCATCTTAATTCATGTTTTTGTATAAAATTCATTTCTCATCGACGTATTAGATACGTATAACACGGATGAATCTGATATGCATTTAATGATTATGATGACGTCGTCCAAATGTAAAATGACGATGCTTCTTGGAAAAACAATTGTGTCAGCTACATTGCAGATGAAATTTCGGGTAAAGCTGACCAGAATTACCGAGATGTGGGCAATCTAAAACAACATGACATCATACACGTTAAATTGTTATGACTTCACAATGTGCCACTGCTAGCCTCAATGATGCATGAATATCAACATCTGTTATATGCTTTTGGAATATATATATGCAAAGAACACTTGGAGCATCTTGAAACTGAGGAGTTATGGCTGAATAAACAAAACATTGTTTTTTTATTTACTATATCAAATTGCACATATATTTCAGATGTGCGAGCGACCTATAATCCCGTGCATGTTCGGAGATAGCTCATGTGCGCATGGGTATTAAATGACCTTTCTTTTTCCTCAGTTGGGTAAGCACTTCACTCTATTCAAAGCAAAGAGATTATACCACAAGAGGGCGTAGTCCAGTGGGGAGGCAGCCGCGCGAGGGAGCTGCCATTTCGCGTTGGCCGCCATCACCATAGTTCGGTGGCCGCCATTGCACGGATCCTGTACAGTTATTAATCAGTAGATGGCAGCGCACTGTTTAATGCGCTCGACTTGAATATTCGGCGCAGTGACCTTGCGTTGTTTTATTGTGACGTGACATAGATCATGTTTAAGCGTCATAATGGTGCTGATGTTGTTTGATTTTATGGCGTGAGTGGGAATGTACGCGAAACATACGTCATGATGCTCAAGTACTGTCTAGTCTACACTCAAGTTCCCACTGTTTATTTTGCGAACAACAAAAAGGTTTGGACTTTACCAAATGGTTCAAATGATATGATATCATCGTAGAAACTAACATTCGAACAATTAACCACATTGTGATTCTGAAAATGAAAATGTGTAATGAAGAACAATATATCATTCCAGATATGATATGAGAAGATATGACTTGAACGTAGACTTAGATCCAGTGCCAGGAGCTGAGTGTGCGCTCCCTCTTCAATTTTGGACGCACTATTTGTACGCACGCGTATGGCGACTACTTACTCTATAGGTATAATCTCTTTGATTCAAAGTGACATGATATATCAGCTCCGACGTATTAGTATAGTAATTACTATATGGAACTCGTATTCAAACAAAGAATGCACCTGTGTACTGGTGACTAAAATGGTTGGGCGGGGGGAGGGGGGTACTCGCTACTCCCCACACTTTTCATTATTATTATTTTTTTTTTGCACCATGCATGTTGGAATAGAAGTGTCACCGCTTTGCCCCCCCCCCCCATTTGTTTGTTTTTTTTTTCAATCCAGTGGTCGCACTTGAAAAAAAATGAAACCTTGAAGTGTGAGCGCGGTAAGGTCTTTGTTTTTGTTTTGTTTTGTTTTTAACTTGTTTGTTTGTTTGCTGATGAAACTCGGAAGTGGCATATCAAAAGTACAAAGGGCCCCATACTTTTGGAAACGTGCAATGGCGCCGGCCATTGGTCAACCAACACATAGGGAAGCATCCGTTTCATTGTACTGTACTGAATGCATTAACAAACTTTTTCTGTAAACATTGCAAAATACCAGGCTTGCTGTCAGCAGGATGGGCGTACTGGCAAGCAAGCACCATTCGATCATAAGGATTACATGAATAATCGATTACATCACAGATGCTTGTCTCGCGGTGAATTTAAAAACTAACCTGTCTCTCAAGCTGTGTTCAGACGGAGGCAGTTTTGGTCGGAGTAACTTCGGAGGAAGGGTCGGAGGAAGCTTGGTCGGAGTAACTTCGGAGGATAGGTCGGAGTAGTGCCCGTCTGAACAAGGTCGTGGTAACTTCCTCCGATCGGAGGAACTTACCACGACCTTTTCCTCCGAACGAGATACTCCTGAGTTTTCTCAGGAGTATCTCGCTACCACGACTAGCCGGTCGGAGTAAATTGCCCGTGCGGACAGGAAGCCTTCGGAGTATCTATGAACTTACATACCTTAAGACCTAGGTAAAACTTCCTGGGTCAAATCGCAAAGTTGACATTTTGCGAGTACACGTGTGCGTGTAGTGCAATTCTAACCTAATAGATCGCGACGAAGAAGCTGCCGCTCTTGCCAAAATTTCCATCAACAAGAAAGTGAGAAGACAAATGCCACTGGTAAAAAACAATCGCATGGTCGACGTGCGCGGCCCTGCCACTTCCAGAAGTTACACCGACCCTCGCACATAAGGGTCGTGGTAAGATATGCATTAATTTGAATTTTAATTGCCGAGCCATAAATTCTTACTCCGACTAGAAATACGTCTGAACATGGCTTCAGTATACAAATATGACCTTTTCTGCTCATGTGCAAACTCCGAACTGGCTTATTGGCATAGGATGACTGCAGGTGGCAGTGTAATTCGAAACGTTTTATTTGCATGCAGACAAGGTTGTCAATTTTCTTGTTAATGTGGAATACCGGTACCTTCTTCTGAGAGGTTGGCCACCGTGTCCCATTTTTCTGTCACCTGGAGTTCCTGCAACAGGCAATAAATTGACGATATATCAGTTACCGTTCCTTGGCGAATGACGAAATCCTCCATGTTTTCCTTGCGCTGTGCAGGCCACGTATAGGATATACAAGAAATACGCGCAAGATAGGTTCTCGTAATATCAACGCTGAAGCCACTGATAATGCCCGAGATAAAGAGTAGGCTGTACGTTACCTTATGGCACTGTCATAAACTGAGAACAACCATGTCTATCCTATCATATAGTGCATGGGCGTAAATCCCGGGGGGATGGGGGGGGGGGATATATCCCCCCCTGAAATGGAGGAGGGGGGATGGCCTGTACAATCATCCCCCCTGAAATTTGAGGGAAAAAAATGGAGGAAGCAGAAATGTGATTGTATCAATTTTGGCATATTGCATGACGTTTGTACGCCGGCCTTCAGACAGGTAACAGAGCTGAACAGTATTCTATCTTGTAGGAAAATGTATACATAATTTTCTCATGCGCTCGCTCGCTTCGCTCGCTCGCGAAGAAAGTAACATCGACATACATAGTCCATGGGCCAAGAGCCGAAAAATGGGTTGTTGGTACCACCCGAGGTGGCAAAACCTTTTTGGTGTCATTTTGTTTGTCGGACATAGATACGCTCATCAAGCTATGATAGCATTTCCAAATGAGTAGCTTAGTCATAATAAATGAATTTTTAACCAATTTGGTCTCGTTTTTATATCCCTATACTTCTGAATCGAAACTAACCGCTATACAAATACGAGCACTGCCTTCTGTATGTCCACAGGTGTTCTGTTGTCCACAGGTGTTCTGTTGTAAACGCGGTGCGCTTAGTCTTTATTCAAGGCAGCGAAGGGAATATCCAAGGGTTATGATGTCCACAGCTGTCACGCGGTGCGCTTAGTCTTTATCTAGAACAATGTACCGTTATCATATCTAAAGTTCCTACACTGCAAAAAGTCCGATCTTAAATAGTGAACACCGAGCTGGTGTTAAATTTTCGGTGCTCATTTATGGTGTTAAATTAACACCTCCTGGTGTCATTTCCAAATTTTATACTGTTTTTTGAAGAGTTTCTTAGTAACTGCACTTCTTGTTGATATTTAATTTAAACAAGACGATCAAGAATTTTACATTGAAATACTAGATTTTTGAAAAAAATGTGAAAATAGATTTTCACCACAGTAACACTAGCTGGTGTGGTCTCCGTGAAGCTGGACGGGTGTTAAACCATTGATATTAACACCAACAAATATCAAATCAACACCATGTGGTGTCATTTTTGAATTAACACCAGAACAGTGTCAAAATAACACCAGGTACAGTGTCAAATTAACACCACGAAGTGTCAGGTGAACACTTTTCAACACCATTACAGTGCATTTTCAACACCTGTGGGTGTGGTCCTTTATTGAAGTTTGACCGGTGTTAGATTTAACACCCGTGGTGTTAAATCTAACACCGATGTTTTTACAGTGTAATAAAGGGGAATTATCTATACTGTTTTTATACCACCCTCTCAACAAATACATCAGTTTTAAACAAAAATCACTCTGTTCATTTACAACATTACTAATTATAATGTATTGTAGTGTACCGGTACATTGTTTTTGCATAATCTTTCATTGTTGGATGGAAATAAAGCGACATTGACGAAAACAAACAAACAAACAAACAAACAATAACAAAAACTATATCGCCATAATTGAACCCCCTCCATTTCCTGAAGCATTCCTGAGAAACGAAGTGGGACAAATAAAAGGAAAAATATAGCTACAAACGGCAGTGTTTGGAGTGTAAAATGTCAAAATTTTAAAGCTCGCTCGCTCCGCTCGCTCGCATTTAACCGATATGCCATTCTCCTGATGTTGCTGCCAGTGATTGACAGCAGTTTTCGCCCGGTGCGCCCCCTTAATTTCCAAAGCGAAAAAAATAGCTACAAACGGCAGTTTTGGGACTGTAAAATGTAAAAAACTTTTGAAGCTCGCTCGCTTCGCTCGCTCGCATTTAATCATTTTGCCATTCTCCTGATGTTGCTGCCAGTAATTGCTAGCAGTTTTCGCCCGGTGCGCCCCCTTAATTTCTCAAGCGAAAAATAAAGCTACAAACGGCAGTTTTTAAACTGTAAAATGTAAAAAATTTTGAAGCTCGCTCGCTTCGCTCGCTCGCATTTAATCATTATGCCATTCTCCTGATGTTGCTGCCAGTAATTGCCGGCAGTTTTCGCCCGGTGCGCCCCCCCTTAATTTCCAAAGCGAAAAAATACAGCCACAGAGGACATTTTTTGGGACTGTAAAATATCAAAATTTTCAAGCTCACTCGCATTTAATCGTTATGCCATTCTCCTGATGTTGCTGCCAGTAATTGCTGGCAGTTGCGCCCGGTGTCCCCCCCTTAATTTCCAAAGCGAAAAAATACAGCCACAAACGGCAGTCTTTGAACTGTAAAATGTCAAAATTTTCAAGCTTGCTCGCTCCGCTCGCTCGCATTTAACCGCTATGCCATTCTCCTGATGTTGCTGCCAGTGATTGACAGCAGTTGCGCCCGATGCGGCCCCCCTTAATTTCCAAAGCGAAAAAGTATAGCTACAAACGGCAGTTTTTAGACTGTAAAATGTCAAAATTTTCAATGCAAAAAGATTTCACTGTGGGAGGGGGACCCCCCCTACCAAACCCTCCCCCCCCCCCTCGCTTGCTTAGCTCCCTCACATAACCGCTCCCCCTAACACTGCCTAAGATCAAATCCTGTCTACGCCGGTGATAGGCCCCATTATTTAGTAGGCCTTCACAGCGATGTCGCACAGGCGGAGCAAGAGCTGAAATACCACGATTTAGTCATTCAATAATATATTGTGAATATTTCGTTTTCTTATTTTTTTTAAAGAAAAGAAAACAAAAAATTCACCAAAAGTATGCACCAGATCGCTGAGTTTCAGGTCTGAAAATGCAAAATCTTCCTCGTGTGGGAGAGGGATACCCCCCTACACACCCTCCCCCCGTTCGGTCGTTCCGCTCCCTCTCACAGATATTTCAAAAACCAAAAAAAAAAAAAAATGTTTTCATACTTTTAAGGTCTGATTTTCCGCCAAGTCATCTGACAAGCAAAAAAAAAAAAAAAAAAAAAAAAGCAACAAGAACAAAAAGTCTTCATATTTTTGCTGCCACTTTCCTCCCACTTTATGATTATTTCATGCAAAAGAGTGGGACATCCGATCGCTGTAAAGTGTGTGTGTGTGTGGGGGGGGGGGGGGGGGCACCAAGCTTCCCCCCCCCCCCCCAAAGGCTGCGCCGGTCCGGTTATGGGCTTGTAATCGTGGTGATGGTGACCATCCCCCCCCCCCCCACACTCCTCAGTACGGATTTACGCCGTTGATATAGTGCCTTCCAAATATTTGCTCCGTGGCGATTATTTGTTCAGACGACGAAGGTAGCAAAGCTTTTGCATGCTGGTATAATGGGCCTGGGCGACATGAACTTTGATCGCTCATAAGGCTGCCGTTCACATAGAAGTATACGGTATTCGCTATTCGCTATTCGCTATTCGCTATGCGCCGTCAAGTCGACCCAGTAGGCCTACACCATCACCCGCACCATCAACTCCCTACTTCTTCCTCCTACACAATAATCCCAGCAATAACAATTTCTAAACTGCACCAGAATGTCAGTCTACATGCCTATATTTGCTAAAGGGCAAATCCTGACCAAAAATTTCATCATTTCATAAACGAAAGATGGTATACGCTGCTCGAAAATCGAACAAGCGCGATACCTACTATGCTATACTATTCGCAGCTATTCGGAACTTTCGAATAGGCCCTCTTATGTGAACAATCCTATCGTTCGATTCATATATTCGCGTGCCATCAAAACGAGCACCGAATACCCGAATAGTATACTTCTATGTGAACGGCGCAGCCTAATACCAGGGAGGTGTTAGAGCAGGAGTGGAATCTCTTTGCAATTTGTGCTAATTTATGCGCAGGTTCTCTAGCATGACAATTGAATGCTTAGCATTTCACTGGATCTGATGTTCCATGCTCCAAGCCGCTCTTCCATAGAGTTTGGATATGAATACCAAAGAAGAGGTTCTTGATTCTATCAATTTCAAGTTGTATCTCAGAAGAGAATGTTGAAATCTTGAATGGCACTTGCTGATAATCTTGTACGGTTTGTACTTTTTTCTTCAAAGTTTTTTTTTTTCTTCAAATCTCCTTGCTATGAATATCCCCGGACTGAAAAAAAGAGAGTATAGTATCTCATTAAAAAAATTAATATACTATAGGCACCTTGCGCACATGCGCATAGTTGTTCGCCATAAACAGGGTAAGCACTTGACTGAATTTTAAAGCTTTTGAATTAAAATTGGCTGATGCGTGTTTCTGCGTGATTAGTAGCATTTCACAGTTAAAAAAGTAAAATTTTCACTAAGTTGGCTCAGTCGGTAGCGCGTCTGCCTCCGACCCAAGCGACCCAGGTTAGATACCCAAGTCTGGACTGGGCAATGTTTTGTGTAGGCCTAATCATACCGCCCCCTCTAGCAAGATGTAAAACACTCTGGGCCGAATGCATAAAACAAGCAATTGCTTGTAAGCAATTGCTTCAAGCAAAAGCACAAGCTCGTCTAGCAAAAGGTCTAGCTCAAGCAATTGCTTAAATCCATATGCATAACCTTTTGCTTATATGCTAATACCTTTTGCTTGTCCCGCACAAGCAATTGCTTGCGTTTTCAACAAAAGGGACGTCACGCCTGTGCGAACACAAGAACAAAGGCGAGTGTGGCAGCATGTATTTGAAAGGGCATGTCTGTGTGGAAACATTTCCTGACATAGCAGAAGAGCTATGAAATGCATACACAGACACATACACACACATCTATACACACACGTATTACTGGCTGATTCCCATCAGTGCAGCTTACAGTAGCCCGGATCTGCCAGATCGCACGCGGAGAGAGGTCTCCTTGCTCTCCACCGAAGTCAGACATCCTACCTGTTTTTCATCACATTTTGCGTGCTAACCACTGGAAATTCCTGTTGTTGAAATGAAAAAGTTTCTTACACTACTTATGAGTAATTTCTTGTAGATTTATACCACTCCTTCACAAGTGTGGTCTTTCTTTCATAAATATGAAAAGGATACTTAAAAGGGTACGTTCCGGTTAAGCAAAAGCTCAAGCTCATTTTACAGAGCTTGGAAAATCGTAAGTAATTGCTAGCAAGAACTAGCAAAAGGTATGTTTTATGCATACGTTTTTAAGCAAAATGCTTGGTCTCTAAGCAATTGCTTGCGGGCAGTAAGCAATTGCTTGTGCTTGCTAGCAAAAGCTTCTGCTCGCAAGCAATTGCTTGTTTTTATGCATACGGATTCGAGTAAAAGGCTAGCACAAGCAATTGCTAGCGTTTATGCATTCGGCCATCTGTCCCTCGGACAAGCGCGCCGGAACACTTCTGTTCGTTCGTTTGTTTGTTTTGTTTTGTTCTGTTTGTTTTGTTTGTTTGTTTTTTGGTTGTTGTTGTTGTTGTTGTTTTTTTTGTTTTTTTTTTTTTGGGGGGGGGGGGGCAAAATCTGGACGGGGGCACATTTATGTGACGATGTGAGATCCTCGGCGAGGGTGTGGAAAGGGGATCCCCCCCCCCCCCCCCCCCCACCCAGGGACCTTTTGTTAAACAGAGTACAAAAGTCACGTTTATAGAGCATTTAAAAGCACATTTATAAGAATTACATATAGTGAAAAAAAAAATCAGTGCCAAGGAATATGATTATTACATACGGGGGTACATTTAATACAGGGAGGTGAGAGGAGCCTCTCACCTCCCTGATTAATGTGACGGTGTGAGATCCTCGGCGAGGGAGCGAAGCGACCGAGCGGGGGAGGGTGTGGTCCCAAGGTAGGGACTTTTTGTAAAAACAGAGTACAAAGTCGCGTTTATAGAGCATTTAAAAGGAAATTTCTTGGGAATCAACATATTGAAAAAAGAATCAGTTGGAAGGACTATGATCATAACATACGGTAGTATGTATGTGACGGTGTGAGATCTTCGGCGAGGGAGCGAAGCGACCGAGAGGGGGAGGGTGTGGGAAGGGGATACCCCCTCCCACGGTAGGAACTTTTTGTAAAAACAGAGTACAAAAGTCGCGTTTATAGAGCATATAAAAGCAAATATAGGGAATTAAACATAGGGGGAAAATTCAGTGCTAAGGACAATGATTATAACATACGGGTGTACATGACGGTGTGAGATCCTCAGCGAGGGAGCGAAGCGGTTTCAGGGACTTTTTGCAAAAACAGAGTATAAAAGCCGCATTTAAAGAGCCTTTTGAATTAAATTTCTAGGGAATTAAACATAGTTTATTATCATAACTTATGAAAACTATTCAGAGTACAGGCAGAGCGAGCCACTTTCACAATAGGCGTTCTTACATCAGCCCGATAAAAATCCAAGCTCGAGATATTTTCCAATATCCCAAGTTAGAAAATAGCGCGCTATTTCGAAACATCGGGCTGATGTGAAAACGCCTTTTTTCATTCGTCTGAAATGTATTCATAAAAAGCTTAGACGTGATCGCATTGTTCGAGCAATAAAAAATATTCTTATACTGCTAGAAAGCAGAGAAGAAAAGGAAAAATGTAAGTTTTACTAAAGGTATGTTTCACCGGGTACAATCGTGAACGCGAGGCTATACCATGTATACACTAAATTAGTGTCTGGCTATGGATATAATAACGTATATTGTTAGAGTATTATGATTTTCGCCCCGCTAGGGGCGAAGATTTCGCATTTTCAGTTACGAAATTGACAACTTTTAGACAAGAAAATTCCTTTATTGTTCATTTTGGTCTTTGAATAATTGATTGATTATTTGTTACAGGGGGCACTTGGGGGGGGGGAGAAGGACTCGTTTTACCCCCCCCCCCCCCCCCCCGCTTCAGGCGCCCTTGCCCTCGGATATAGGACGTATGTGAGAGAGTCACAAATCATGCACGTAAAAGATCCCACTTCATTCATTCATCGCAAAGAGCAGGGTTTTAAAGCCGGTGAAGAAGTCCCGCCTTACATCCAACTGGACCCCACGGAAGACCACCTCAGTGTAGCTGAATATGGGCTATCCAGCCATCTTCTCAGATGGAAAATGAACAAACAAACAAACAAGAAAAACTGTGACGGTATGACATCATCAGCTCGCTCTGAATACTTATAAGGACTGGTCAAAAAATGTTTTCCGAAAAAAAAAATAGATTAAAAAAATGTAGATATATTCCTTATATCTCATCCGAATTTTGTCATTTTTGTCTTGCTCTGTAGGGAATAGTTTTCTCTTTCTTTTAAAGATTATTTATTCTTGTGGTGGATTTCCTCTTTACACAGAAGTGCTGTCTTTTGTCGAAGCAGCTTATTAACGCATGTGATACGTAAGAGAGCGTAACTTCTCGATTGCACGGAACATTGAATCAAGTTAAATCAAACAAAGTCGAATCAAGATAAATCAAATATGAAGGCCACATGGAGAATCATAAATGATTTGGTTGGGAAGAAAGAACAACAATTACCAAAAAGTGATTTTAAACTAAACGATTGCATCATTGATCAGGAAGATGTAGCCGATACATTTAATTCTTTTTTTGTTAACGTTGGTCCTAATCTGGCAAATACATTTGATGATGTAAATGAAGATTTTTTGAAATTTTTGCCAGAACCTATTTCCTCATCGTTATTTTTAAACCCTACAAATCCCACAGAAATTATTAATATTACAAAAAAGTTGAATTCTAGCAGGGCAAGTGGCTGTGATAGAATAAGCTCATTAGTACTTAAACAAAATTATCAAATTGCTGATCCACTTACTCACATATTCAATCTCTCTTTATTTTCTGGAAAATGTCCCAATTCTTTAAAAATTGCAAAGGTAAACCTTGTGTTTAAGAAAGATGATCCTTGTCAAATTAGAAATTATAGACCAATTTCTATTCTTCCTAATATAGTATTTCTAAAATTCTTTAAAAAAATATATATGATAGGTTTTATGAATTTTTCCATAATCATACAGTTTTGAATTTACATCAGTTTGGTTTCCGAAAGAATTATTCTACAGATCTGGCTTTGATTCAGTTGAATGATCAAATTACAAAAGCAATGGTAAATAAAAAACATGTCATAGGAATTTTTATGGATTTATCTAAGGCGTTTGATACGTTACAACATGATATTTTACGTAAAAAGTTACAGTTTTATGATGTTCGCGGTGTTGCACTCTCGTCGTTTAGGGATTATTTATCATGTAGACAGCAATATGTTGTACATAATGACATATCGTCAATTTTTTTTTTACAGATAAAAATTAATGTGGTGTGCCCAAGGGCTCAATATTAGGTCCCCTTCTCTTTTTGTTATATATCAATGACATTGTTAATTCGTCGTCTTTGTTACCATTTATGTTATATGCCGATGATACCTATATTTTTTATTCCCATGTCAATATAGATACGTTAGTATCCACACTTAATGCAGAGTTACCAAATGTATCAAAATGGTTTAAGAATGATAAAATATCACTTGATGTTGATAAAACAAATTATATTTATTTTAAACATGTGAAACTCACATAAATGATTTGGTAAATAATATAACGATTGATAATGCACTTCGTGAACGTAAAAGTTCTATTAAAATTGTAGGCGTTTTTATTGATGAAAACTTAACTTGGAATGATCATATACGTTATTCTACAACCTGTATTTCTAGAAATATAGGTATTCTTTCAAAGATGAAGAGTTATCTTCCAAAACATACTCTTTTTATGCTTTACAATTCCTTAATCCTGCCATATATTATGCATTGTAATTTACTGTGGGCTAAAGTGCAAAGACTAAACTCAACTCTATTTATTTATTTAAAAAAAAAAGCTATTCGCATCTGCACTGGTTCACATTATACTTATAGCCCACACCAATCCCCTTTTTTATCAGTTAAAAACACTGAGTATATATTATATAAATACATTTCACTCTTTGCTTTTTATGTTTAGATATTTGAACAACATACTTCCAAACACTTTTCACGATTTCTTTAAACTGAATAATACTGTCCATTCGTATCCCACTCGGAATTCGCAGAATTTTCATTTAGTAAATCTCAAATTATTTATTGCACAAAAATCTATAACACATAATGGACCAAACCTTTGGAGCACACTCCCAGATTATGTTAAATCATGTAAAACGTTATATTCTTTTAAGACTATAGATTGAAAACTATGTTACTGTCAGATTACAATTTATGAAGATAGCATCTGAATATAGATTTTGTTTTGTTTGATCACATCTTTTTTTCCTATAAATTGGATTGAAACTACAACAAATACACGTAATGCTTCTGTGTCTATCATTTCATTTCCATTTTCTTCACCATCACCACCATCACTTTCATCTTCATTCTCACATTTTTTTCTCATCATTACCCTGTCGTCGTCATCATCATCATCATCATCATAATTCACTTAATTTCTATTTGTCTCTATGCACTAGAATATAAAACATAATGCATTTACATTGTACTATATTTTGTAGTATTTCCCCATTCCGCAAACAATATATGTGTATTATGTAGATAGGTCCCTGGGCTGCCACGTGTTCAAGCTTTTGCTTATAATGGCAGTCCTTTTTCCGCATAATTTCTTAGGTAATTATTTGGAAATTTGGTAATACGATACATATTTTGTTTATGGAATCAATTTACATAAAGGTTATTTAGTTTCCTTCTTTGAATCATGTACATTGTAATCTGCTTACTGATAGTTTATGTGATATTATTGAAAAGAATCTTGATTTATGTATGAAATTGTGTTTAAAGAAAAATGAATCAAACAAAGAAACAAACAGGGGCACAAAGGAGAGATTTTTGTTTCTTTTCCTTCTCTAACACCTCCCTTATGGTCATACGTAAACGCTGGATCATCTCTACCACCATTAATGCATTAAAACGCCAACAATGGGTCTTGAATTCGTCCTGTTATCGCAGTCAAGCCGACACGGGCATCGAGAGCAAACTGTTATTAGAAAGATATTTACTTCAATAAAGTCAGTTTTGGATAAGAATAATAATTATTATTCTTATCCAAAGTCAATTGGTTGAAATAGCTCTATAGAACTATTTCAACCAATTGACTTGAGCAGATGACTCTAAAACCCACATTATTGAATACACAGTATCTATACTGCATAATGATAGATACAAGATGTCAAGAAAACCACCTCTGATGCGAAACTGGACTTCCTTCTTCCGAATACACACACATCTGCACATAGGGTGCCCATACACGTAAGATTTTTTTTTAAAATCAACATAGACACTATACACGGAGGGGAAAGACTGGACACCTCATATCAGCGATTTTGTGTATCTAAACATTCCTAGGAGGTCCCCATCCCCAAGCTGGCGTGCATGCATCCATGTTATACCCTTGCCTTCTCTCCAGGGATCCGTTCCATGAAAGTCTTAAGAGAGACTTTTTGTTCATAAGACACACTTTTATGAGAGATTTCATGAAATGGATTTGCTTCTCTTTGAAAATCTCTCATAGCTATATGAGCTACTTTTGCCATTCTGAGGTGTATGTAAATTCATCCAATATCCAATGATACCTTGTTATGTCCATGCTTGTGTCAATATTATCTTCTTCTTTTTTGTGCAAAATTTGAAAGCAAAAGCGTGGTATACATACAAAGAAAATGCAGCTAAATGGGAGAAGGCGACTTTCTCCAGGGGTTTGCATTTCTTGTTCAACTATACATTTAGCTGGAATAATTACTCTTCGGTGTAGACGAAGTCAGTTATTTTCAAAACTATTAGCTCCTTCGATACGTGATTCTTTCTACGATCCGCAGTTTTCCCTTCTGGTTATGCGCTGCCATGCAGCAGCACAATAACTATACCACATCTTATAAATGCCTATAACCAGAGAGGTGGTGGCTCGCGCATGATTAACAGTCCATGTAATGTGCAAGGCAGTCATTGTATGCATTGGCAACGCATCTAAGATGATAGTTTGTATCCCATAGCTTGTTTCCACAGTCCTTCTTCATGTGATTTAAGTGCCTTGAATAATGTGCATGCCGTGTGTATGTGGGTTTATATGACATGATTGTAACTGGTATATTACCCGAGAGTACACTTCCTTATAAATATTAATGTATCTTAAGTCCTGTTTCATGAAAGTTGATCTCCAGATCAACTTGATGCCTAAAATTATCATCAGCATTTTGGGACATTGATATCTGTTCACTCAACAATATAAAGAAAATATTTACCTACGAGGAAAATAGAAAGCTTTTTACTATTTCTTATCTTTACTGTGTCTTTACGTGTTTACTTGTCACTTATTTTTTATGCATGTGAAATCAAAGGAAGCAGGATAGAATGTACAGTATTACCAACTTGGGGTCGGTCTCGTTAAATTGCCATGGCGTCGTTTACAATGGGAATCGAAATTTCTTCTGAACTAGAACAATTAACTTTTACAAACGGATAATGTGGCGAGTAAAAACTCTATGTGTTATGCATACTCTTTTGGTGCCCAGACAGAATCAAAAGTATGGTGTTTGATTAGCAATATTATTGCTTCACGTTAAGGTCATAGTTATTTTACATAATATAGGCTTTCCCGCCCAATTTCATCAAATTTGCCTTCGAATTAATGACAAGGCGTTCAAATTCAAGGGCTTTTTGTCACTGCTCTACTCTCACGGTTCATTTTAATTCTTTGAGTATTCAATTTCATTTCATGCCATTCCTTTTAGATTTTATTTCATTCAATTTAGAGAGAAATTAACTCAATTTAACGGCTCAAAGTTGGCATTCAATTTCGCGCGAGCTGGATAGACATTTCCATTTTATTCATAGGCACGCAACTTCGACCTTTGAACGTTCAAATTCAATTAGCATAACCAAGTCCTATAATTCTATGCAATTCTTACGAATATTCTTACGTTGATGAATGGCAAATTTATCAACGTTCAGTGTATCATTTCAATTTCAACAGCTCTTCTTCATGTTTTTTTTTAATTCGGCCATAGTTTCACTTTATTTCCCCATCAAAATGGATATCACATTATTTTACAGAATGTTTAAACTCCGACTTTGCTAACATAATGAGAGATCACAATATGAGAACATCGATATGTCAGTGGTTATAGTCGTATTACAGATTTTGTTTTCAGTCATGTTTGAGGTTTGAAATGTGTATGAGATACACTGCATTGGGATATTCTTTCTTTATTATTCATAATTTCGATGTTCAGTCTCTCAGTCTCTTCAGCCGTCGATCTGTTGACGCGTCAAACACCTTGGCACAAGCGTCTGAGAGTGGTTGTATTCAAACAGATGGAGAATTTACAAAGTCCATTGCACGGACTGACTGAAAAACAGCCGTGGCTGATGTTAGTACCGTGGTTAAATAAAATGAATGAATAAATGAATGAATGAACATGAGCAGCAACGAAAAACACTTCCCATGCAGATGCTGTAAATGTTTGCCTATTCGTTAATTTGAATTCCTTAATGTTCATCGCAGCTGTGCTAGTGCGAATTTGAATGTGTTTCACGTGCATTTTAGTTTGAACACGTTGTTTACACGTTTATGTGACAAAATCAGGAATTCGAATGCTGATGAAATCAAATTGAATATTTTTGAATGTTGATCTCGGTGATCATTCAAATTCGCTCGAAAATGAATGCGCGCATCATTAAATCGAATGCAAATTGATGTAAACTAGCACACCAAAAATTATTGTAATAAGGGAATATTACAGAATTTTGATATCAAAAGCAGTAACATTTTCTTCGAAGATCCCACTAGACGGTACAATAATCACGGCCGTAAACAATTGTTTTTCTTTTTCTTTCAAGGAGGGAGGGGAGCAAGAATTTAATGGAGAAGTGGATTTAGCAGGTTTTGGAAACGAGGTCTTCAGTTATTGTTAGGACGAGATTAAATGAAAAGCAATTAATATGGATCACATCTTTGTAATTTATAATAGTTAGAAACTTTAAATGACACAGTATACCTCATGTTTGTAAATGTCGATTATTCATTTTGTAATACAATGTATTTAATTAAGTTCAGTTTCACATACTATATGTACGGGGCAATTATGGTATAAGCAAAACAAAGTCAATATTGTCATTGCAAAAACGTGCAGTAAGACTTATTACTGGTTCTCACTACTGAGCACATACTGAAAATTAATTTCATGATTTAAAGACACTTAAAATTTCCGATATGCATACATGGCAAACAACAATATTTATGAACTAAACAATCAGCTCCCTGAAATGTTTACAGATATAATGCAGGGGCGGCGCAGCTGTGGGGGCCGTGGGGGCTCGGGCCCCCACATTTTTTGTGCACCATACAAAGGAATACATAAAGTGTCATCACTTTGGGCCCCCACACTTTTTCCAACCCGGAAGTACGTAAGTGGCACTGGGAGGGGAGAGAATGATGGGAGCTGAAGGGAGAGAATGAGCTGAGGACCTTTTTTTTTTTTTTTTTTTTTTTTTTAGATTGTCAGCTGAAGAAACCAGGAAGTGGACGGGGACGGGGAGAGATGAGATGAGGACCTTTTTTTTTTTTTTTTTTTTGCTTGTTAGCTCATGAAACCCGGAAGTGGGCCCCCACACTTTTGAAAACAGTGCGCCGGCCCTGTAATGTATGTTACATCCATTCATATCCTACCCATCAAGCAACAGATTATCATTTCGAAAATCCCAAGCTTATTAGAGCTCAGAAGTCCAAAAGGCATCACGGTCCAGATATATGGAACTCATTGACTGATGATCTTAGACGCAGTTCTTCTTTACAATCTTTTAAGTCATCCTATATATAAAAAAGTTCTTCTCGCAATGTATCACTCGAATGAGAAATATGCACTTATTAGCTCCAAAATCGTGAACACTGTATACTATCACTTTTCTTCCCCTTTGCTTCTCTTCTCTGTAATTTTTCTATTCGGATACCCTCTATATTCTTGTCCCTTATTCTCGCTTTTTTTGTTGTCCTTTTGCAATGTATTATTCCACCTTCCGCCTGTTGTCCTTTTCGGTCAAATGACATTCAAAATACTTGAAGAAAGTTTTACGTTATTCATTCTATGTGTATGTGTTCTGTTCCTTCAGTTAAAAAAAAAAATAGAATTGTTCCAAACCGTAATGCTTAGAGGTCGTTGTCCAATACTAGTCAAGCGATTTGCTTATTGACAAACGGTCTCCTCCATACTTAAAGATATGTCGTCATGAAATGTACTGAGAACTCCTGTTTATACGTCCATGATTTGCGAATATGTTTGATATTGTCATACTTATTTTTTTTCTGTACAAGTAGAGAAATAAAACTAATGATGATGATGATAATGATGACAATAATAATGATGATAGTAATAATAATATAAAATAATAATAATAATAATCATTATTATTAAAAGGTCTTATTTATCCAGGGTGGCTTCCTCAGTGTTGCCACTCTTCTCTACCAGAGGGCCCTGCCATTATTATTACCCCGTTGCCAAGGTACCCATTTATATACGTGCGGTCGAGAGGAACATTGTGGGTAAAAACATCTTGTCCAAGGATGTACTCTCTAAAAAAAATCGAGTGAAAATATTCACTCTTAAAGGAGTGAATTCAAAAACAGAGTGAATTTAGAGTGAAATCTGGAGTGAATTTTGAGTGAAAATGTTCATTTTCACTCATTTTGGAGGGACCTCAAGGATCACTCGAAGATTTTGGAGTGATCCCTCGATTTTTTAAAGAGAGTAAGCACTGGGCGGAAATCGAGATCGGGTCCTCCGATTGGGAGTCGGGAGTCTTATGCAATATGCCATAGCGCCCCCACTTGAAACTAAAACTCAAAAAAATAGGTCGAAGAGTTAACACACAAACGACGGTGCTTTTGCAATTTTGGAATTGAAGTGGAAAGATCTGGAGCACACTTTTAGTGAAGTTATTTACGCAGACATTCACACACGCACACACAAGTAATGGTCTTGAAAATTCAAGGGGGTGAGGGAGGGCACTGACGTGGGAACACCCTAGCAAGTAGCAACTTCCCTTTCCCGTCACTAAAGTCTGCTTCCTTATGCCACTATCGGGACACCGCATTACTCTTCATTGGTTCATGAATGGCGCTGTTCATCCTGTCAGTCTCGAGTGGGGCCTTCTTTACCGAGTGTCGATCTCGTGAGCCTCTTTTTGCGTAGTGTCGGTTTCGTGGGCTTTATTTGTCTATCTATTTATTGTTTATTTTACTGCAAATCTTTATACAGAGTATATCTTGCGCAATTCTACCTTGAACTCAACATTTTGTGCCAAATTTCATATGAATTGCTTGAAAAGTATGCCTATATAGTGCCTTCTGCAAATATTTTACCTGACTTTGAGGCTGCAATAATGTGATGATACCATGGCAATTACAGCGCACTTTCTGCTGCTGTTGCAAAACGTGGTTTGCACCAACTTTACATTGAGCAGTGTGCTCAATAATGCATGATCCCAGTATGTATGCACACACACTCGGGGGGGGGGGTCAGTCAAGAATAGGTCATAATGCTGTTTGCTATAATTGGTCAGCGGAGGAAGGGTTGTTCTACTGGGTTTAGCACATTAACAAAGTCATTTTAGTGTCTTCATCATGGCCGGTGGAAGGGGGGAGCAGGGGGGCTCGGACCCCCACTTTTTGTGCACCATACAAAGGAATACATAAGGTGTCATCACTTTGGGGTCCCCCACTTTTTTTTAACCCGGAAGTGCGTAAGTGGTACTAAAAAAAGAAATAGATAGAGAAGTTGTGAAGTGTGAGCGCGGGTAAGGTTACTTCTTTTACGCTGAACCCCCCCCCCCCCCCCCCCATTTTAATTTATTTTTTTTTTTTTTTTGCTTGTCAGCTGAAGAAACTCGGAAGTGGAGGAGAAAGAGCAGCTGAAGATCTCTTTTTTTTGTGTCGTTTTTTTTTTGTTTTGCTTGTCAACTGAAGAAACCCGGAAGTGGAGTGGAAGGGGAGAGATAAGCTGAAAGCCCCCCCCCCCCCTTTTTTTTTTTTTTTTTTTTTTTTTTTTTTTGCTTGTTAACTCATGAAACCCGGAAGTGGCCCCCACTTTTGAAAACGCTCCGCCGGCCCTGTTCAATGTTTCATGTTTATAGATTGTAATTATTCATGAACTGGAAGTGTGAGATTGTGGGCATGGTGATGAAGCACAGATTAGAGCAAAAAAAAAAAAGTGAAAATGATTAGAAGTGGATTTAGCAAGTTTTTAAAACGAACTCTTCAGTTTGTTTGTTTGTTTGTTTGTTCATTTCCATCTGAGAGATGGCTGGATAGCCCATATTCAGCTATGTTAAGCTGGTCTTCCATGGGGTCCAGTTGGATGTGAGGTGGGACCACTTCACCGGGTTAAATACCCTGCTCTTTGCGATGAAAATGAGGCGGATCTTTTACGTGCATGAGTTGTTACTCTCTTATACATGGGACCTCCATTTTATGTCCTATCCGAGGGACAGAGTGTTTTGCCTCTTGCTAGAGGGGACGGTATGCTTACACACAACATCGCTCAGTCCAGACTCGGGTTCGAACCCGGGCCGCGTGATCGTAAGGCTGCGTTCACATAGAAGTATTCGGTATTCGGTATTCGCTATTCGCTATTCGCTATTCGCTATTCGAGCACCGAATACACCATCACCCGCACCGTCAACTCACCATCCCATGTAGTGAGGATTTCTTCCTCCTAAAACACATCGCAGCAAATCTTATTAACAATTTTTAAACTGCATCAGAATGTCAGTCTACATGCTTTAGTATTTGCTAACGGGCAAAGCCAGACCAAATTGTCATTATTTCATAAACGAGAGACTGTATACGCTGCAAGAAAATCGAACAAGCTCGATTCCCACTTTGCTATACTTTTCGCAGGTATTGCTTTCGAATAGTGCCCTCTTACGTGAACCGGTGTGAGGAAATCCTATCGTTCGATTCCAACTATTCGCGTGTCCTCGAAAAACGAGCCCGAATACCCGAATAGTATACTTCTATGTGAACGCAGCCTGAGGCAGACGCGCTACCGACTGAGCCAACTCACCGCCCTTATTGCTATATGACGGGTATAAATGAAAAGCAACTGTATACTGTGAATCACATCTTTGTAACTTACAATAGTTAGAAACTTGAAATGACAAGTATACAGTAACTCATTTGTAAATGTCGATTATTCATTTTGCTTGATATGTCACGCACACACAATGACAGAGTGTTCAATAAATTCGTAATGGAGTATAATGGATGATGAATTAAAAAAAAATCTAACTTCATGGAAATGACTTCACGAAAAAAGGTTAATTCTATACCTAACTGCCAGCACCATTGACGGGAAGGGCCTCGTCGTACTCATCAATATACGATCGAATCTATTTTACTAATACTAAAAACAACAACAGCTACCACAAACTAACAAACTCATTATCCTGCATGGCAAATCGCGTCAGCCATGCAAGTTTCTTGGTATAGACCCTTTCGATGTATAGTATTGCAAGCAAAGTCTAGTCAATGGTGGAAGATCATAACTGAGCCCTGTACAACGTATTTGTACGTAGGGTAGGATCATAACTTCTCGGCGGTGTCGCGCATGACTTCAAAGGAGAGCTTACTATATACTCCATTAATAACAGTGAGTTCGGTGTTGTTCATCAATATCACGGGGTAAAAAGTGCAGCAAAAAGTTCATTTATATTGAGCAAACCTTGTGATAAATGTTACGATTAAAGAAATTAAATACCTCGAAGAAATTATTTTGTAATTCCAAAACATAAACATTAATGTGAGATGATCATACAGCATTGCCCTTATTACTGAAGGGTTTGCATTCAACAGCAGATACGGAGTATGCCTAGTCTATTGACATAGGTCCTAAGTTCAAATCCTAAATTGATTGTGTTGACTTAAGTATAATTTTTAATTATAAATTAGCATAAAAAGTATATACCTTCTCTATACAGGAGGGGGTATATAGAATTTCACTCTGTAGAAGAGGCAAGTTTAAAAACTCACATAATTTCTATTATGAATTATCATGCATTTAAGGTATAGGTTGTCTAATTTTGGATTCAAATACCGTTGTTTTTCTCCGAGATATCAACTCAAACCTGGCGCAAATGTTCACTTTGTCCGGGAAGGAATTATATAAGAAAAAGATTTATTTTTTATTCAAAATTAGTCTTTAATTGGCATGTTCTGCACCTCAGAAAAATAAGTATAGCATTCTGAAACGTTTTTTCCCTATCTGGATGTAATAAGAATCACACCCAGTTCTATCTATAAGAATCACATCCAGTGATCTTAAAGGTCTCAATTATGATAAAACTGCTTGCTTCTCAAGGGATGTTGAAAAAATGCAATGTATTGATGTGGATGGAAAAATATTCGTCAAGTACCATCCATTGCACGAAGCATATCTTGGTACGATTTTGGATCCTAGTTTAAAGTGGGATTTATACATGTAGAAAATGTAATCATTCGAATTAGACTGGTACAGGGGCCGCGGAACGTTTTTCAGTGGCTGGTGGGATGGGGCACTCTAAAAACATCCGGGTCAGTCTGACCCGGAAAAGGGTCTGTTGGGGCCACACTCCGTTCAGGGACAGAAATGACAAGGAATTGGGTTTGACCCCATTCAGAGTCATGAATTGGGTCAGGGTGACCCCATTCCGGGTCTTCATGACCAAATTCCAAGTCATTTTTGACCTGGAACGGAGTGTGACCCCAACGGCCCTTTCCTGGGTCAGTTCTGACCCGGAAGTTTTTAGAGTGGGGCTGCGGGACAGGGGGGGGGGGGTGTCAAGGTCAAGCCCCCCTCCCCTCTCCCCCCCTCCCCTCCCCCCCCCTCCCCCTCCCCCGCTTAGACGGGAAGAATGTAGGGCGGATCTTTGGAAATTCAAATTCATGCAGGGTGTTGTGATTTTCCCCCGATTTCCCCCCTTTTTTTACGGACCTAAAGCCCCCCCCCCCCGGTTCCGCGGCCCCTGTGGTACGTTTATTATCCTGTTTAAGAGACTAGCTCACATTATCTAATTTGCAAATAGTATGCAACGCAATTCTGCTCCCAAGTTTTGACTATGGGGACATACGGAACAGCAGCTGCTAAGTATAACCCCTTGCAATAATAATTGTAAAATCGAGCTATTCGCACTATACTTGAGGTGAACCCTTTGAACATGCTTCAATTAGAGAGTTTCATACCCCTATATACGGTATACTCTTTGTAATTTATATAGACGTTATCAAGTCTATAAGCACAATGGTATATAAAGCTATTAATTAATTGACCCCTCCGATTTTACGAGTCTTTATGAATGGACTTTATTTAATTACTTGATTATTCATTTATTATGAACATTTTACGTGGCATCAGTACTCTCGGAACCCAATGGAAAAACAGCGATGTCCTTGTTGACACAGCTGAATGGGCAATCCTTCCGTATCCACCTGATCTCTTTTTTTATGTACTGTCTCTGTATGTGCTATATTTGGGGTTTTCACTCTACTCTTTGTGTTGCGCTGTGGGTTTTTTTTTTTAATGCTTGAATCGAAATAAATAGATTCAAATATATACAGTTTGTAAACCTAGGGACAATCATACTTCAAAAAGTGAAGTAACAATATCGAAAGCATAAACGGGGTATACGAACGCAAGTATAGACCTGTTCATAATAATGACCTTTGCACCGGTTTCTGCAAAAAAAAAAATTGGGAAACATTGTTACACGCATGAATATTTTTGTTGGTCATGCTGTAGAACCAAAATCATCTTTTATTTCCAAACTAATTTAAAAGCCACGCTAATTCTTGAATTTGTGTTCGTTTAACAAGAAATTTGTATGTACTCTCTAAAAAAGAAAGAGTGAAAATGTTCAGTCTTGAAGAAGTGAATAACAGAAAAGAGTGAGTTTCAAGTGAAATTAGAGTGATTTTGGAGTGAAAATGTTCATTTTCACTCATTTTTTGAGTGACCTCAGGGATCACTCCAAGATTTTCGAGTGATCCCTGAGGTCACTCCAAAATGAGTGAAAATAGATATTTTCACTCAAAATTCACTCCAATTTCACTCAAAACTCACTCTTTTCTGTAATTCACTCCTTCAAGAGTGAACATTTTCACTCTTTCTTTTTTAGAGAGTATTTGAAAAGATGAATTTAATTGAGCATGAATGACGTTTTGATCGAAAGTTTTCCCGTCCGAAACACATGAGCAGTATTTTCACCAAAATTGGCAAAATCATTTAAAGGAATAGGAGATACAATCTATGACTAGATTTACATTATCGTATACTCTTATACATCCAAAAGAGATACAGCCAAGTCATAGTGCATGTAGACCTAATTAAGTAGGCCTAATGAAGATAAGTTTTTTTTAAACATTGGCAATCCAATGAGGCCCCCAAAAGTGGGGCCTATACTAGTATAGGTATGTGTGTGTGTGTGGGGGGGGGGGGGGGGGGGGGTGTAATCTACGTATAGGCCTGCTCTAGAACCCAGTACACATTTCCCCCGGCCAGATCCCCCCATCATGTGTAGGACTATTGTTATTGGGTTAAGTCGTGCAACTTAGTAGGTGATTATTTACCAGAACACCTCACTCATGGTGATCAAGTTGGGTTAGCAAATATTGTTTTAATCAATAATTCGTTGACAAAATTGTGGCAATCCAACAGAGTTTCCCAACTCGTTGTGAACAGCCAAAAGACATTGTATGTGAAGTCAAGTCAGAATTGAGTGAGTTTCAGTCTGTCACTGTTAATGAGATAGAAAAGCTAATTAAGAACTCACCTATATATAACAAATCATGTAAACTTGATCCAATCCCTACAGATTTGGTTAAGAAGTGTGGCAGAGTTTTAGCACCCGTTATCACAAGAATCATAAATGCTAGCCTAATGAGATTATAGGTGTAGTTCCACTCGGTGTGTAAAAACGCAGTTATTCATCCAACTTTGAAAAAAGCAGGCTTAGATCAGGAGTGTCTAAAAAATTACCGCCCAATTTCGAATTTACCTTATTTGAGTAAATTGCTCGAGAAGGTTGTTTTCTCACAACTGACAGCATATCTGCAAGATAATGATTGTTTGATTCATTTCAATCTGCGAACAAGCCTGGTCAAAGTGTAGAAACACTGTTAGTCAACTTAACAGATATTGTGTTCAGAGAATTAGATAGTGGTAACATCACTGTGCTCTTATCATGCTTGATGATCTCAGCTTTTGACACAGTCGATCATGCTATTCTGATTCAAAGACTGAGATATTTGGGCATCAAAGGAACTGTTCTTGATTGGTTTATATCCTACTTGATCGATCTCATTATGTCAAAATTGGCGATTCTACCTCTTGTAAAACTATGACAAAGTTTGGTGTACCTCAAGGTTCTGTTGGAGGCCCGCTGCATTTTTCTCTGTATATGCAACCAATTAGAGAAGTATATTTCGCAAGCATTGTATTAGTTATCATTGTTATGCGGATGATATACAACTTTATTTGTCTTTTAAACCCACTGTGTCTTCATTGTCATCCGCCATTGCAAAACTCGAAGCATGTTTGCAAGACCTGAAAATCTGGCTTACATCTAATGGCCTTAAACTAAGTGATGATAAATCTGAGTTTCTGTGATTGGGCTCAAAGCATATGTTAAGTAAAGTTGATTATCAATCATGTCATGTCAACATCGTGATCGGTAGCACTTGCATTACTCCGTCGAAAACAGTCCGTATAATTTAGGTGTCATTTTGATCAGGAAATGTCATTTCGAAGTCATGTAACTCATATTCAGCGGAATGTTCGATATCAGTTGCGTAATTTAAGTTTCATAAGGAAATATTTGTCTAAATCTGCCGCTGAGATACTTATTCATGCTTTGATTTCTTCTCGGTTGGATTTTTCGAATTCATTGTTATGTAATCTTCCAAAAAAAGATGTCACAAAACTTCAACGGTTGCAAAATTCTGCTGCCCGATTGTTAACTTTTACTATATGATAAGTTTGATTCCATATCACCAGTTCTCCGTTCCTTGCATTGGTTACCTGTAGAAAAAAAGGATTATTTTCAAGATTCTGTTATTAGTACATCATTCAGTTCATTCTTTCTCCCCCGTGAGTCAAAAATACAATCCGACACGAAGGCTACGTTCATCATCAGATGCATTCATACCCTCCAAACACCCAGAGTAAAACATGGTGCTTTTTCCGTTATGGGACCAAAATTGTGGAATCAGTTGCCTCTTCAGTTAAGGGAACTGTCATCTACAGAGTCATTCAAATCCAACCTTAAAACTTATCTGTTCCTTTCATACTGAGGACTGTAATTGCTGTATGTCATTAATGTTGGATCAATATTGTATTTTTAATTGGTATATGTTGTATTCTTTATTTGGCATATATTTGTTTTTGTTTACCTTTTTCTTCTTTGTTGAAATGTTTGAATATGTATATGCATGTAAATATCTTTTCATTTCTGAAGCGCCATGAGCACTGAAAAGTGGACCTGTGCGCTATACAAGTAGCCACTATCATTATTATTATTATTTGCATGTCAGCTAGATCATCTTACGGATACTTTTCCTATTTAGTGTAGGCGTACTTAAAAAGGTTTATACTACTAGTAGTAGCAGTTTTAAACGCACAATTTTATCAGTTAAGTATGCCGACTTATAGAGTATTTTGGAAAATTTTCCTTATAGGCACACTTGTAATTGGTAGTACCTGTACTAGTATTGTGCATGTGCATAAGTAACATCGCATGGCCGGAATGCACGGATGCTTATCTCAAAAGGTACACTCTTTGGATAAAATCCGTTTTTGTTTTGACCAATAGGCCCCTACAGTTATAGTGTGTTTGTAAAGTAAGACATAATAAGATACTATTGTACTGAAAAGGTATGCGTGGGGGAGGAGATCCGAGATGTTCATCTGCTGGACACTCTGGCTCAAATTTGCAGGACGTATTTTAGTACTAGCATTTCATGTCCTCTCCGATCCTCTGCCAGCAACTCCTCATACATTGCAGTGGTAAACTGGGAGGATTCTCGACGTACGAACGTGTAGGGCTTCATGGTTTCACTGTTACCCCGACACACAGTACACGGACACACACACACACCTCACACCTTTACGCATAGCCTGGCTAGGCTGCATCCGAAAAAAAAAGGAGCGTCATCGATCGGATCCGGAGCGGAGCGGAGCGAGGGTACGGTTTAGAGAGACCGACCCCGAATACTGAGGTGTTTTTATACGCGTACGGCGAACGTATTTCTGCTGCCACTTTCATGAATTATTGATAGGTTATCCTGGTCGTTGAAACGAAACGTGAACAAGCTAAAGAATCATTGTAATGCTCTTGATGGTCGGTCCTGCAACACTGTTTCTGGGGGCTTCGTAAACCACACGTACCCGTCAATTATCGCAGAATACGGCGACGGGGATACAAACGTTAGAGCTAGAATCTGGGAATATTTTCTGAGTTCTTTCTGGTGAATGTATGTTGACGCCATACATTTCAGCCGGATGCACGTCTACCGAAGACCAACGACTTGGCCGGCAGGGTAACTGAAGAATTTCGTTGGAGATCGACGTCACAGTGGAGTGTTGTACAGCAGGTAGGGTCCTAACTAAGTTAGACCTTTTTATCATCTAACGGTTAGTGTGGTAATAGTATAGTAGTAGGCTTGCTGTCGGCAGATCTAATTCAACTTACGAGGAGTTAGCTAGGTCTAACGAATAACGTTTAAAAGCATAGGGATAGATTCTAGTACTGTAGATCTAGATCTAGTAGTCTTTAACAAGTTAGAGTATTTAGAGTTCTAACAGTAACACTCAGTTAGACAGCCGGCCTACTTAAATAAAAAACTTTATACTTAACAAGCCATGTTACTTCTTCAAAATACTCCTCAACGTTCCATTTGGAACCAAACGAGGAGGACATGGATTGAGATACTGGTATTTTGTTAGTTGTAATTGACAATGTAGGGCCGAGAAGTCTACCGCCATAGAATTTGTGTCATAGTCATACTTTATGCCCCAAGAACCCAGTATGGCAGTTAGGCAAGCATGCTATTATTACCGGACACCATGGTATTACCGGACACGCACATTTTTGGGTACTATAATGACATTCTGTACGCGCGAGACTTCGTAGATAGCCTAAAACAGAACTTTGTGTGGACCGAAATCGCAAAAAACGCGACATAAAAATGTAAAAACACGAAGAAATTCACATTTTACCTCAAATTTATAGTTGAGTGACCCGCACCTCGTCATAGTTGATATTTATTTGCATGTTTGAATCACATTTCACGACTGAAATTCTATGAAATCCCACTCACATACAGGAAAAATGCTGAAAATTCCAATATAAAACCCAAAGTTCACTGATCGATATCGGAAATTTGTAGCTATTATCCTCAAACGCAAACGATGCGGAATTGTGCGCTAAGGGGCCCGCAACTCGTAATCCGCGCGTGCATGCAGCTCCCATAGACAAAGCATGTAAATTAGAAGTAGGCCTAGAGTCTAACCAGTTGTCGATTTCTCACAAAAGGTTTTATTGCATGAACTGTTCGAAATGTTCAAGACAGACATTTTACCGTAAAATACGAAATTTGAGCCTCATTTGCCGATTTTTTCTTTGTCATCCGCTCGGTGAGATTGAGAATGTGTACGGTGATTTGTGGGATGAATTGTGATTCTGGTGCAAGGACTAGGTGCGAAAGACCTTGATTATTCGATTATGAAAATCGCGTCTGGTAATACAATGCGATTTTGCAACGCGCAAAAAACAATTATTTTAAGAGGGGTATGTTTGAAGCATAGTTTCTAAAAACTGGAACTAAGAATTGACATAAGTTGGCTGAATTCGTAATTTCCAGGAGTCTGTGAATAAGTGGTATTATTTTGAGCCGAAATTTCATCCTCTGAGTAGGGAATTCAAAGCCGCGAAAAAAAGCGTCCGGTAATTGGATCTACCACCCTACCTCTCTAGCTCTGTAGACCCCTAGAGTTCTACCACTAACCCCCCCCCAAAAAAAAAAAAAAACAAAAAACAAAAAACAAAAAACAAAACAAAAACCAGACCCCCAAAGGAAATAAAGCTAAATGCATTTAACGGTAAAGCATAGCACCTACATTGTATCCTAAACCAAACCCCGGCCCTATCAAACAGAAGAACTAAACCCTGGGCCTGGAGGCTTTATTTGCCTTCATTTTACATGTTACAGTAAATTCTAATGTTAGAACTCAGGAGTAAATTTACACTTATGAATGTAACAAGTGATTAGAAATCTAGCTAATAATTTACATATATGTCAATGTGTGCAGTTTTGTTGTGATGCCATAAAAGTATGAGGATGCCAAAATACCAAATTAATACTTACTTGACTATAATGCTCATCAAATACATTCAACCTTGTCTAGAATGTTGGATATTTGGATTACTGTTGAAGCCCCCCCCCAAAAAAAAAAAGCAAATCTATCAATAGATCTAGGCCTACTGTAAAACATCAGATATATTCGCGGCATGAAATTTTCGCGAATTGGAGCCGACAGTCTTTTTTGGGGGGCATGAAATTTTCGCGAACTGCTAGTGGCATTCAGTACATATAAAGCAGACAAGCCAAAGCTTGCCAAACCCAAAGTTCACTGATCGATATCGGAAATTTGTAGCTATTATCCTCAAACGCAAACAATGCGGAATTGTGCGCTAAGGGGCCCGCAACTCGTAATCCGCGCGTGCAGCTCCCATAGACAAAGCATGTAAATTAGAAGTAGGCCTAGAGTCTAACCAGTTGTCGATTTCTCACAAAAGGTTTTATTGCATGAACTGTTCGAAATGTTCAAGACAGACATTTTACCGTAAAATACGAAATTTGAGCCTCATTTGCCGATTTTTTCTTTGTCATCCGCTCGGTGAGATTGAGAATGTGTACGGTGATTTGTGGGATGAATTGTGATTCTGGTGCAAGGACTAGGTGCGAAAGACCTTGATTATTCGATTATGAAAATCGCGTCTGGTAATACAATGCGATTTTGCAACGCGCAAAAAACAATTATTTTAAGAGGGGTATGTTTGAAGCATAGTTTCTAAAAACTGGAACTAAGAATTGACATAAGTTGGCTGAATTCGTAATTTCCAGGAGTCTGTGAATAAGTGGTATTATTTTGAGCCGAAATTTCATCCTCTGAGTAGGGAATTCAAAGCCGCGAAAAAAAGCGTCCGGTAATTGGATCTACCACCCTACCTCTCTAGCTCTGTAGACCCCTAGAGTTCTACCACTAACCCCCCCCCCCCCCAAAAAAAAGAAAAAAAACAAAAAACAAAAAACAAAAAACAAAAAACAAAAAACAAAAAACAAAAAACAAAAAACAAAACAAAAACCAGACCCCCAAAGGAAATAAAGCTAAATGCATTTAACGGTAAAGCATAGCACCTACATTGTATCCTAAACCAAACCCCGGCCCTATCAAACAGAAGAACTAAACCCTGGGCCTGGAGGCTTTATTTGCCTTCATTTTACATGTTACAGTAAATTCTAATGTTAGAACTCAGGAGTAAATTTACACTTATGAATGTTACAAGTGATTAGAAATCTAGCTAATAATTTACATATATGTCAATGTGTGCAGTTTTGTTGTGATGCCATAAAAGTATGAGGATGCCAAAATACCAAATTAATACTTACTTGACTATAATGCTCATCAAATACATTCAACCTTGTCTAGAATGTTGGATATTTGGATTACTGTTGAAGCCCCCCCCCCCCAAAAAAAAGCAAATCTATCAATAGATCTAGGCCTACTGTAAAACATCAGATATATTCGCGGCATGAAATTTTCGCGAATTGGAGCCGACAGTCTTTTTTGGGGGGCATGAAATTTTCGCGAACTGCCAGTGGCATTCAGTACATATAAAGCAGACAAGAACTTTCGCGTGCATTTTAATTTCGCGAATCTTGGCGCTCGCAAAATTCGCGAAATTAGAATGCACGTGAACTTTCCTTGTTTTACAGTATATGGGAACAGACATGGTATTTTAAAGGCAACCTACCCGCCACTGCTGGCATTGTGTAACAGTTGAGTTAATGCTGGGCCTAATTCCGGATGCGTAAATCTCTGTGTAATAATGCACTTGTCAATTGCAGTCTCGACCCCTGAGTACCCGGGGATGACCGGGACTTGCATCCCACTTGCAATTTTAGGATGTTACACCACCCGGCCAAGTCCGGCCAAGTCTCTGACAGGTCGGGCAATATTTTCACGGAAATTCCCCGCTAAGTCCCCGACAGGCCGGGCAAAATTGAAGGAGAAATCCCCGGCCAATTCCCCAACAGTCCGGGCAATATTTGTGCATAAATCCCCGGCCAAGTCCCCGACAAGCCGGGCAGTATTTGCATAGAAATACCCGGCCAAGTCCCGACTCATGTTATTGATATATGGGCAAGTCCAAGATAATGCGCGCGTTACGTATGGGACATTCAGAGACTTTTATGACCTGAAAAATAGTGTTAATGGCCTTTGATCATATTGAACTTCATCATGGTGATTGATATCTAGGAGAAGTATAAACATGTAAAAAATTGAGAAAAATGACCTTGACAATTATATTCTAGAAGAGAAAATATGTGCCGTTACGTATGGGACCAGAAAACTTTTGTTTTTTTGAACATTTTTTTCAACCTCAAAACTCTCTGAAAGTATTTCATTCTACAACTTGTAACTCACTGTGATGAAAGTCACAACACTCAAGATTACCACAGGGAAGTTTCGTGTCATTAGGCAAAAAGCTCTAAGTACAGGTTCTAATTAAAGACAGACATGACGTGTTACGTATGGGACAGTTACGTATGGGACAGTTTGTCCCCCATTCATTTAGTGTGTGAAGAACCATGTTTATGGGTATTTTGCATAATTATTGTAGTGAAATCAGTTGAAACTACTCAAATACTGATCCAGATTGTCAAGGAAACATTATTCCCTGAATATTCACCATCATAATCATATTCAATCATATTCTTATATTCTTATGACCAACCTGAGTATGCATGCCCTTTGTCCCCCATTCGTTTAGTGTGTGGAGAACCAAGTTTATATGGGTATTTTCCAAAATAATTTTGCAAAATACCCATAAACAAATTTTTGCATAATCATTGAGGTAGAATCAGTTGAAATTACTCAAATGCTGTTCCAGATTGACAAGGGAACAATATTCCCCATATATTTACCATCATAATCATATTTAATCATATTCTATATTTTTTATGGCCAACCTGAGTATACAATGCCCTATTTTTATCAGGATAGTTACTACTGAAAAATTGAATAGTTTAAAGTGTTTACTTCCATTGATAAGGGCAGTTTGCCATTTAGTTTCAATAAAAAATGACTTGATACAAGAAATATTAATTTTGATAAATAAGCGATACCTGCAGCGTGAAACCCCAGTGATCGAGTAGATATACATGTATGATGTCTGTCTAGCAGTCAGGTCATTGATTCGAGTCACACCTCAGTATGTATACCTATGAATTCTGGCGTGGCTACTATTGAAACTGAATAAGGACAATTTGTGTATCACTTGCAATAAAAAGGAATCATTTTACTTTATATATTTTGTCTTGTATATCACAACCACTTCAAATTGGATCTCCGTCACATTAACTTTGAATTCCTCTAGTCTTAGGATTGTATGCTCTTTAGTAATTCATATAATTGGTTTCCAATCATCTCATTAAATGTTGAAAACTGAATCCCCACTTCTACAGAAACTATACCATCCCTTTAATGCTGATTTTTCATGTTGTATTTTGCCATTTTCCCCTCCCCCTTTCTGAAAATTGTTCAGTCAAGTACATGCACATTGTTTCAAGTGTCTAAAACTAAAAAAGTTGCTACAATGTTGGGATGCTTTCTTCAGGATGATTTACCATTTGTGTACTGAGAGACCTTCCCAGCTAGCTATGCATTCACATGCAATATGTATGAGGATGTCCCATACGTAACGCATTTGTCCCATACGTAACATTATTTAATTCCCTAATAAAAAATATATCTTTTACTATTTTTTCTTCTTTCTAAGGTATTTATCTTCTCTAAACAATAAATTAGAACTTTCCAAAAGGGCATTCAAATAACCTTAAAAATTTCAGAGAAAACCTAAAAAAATGACCTCAATTTGTTACGTATGGGACATCTCATGATAGGACACGAGCTAATTTGCATAATCATTTGCATAATCCCTAAATCTTTATACCAAGTCAAACTATTTGATGAACTTCTTATGTCCACATATTAATCAAATATCATTTGCTTTCCTTTGAATTAATATGAATTTTTATAAATGTCCCATACGTAACGCTGTGTTTCACATTTATGCAAATGAAGCCCTTGAAATTTGCATAAACTTACATAATATCATTTTTTCCTTCATGGAAATCAAAACTTCAACTCATAAGCTTCAAAATGATACCAAACATGTCAATAATGAGCAAAGATGAAATTTTGCCTTCTGAGGGGACCTTATCTTGGACTTGCCCATATGGAAACATGAAAGTTTTAAAAAAGTACTACGAGTATTTGCTTTGATATTTGATTTTTAAAATATTTTTGTTATACTCTCTTAATGAAATTCATGATTGATATAAAAAAACAACAGCAGTCAAGCTCCAACTGGAATCACATTTTGTTATTTGTACATGGTCTCTTAGTGAAGATGCATGATCGATATAAGAACCAATGGAAATTACGTTCAAACTGAAAAACCTGCCCTTTATTCACGCACACACACATTCATTTCAATTCATTTCATTTATTTTATAAACCATAAACTGGAAAGCCTGTATGATTCAAGCGGCATACATTACACATATTTAAAGCACACATTTCAAAATAAAGACAGAAGATAACAGCACACATGTCATTAATTCAAAACAACACAAAATAAAAGCTTAACACTCAGTAACAAACAAATTACATTCACGACATAAAATATTGCACCTGTTACTTCTATACATAATCTCAATAACCTTTTTAAACCCAAGTGTTATAATATTATAACAAGATTAACAAAAGTTGCAAAGTACACTGGAAATAAAAAAAAAAAGGCTGATGAAGCACATACATGGATCTCAATAACAAATTTGAATGAAATCCGACAGAGAAAGTGGCTGATACAGTACACACAAGAATATGACAGATGCAGCACACACAAGAATTAACGAGACATAAAAACTCGTCACATTGAGGACGAGTTAGGTGATACGCTTGTGGTCATCAGATGACGGTCATCTGTGATCGACAAGAAAAGAATGTGATATAGGCACCTTGAAGTTATATTGAGCGTGCATGCGAAACCATTTCTGTAACCACTCGGCCACGGGTCATCCACGGAAATGGTAAGACAAAAAAAAAAACCAACAATGTATAGATATAACAGGGGGAAAGTCAATGCCCACTCAACTAACGTGGCCGTGTGAACATCTATTGCATTGCTAGACGGAAAAGCGGCCTTGTAACGACTGAGGTCGCTATGCCATTTCTGGCAACTTGGGAAAAATACGTCCCGCAGACATAAAACCTATAATCGGCTGGTTTTGATACCTTGCCTTTAAACACAATTTTCAGTGTAATGACGTCATCAAATTACAAAACAATGACATGGTCTTGAAAGACAATTGTTCAAAGTACAACACCTCAGTCGTCGTCATTACATACTATGATCGGTTTGACAAAGTCAACCTGCAAAATTTTGCTGCAGTCGAAGCAATGTGGTCTCCAACACACAAAAAAGAGGGATATGGCGTGTGTGTGTGTCTGTGTGTGTGTATAGGTGCGTTTATATACGAACGTGATTTCTACATGGACGAATATGTAATACAAAATTGAAGAAAAAAAAAGTAAAATAGCTAAGTATTTTCTTTCGTGATCTTGTGGGGTTCGAACCCGCAACCTCACGTCTCTGAGACGTCGACTTTATCCACTCGGCCATACGTCTCGACGAGAAAATATGGGGAACGTAAACTTTTGTATGTGAAAGATACATGAGGACACGTTTTGTCCACATTCCATTTTCATTTTCAGTTTTAAACTGCAAAATTGTCAATCTGATGAGGAGATTTCAAAGAATAAAATGCATGATTACTGCAGCTTATTGTTTCAGCTACAAGATACTAAAGTTTCAGAGGAAATGAAGCAAAATCAGCTGAGATAAAGGTGCTTAAACGTTGTTAAGTCAATGCGTGGTGTAAAAAAAAATCACCTCCCATAGACAATACACGTAAACTTGTCCGATTTTGCGTCTTTACCTTTAATCACAATTTAAGGTATGATGACGTCATCAAATATCAAAAGCGTGAAATGGACTTAAAAGGCAAATGTTCAAAGTACAACATATCTGAATTTGGGATAATATTGAGCTTAAACAACAGAGATACGAGCAAATGAATGTCAGAAACAGTACCTTAAAAAAATTAATTCCACTTTTTTGATTTCAGATGACAATATGATGACGTCATAATGTATTTATGGAAATAATGATACTTGAAACGTTATGTCCAATTTATATGCTTTTGTAATATGCAATAAAAACATAGGGTCACCTGACGTTTTAAAGAGCTATGGCGAAATTAATAAAGACATGTTTTTTCACTATATTTGCACATAGATGCGCACGCGAAATTTCAACTTTGACGCAAGTGCATTGCTTTGTTATTTGTCAGAATCGATCAGAAATCAATGGATATTGTTACTCAAAGTATCAGGAATCCAAATCAGTCAAAAAAAGTGCATTTTCATGTTACTGATGCGCTGTGCGCGCGAAAACGCGCGGACGGATGCGCACGCGCAAAATTGTTTGAAACGCTTAAAATTGAAACTTCGAGATTTCCCATTGGAAAGTTGTTTTGAGCCTTTTAAAAGTTTGACGCGCGCTTACGCGTCCTAGATGACGTCCTACCTTTAGGTTATTAGCATCAGAGAAAGAAAGATAGAGCGTGACCTGAACTTTATGTCCACAAAAAATGATACAGAAATGACCTTTAGTTATGAATTATACTTCGTAATTCCGTCAGGGATTACGTTGACAAGAGAGACCCGCTGACGCATGCGCAGATTCCCCAATTCGTTGACGGCGCATTTGTACTGAAGCACGGCTTCGGATGCCCGTTTTTTCCCCTGAAAATATCGGCGCGATCCTCAAGAATAGTTTAGCGCTTTAGTGGAATATTGAAACTTAAAGTCTCTTAGTCGAAGTGTAAGTCACTTTAGAGACTATATTTCACGTTTCCGTTATCAAAAAATTAACGATCGGTATGGAGGCAAGCACGGCTGCCTCTCCCAAAACCCCAGCGGCGCCCGCTAAAGCTGGCCCGCTGGTTCCGGGCACCGGCAAGGTCGGTATCCCGGTAGAAAAACACGCAAGTAGCTATCAGTAACACCGCGAAGAAGACGATCGCTTCGTCGGTCAGTAATACGAAGGTGAAGAAAGGCACTGCCAAAACCGTAGCGGGATCTTCACAACAAAAAACTTCTGCTCATATGAATGAATTCGCCGAAAGGCTTGACAAAATGGAAAGTTTGCTTTCCAAAGTGATCGAAGCTCTCCCACAAGCGACCGCAAATTCATCGCGTTCGCCGGCCAACATGGCGACCGCCACGGGCAGTGGCGAGCAAGATATGAGTACGCGGGGTGCATACTATCCAACCGCGCCACACGCGGACATGAACTTGCCGGATAACTCGCCCACTGGGCAACTGGGGTACATGATAGATCATGACGACGATACTGCGTCTGGTTTCGACCACGCAGAGCAGATCCCGCAGTCCCAAGTGGAACAGTTTGAGATCCCCACCATAGCAGCTAAATTCGCGATGCCCACTGACATTGGGGATCCAATAGACGATGAAGTGGCAAAGTCGACTACCTATCTCATGACTCACCAACTCGAACTGAAAGTTCTGGAGGATGTGGTTGGAAAGTATCCCTCTCCAAACAATTGTCAGCTCATCGATGTGCCCAAAGTGAATCCGCCTATCTGGGATTTTCTGCCACCAGCGACCAAGAGTCGGGATCTAAAGCTACAACGGGTGCAAAAATCACTTACAAAGGGATTAAATGCATTCACAAGATCGCTCTCAGCAGGTCGCTTGTCTGATACGCAGCAAGATGCCCTCGCTCTGATTTGCAACGCGAATTTCGAGCTCAACTGTCTCCGTAAGGAGCTGATCAAACCAGACATAAACTCTAGATTTGCACATTTGTGTAAGCCATCCCTCCCTGCTACCCGTCTACTGTTTGGAGACGATCTAGGAAAACAAGTCAAGGACTTGAAAGATCAACAGCTAGCGGCAGCTGGAGTCATGAAATCGCAAGGGAGGGCGAGACCAATCGCGGCGTATCAGCGCTCTCTCAGTAGGCCGTATCCACAGAGAGGACGCGGGTTTCAGCATGCTGCATATAACAGACCGGTAGCTGGATCTACTGCTGGACCTTTTTTAGGCCAGAATTACAACAGGAGGGGCAGGCAGCCACCTCACACACAAACGCTGAGCTCGTCGAGCCAGGCAACTCAACAGACAGCCCAGCGAGGTGGGCACTCCCATCGGAGGAAGTAGGAGCTGATACCGCCGAAACGGTGAGTAATCTCTGCTTACCTAATCACACTAGACTTGGCACTAGATCTAGTAGTACATTGAAACATGATAGGCCTATTGGAGGTCGACTGAGGCTATTTAGAAATAACTGGAGGACAGTGACACATGATCAATTCATTCTGAACTCAATTTCTGGCATGAAATTGGAATTTAAGGAGGGAAAATCCCCCCCTACAAGCACAAGAAATCCTCACTCCTTTCGGAGAAATTCAATTGACAATGCTCGTGTGCATGAAGAAATCAGAAATCTGCAGACAATAAATGTTATTGAGCAATGCAGTCATGTGGAAGGAGAGTTCATCTCCAATGTATTCCCACGCCCCAAAAAGAATGGGGGCATACGGTTAATTCTGGACTTGTCAGAGTTAAACAAGTACCTTGTGTATCGTCATTTCAAGATGGACAATATTCACAAAGTACTGGAATTGATATCTCCAAACAATTTCTTAGCCTCAGTCGACCTTCGAGATGCCTACTATTCAGTCCCAGTACATGATGGAGACAGAAAATTCCTACGTTTCACTTTCAGTGACCAGTGTTGGCAATTCAAAGCAATGCCAAATGGGCTTACATCGTAGCTCAGCCCCCCGTTTGTTCACGAAAATACTGAAACCAGTGTTTGCAACACTGAGAAGATTGGGCCACATCGTTATTGGATATCTTGACGATACCATACTGATCAGTGAAAGTGAAGCGAAACTGAAGGAATCCATAGCTACAACAGTAAGCCTTCTCACACATCTTGGGTTTGTGGTGCACCCAGAAAAATCAGTGCTCTATCCGACCAGGAAAATAAAATTCCTTGGTTTTATGCTTGACACTGTAGAAATGTCTATCAGTCTGCCAGAAGAAAAAACGACAGAAATCAGAGATCTGTGCGCTAACTTGCTACATATGAATAGACCTTCAATTAGGCAAGTAGCACGAGTGATCGGAAAGATTGTAGCAAGCTTTCCGGCAGTACAGTATGGTCCATTGTTCTATCGTGAACTGGAAAAGGACAAAATTCAAGCTCTGAAGGCAAACAAAGGTCATTTCGATAGAAAAATGGAACTATCCACCGAAGCAAAACAGGAGCTTCAGTGGTGGGTAGAGAACATTCACACTGCCTTCGCACCAATCCAAAGAAAGAAAGCAGATCTAGAATTGCGCTCAGATGCCAGTGGGGCAGGATGGGGCGCCACAAACCTCCACAGTAGTACTGGGGGAAGATGGAGTGAGAAGAACTACATACTGCAAAGCATAGTGGCATCAATTATCTTGAATTAGTTGCGGCTGGGCATGGTCTCAAGTCGTACTGCAAAGAACTAAGAGATGTGCATGTTTTGCTGCGTGTAGACAACACTACAGCTGTAGCATACCTACACAACATGGGAGGCGTTAAGTCCCCTAACTGTAATGATGCCGCAAAAGAAATTTGGAAATGGTGCATACATAAGCACATTTGGATCACTGCGTCCCACATTCCTGGAAAATTAAATGTAGAAGCGGACCACAGGTCAAGACAGTTTAATGATGGGTCTGAATGGATGCTAAATCCAGCGAAATTCCAGGAAATTGCCAGTCACTATGGTACCCCAGAAATCGACTTGTTTGCATCAAGGCTAAATAAACAAGTAGAAAGATATGTAGCATGGCAACCAGACCCAGAGGCAGAAAATGTAGATGCCTTCACACTCGATTGGGGTCCATTGGATTTCTATGCCTTTCCTCCCTTCTGTCTTATCTCAAGATGCCTACAAAAAATTAGGCAGGACAAAGCAAAAGGCATCGTAGTTGTACCAAACTGGCCCACCCAACCATGGTTCCCTGTATTAATGTCCCTGACCACTGAAAGACCAATGTTATTAAGGCATAGTGCAGAGTTGCTTACGCTCCCGGGAACGGGAGAACCTCATCCCCTGCATGACAGACTTGATCTGCTCTGTTTCAGGTGCTGCGAAAACCCCTAAGCAGAGGTGGACTGAATTCAAGAACAGTTGACATCATCGCAGCATCGTGGCGAAAATCTACAAAAAAGCAGTAAGGGGTTTACATCAGGAAATGGAAGTCCTTTTGTACAAAGCATAGTTTGAACTATCTAACAGCACAAGCAAAGGACGTGCTGGAATTTTTAAGTGTTCTTTTTTATGATGAAAGTTGTAGTTACAGTGTTATCAACAGTGCACGTAGTGCACTTTCTTCGTTTTTGATATTGGAGGATAATTGTCCAGTTGGAAAACATCCACTCATTTCGCGTTTCGTTAAAGGTGTTTTTCATCTTCGCCCACCGTTACCCAGATATCGTGAGATTTGGGATGTGAACATAGTGTTTAATAAACTTCGTAGGTGGGCACCTGCAAAGACGCTTTCTTTGAAAGTGTTGACCTGGAAACTGTGCACATTAATGGCCTTAGTTTCTGCGCAGAGAGTACAGTCGCTGCACAATCTGCACCTCGACCACGTGCAGCTAAAAACCAGCGGTGCGCAATTTGTTTTCAAGGACCTCTTAAAGCACAGCAGGCCAGGAAACGCTAACCTCAATTTGTCGATGAGGGCCTTCCCACCAGACAGACGACTGTGTGTGGTGAACTATCTGCAGCACTACATCAAGCGAACAAGCACATTACGAGGCAAGGAGCGCTACCTGTTCATTAGCTTCAAGAAGCCTCATCATCGCGTGACATCACAAACCATAGCCAGGTGGATCAAGAGCACGCTTTCAGCTGCAGGGATAAATACTCAGGTTTACGCAGCCCACTCTACCTGAGCAGCTACGACATCAGCCGCAAGGTGTGCGGATTTGCCCATCAGTCAAATTCTGGCACAAGCAGGCTGGGCTGGAGAAAGGACATTTAGAAATTTCTACAACAAACCACTGGAAACGAGGAGAAGTTATGCTGCAGCTGTGATCCTGAGCAAAAGCAATCCACAGCTGAACCACCAGAATTAATGGCAGCCAGCCCCACATTGACTACAGGGCCATTTAATGCAGGTAAATACCTACTGCATAGATAAGCCATTAATTTACATAGGCCGTTCATGGCTAACGGCTTTAAAATCTCTTGTCAACGTAATCCCTGACGGAATTACGAAGTATAATTGATAGATTAAACGAGAACTTACCTGTTTGTAGTTTGATCTCAATTATATGAGTAATATTACGGAAGGGATTACGTCCCTCCCTTCCCTCCCTGTGTATTCAAACTACAGTGGAAAGTTCTCGTTGATCTATGTTTTCGTTAGCCATGACCGGTTTTTCTACGAATATTGGGGAATCTGCGCATGCGTCAGCGGGTCTCTCTTGTCAACGTAATCCCTTCCGTAATATTACTCATATAATTGAGATCAAACTACAAACAGGTAAGTTCTCGTTTAATCTATCAAGTTATGATCGATCATGTAACATGGTCCGAAAATCACAAAATGGCGCCTAGATGACGTCATAGAGACGTTACTGTCATGAAAACCTTATTGTGGCTAGATATTGTCATGAGACATGTTTACTGAAAATGTCATGTTACTCCGTAATGTCATTCTTGAGATATTGACGACACAAAATGTGGCAGAAAGAAAGAAGAATAAGAAAAAAGACAGATTTTGACAATCACAATAGGTGATACGCTAAAAGCGTATCACCTAAAAATCATTTTGAATGCATAAGCCTAAAGCGGCCTTCCCACATACAGGTATAATACGGCGGATGCGGGGCGGAACGTAATTTGGCGGATTGCTGGCGGATGCGACAGGAAAAATGCAGTGCACGGGTGAGTCGCCGGGTGTGCAGGATGTCCGCCTACTGCCCGGCGGTTGTCAGGCGGGTGATACGTAGTGGACCTGTCCTCAAGCCATAGTGCACTCGTCGGATCATACGTGGTATCTGCCAATCAGCCGGCGCTATCCGTCGCATGTACCTCATACCTGGTACACCCGTCACAGCCGTGAACCCATCCGTGACGTATCCCTGCACACCTGGCATGGAGCCGTGGTGGATCCGACTACTTCACACGCCATGTGTCTGCCACGGCTGTTCACGTATGCGCTGGATTAGCTGGCGGGTGTAGGCGTATGTCCGTCGGATGTCCACCGGCTGTGCTACGGGTGTGTCTTACCGGGAGCAGAGCTTACCGGGAGCAAAATTTTCGCGGCGTGGCCACGGCTTCGCTGTATCCGCCACGGCTACTAGGGATGCCCAGGGGTGTACTGGCGATCCTCAGGGATGTCTCCCGGATGAGCAGGGATGGGCATCCGCCGTCATAACGCCGTACTATACCTGTACTATGGGAAGGGGTTTTATGATTTTTCTTAGTAGGATTCGTAGCCAATATTATTCCAGTTGTTTAACTTCCAATGAAACGACATGTTTTAGTATTCCAGTTCATTTGATGATTTTACGTTTAAATATACTGGTAAATCTGCCATTTTTTACCTGTACCGTGCTTAGAGTTCATCTGGTGTGAATTTGCCCAGTTTGGTCTGTTTGATTGCTCCAAGGAGTCAGCTGGTATGCTATCTAGTGTGCCAGTCCATTACCTTGTTTTAAAAGTCGAATCAAATATTCAATATGCCATTTCTGTCCGGCCGATTCCAATTGATATCAAATACTATTTCTATAGAAATGACGGGAAAACATGCCATAAAATAGTCTTAACGTTGTTCAAAAAGTAAAAAACCAACAAACAAAGAAAACACATCTAACTTTTGACTTTTAGCCGTAAATGGTTGAATAATTGACCTACAACTTCCGCCATATTGTGATCATGAATGTAACGAGAAAAATGGTTGTATATTAACGTCTTTAAGACGTCATCAGTCTGCTATCTGGGAAGTCACTAATATACGTCGCAAAAACTGACGTAAATATTACGCCATAGATACGTCGCTAATATGACGTGATGAATATGTCGCGAAATTGACGTGAAATTTACGTCATAATTACATGGTTAAATATGACGTGATGAACACGTCACAAAACTGACGTGAATTATACGTCATAAATATGTCGCTGATATGACGTGATCCTAAATAGTCAAAACTGAAGTGAATTTTACGTCATATATACGTCGTTCATATGATGTGATAACTATGTCGCAAAACTGACGTGAAATTTACGTCGTAAATACGTCACTAGTATGACGTGATGAACACGTCAAAAAACTGACGTGAAATTTATGTCATAAACACATTGCTTATATGACGTGATGAACAGGTCACAAAACTGACATGAAATTTACGTCATGAATACATCGCTAAATGACGTGGTGAACACGTCACAAAACTGACGTGAAATTTACGTCATAAATATGTCGTTACCATGACGTGATATATACATCACAAAACTGACGTGAAATTCACGTCATAAATACATCGCTACTATGACGTGATGAACAAGTAACAAAACTGACGTGAAATTCACGTCATGAATACGTCGCTAAAATGACGTGATGAACACGTCAAAATACTGATGTGAAATTCACATGATAGCTAATATGACGTGATGAACACGTCACACAACTGACGTGAAACTTACATCATAAATACGTCGCTCTATGACGTGATAAATACGTCGCAAAACTGATGTGAAATTTATGTCATAAATACATCGCTTATATGACGTGATGAACACGTCACAAAACTGGCGTGAATAATACGTCATAAATATGTCGATAATATGACGTGATGAACATGTCACAAAACTGCATGACGTGAATTATTCATCATAAATATGTCGCTAATACGACGTGATAAATATTAGTCTTAGAACTGATGTGAAATTTACATCATAAATACGTCGCTAAAATGACGTGATGACTACGTCACAAAACTGACGTAAATTTTACGTCATTTAATGGTGTCAATGTGACGTGCGACCAGTTTTACCAGTTACGACCAATTTAAGACGTCTTATTGACGTCAGTCTGCTATCAGGGAGGGGGCCGCAGGAATATAATTTCGCTTCACTTTGCCGTGCATGTCCAGTCGGCACTGGCAGCAGCTAGCTCAGTGGCACTGTACTGCAGTCCAACCCCGGCTGCAGCCCCACTGTAAATGAAACAAAGCTAGCCACTTTCCTTACCTCTCTACGCTTCCTTTCCTCGGTTCTCTTTGAGGTCAATGCTCGAGATGTTTCTGTTTTATAACTCATATGAGCAAATATATGGTCGGGATTGCATCTGGCTTCAGGAGTTTTTTTCGGTATATAACCGAGGGCGACAGCCTGCCTGTCCATGTCAAAACATGCTTCTCAAATGGTCCTTGCATAGCCATAGCCGGACAACACGATATCAAGAATGCTTTAGTTTTTATGTTCGGCTTCGTTGTACCGAGATTTCTCAGCCATACAGCGCACCTTTCACGATCCTTTTGTGGGTCTGGGATGGAAAAAACTATTCTCCTGGGTAATTTTCTCTACGATTCGAGCAAAATACTGCTTGACACATTGGTATGATGAAAGATAGTGCGACCAGACGACGCTGAATGCGGTCACCCCTCTAGTGTAAATAGATGTGTAGAACCGTTTCTACGTACTAGTACAGTACATATGATACGAAAACATAAACAGCTAACTGCCTGCGCGGCGGCAATAGGGCTGCAGCTGCGCTGTGATAGACTGGAAACGCGCGAAGGGCAAACCGGGGTATCTACCGTAGATCCAGTACCATCCTGTGCGAATATACAATACACAATACATACACACACACACACACACACACGCACAGTACGTAAAAACAATGTCAAATACTAGTAGCCATCGCCTTCTTCATGCATCCGCGTAACTAGGGAGCGTACGCATAACGAGCAGAACATGGCTGGAAGAGTTGTGCCATCTGACTCTCCGCCAAGACTTGCTCATTAGCATATTCACCATGCAGATTCACACTCTTTAAACCAAAATTTACGAGCTTATTTGGTGATTCGAAAGTTTGTTTTTGGTGAAAGTAGTTTATTGGAGGTACCAACAACAACATATATTTTTTTTAAATTCGTGAGGACTGCCTCACTTTAAGATGTGAAAGAGGTCGATTATTCCATTATGAAATTATGTCCGGAATTGTAAAATGCGATTTTGCCCCATGCTAAATCTTTTTAGTCGAGGGGTTAAATTTTCCAAAAATCGGAGTGATTAGTGCAAATAATTTTGCAGAATCTGTTATTTTCAGGACTTACTTACAAGGGATTATATTTTCCAAAGCCCGCAGCGCTGAGGGAAAATATGATCACGAGGGAAAATATAACTCCCTGGCGTTCCAAAGATTGTTACATTCCACCCCCTACCAGTCAATATCTGTTATATTAGATGGCCTTGCTGACGCTGTGTGCGCGCTGTCGCGATTTTGTAGTTTTACAGTGGCGACTGGACTGTGTAGTTGCTAGTAGGCCTACTGTGTAGGCTCATGTCCTCTAACGACAATAGGCCCTACTAACGTTAACGTTAGGCTCAAGTCAAGTAACGACGCTTTAGGGCCCTATAGTTAAATTAGGCTCAGGTCTAAAAGATCAGCAGATGTTCTATCGTTAGGGTCTACTCACAAAACAAATCTAACTTTAGGCCTAACGTTATGGCCTACTGGGCAATTTTTATAATTTGACATTTGTTTCTACATGTAGGCCCTAGTAGCTAGGCTAACTGGTTATGTCTAAATTCTAATGTTTGTTAAATGTTATAGGGCCTACTAGATAGACTCTATTCTAACGTTAGTCCTAATTTAGATTTAACGTTAGGGAGTTCTAACGTAAGAATCTACACGGTCTAACGTTACGTAAGTCTAGCGTCTAAAACTCTAACTGTTAAGTCTAACATTAGAGTTAGTGTCTAGAAGTGCCTACATCACATGCGTCAAATTGGCTCCCCAGTCCAGTGGCTCCCGCAGTGCATCATCTTTTTCTAGGCTATAGGCCCTACTCTAACGTTGATTTTTAGTCAATTTGTCTTGTGCCAGGACCGGTATAGACATAGGCCTACCTTCTGTCATCAGGAATCTGCAGCAATTTCAAATCAGTCTTTTTTTTCCCTCTGTTGCACAGATGAACATTGTTGAAACACAGTGATTTGCAAACCAGTCTGCTCGGTGTCGTAGTCCTCCACTTGTGGTTTGTTCGATGTAACGTTAGGCCTCTGGATCTAACGTTAGTCTAACTCTAAAGTTACGTCAATACAAAGATGCATGAATTGCCCTCGTTCTAAGAACTGAACTGAACAAAATGTCTCTAGACTATTAACTCGCTCGTTTTAGGCCATGTTTAGTGGAGTTAGAATCCTTATCCTCCAAAATCTTATCGAGCTTGTCGTCGTTGATGATAGACAAAACGAGGTTCCATTTTGAAGTGTGAATCCAAACTTCGCGGGCCGAATGATACGTGCATACATAAACGGTACATTGGGTAGGGCCTACGGTCGGTACCTATGTTATTACACTGTACGTAACGTTTAGCTTCCCGAATTCCATCCAGGCAGGCCTAGCGCATGACGCTACTCCGCACCGCGCCGTGCCGTCTACTCTCTCACGTATCGTGTGTGTGTGTGTGTGTGGTGGGGGGGCGGGGGGTGAGTGGGAACAGATTACATCGATCCAGACTGCAGTTATCGATAGTAATCGTTTGCTCCTCCCAGTTACCGACGTGGTCCCACACCCTTATATTGGTGTAATTACTTGTATTTCAACCGTAAGAGGGCGACACACATGGAAAAAATATATTCATTTTACCAGTTGGTCAACATAACGAGCTGGGAAAAATATAAAATTTGCGATCCTTGTAAACAGCATCACGTGATGAGCTCTCGACCAATCACGTACCAGAAACTGTCTATAAAGCCATCTAGAATCCTAGTTTTCCTATGTGCCTCTACATTCTGCTCTACATGCTGTCAAGGCCCTACATGTATGGCACATTTGTATGTTAGCTTTCAAATCTAAAAAAAAATGCGAGTTGCAGTATAACTGGGCAAAGACATTGTGGTATTTCAGGTGTCAGAGATTAAATAAGAATGAAGCCCAAATACATATCTGGTACAATGAATTGGAAGGTCCAGGGAAATCGCACTATATAAAGGCCTTTGTAAACATTCAAATAACTGTAAATGTGTAATTCACCCCTATACTTTGGAAATCTCAGATTTGGGCAAAGAAATGAAAAATATTACCCAGATTTTGAAGATTTCATGCCAGTAATGCCCTGATAGTGTCCCCCAAAAAAATTAAATTGTAGGCGTGGCTTGTGACGCACCATTGTGATTTCACGTCGGGATTTCTTAGCCTGTCAGCTGTGTAGTAATGTTCTACAAATCGTGTGATCTTCTCAATACAGCGGTGGCGGAATGGTTGGGGGGGGGGGGAGGGGGGGCTCTGCCCCCACTTTTTTTTTTTTTTGCACAATAAGTAGGAATGCATAGGGTGTAGCCACTTTGGACCCCCCCCCCCCCACACACACACACACACACACACTTTTTTTACCCCGGAAGTGGCACCGGAAAAAAAAAATAGAATGTGGTTCAGGTTTTGCCAAATTTTACAAGATGTAGTGCTCAGAGTAATTTGTTCTTTTTTTCTGTCAGCTGTTGAAACCTTGAAGTGGGATAAGGCCTTTTTTTTTGCTTGTTAGCTGATCTATGAAACCCGGATGTGGGGCAGCAGAAATTGCGCTGAAGGTCTTTTTTTTATGCCTATGCCACGAAGTGTCGCGGGAGGCATTATGTTTTCGGGTTGTCGGTCCTTCCGTCCATCCGTCCGTCCGTCCATCTGTAATCAATTTTGTGGACAGCGTAACTCAATGTAATGTGTAGTTGTAAGACACCTTTTCCTTAAGTGTTAAGAAATATGTTACCATGGCAACAGCAGTCTTTATGCAAATCGTACAAATCAAATGTGGATTGATCTAACTCCGTCAGTTTTTGAGCAACTTACCCCAAATTTGTGATTGCTATCATTTAAGTAGATGTGTAGACACCTTTTTCGTCAGTATCCTGTAATGCGTTGCCATGGCAATGGCAAATTTTCATAAAAATCACACAAAATGTTGCTTAGTTTCATTTCAAGCAGTTCTACTGACATTAAGCACATGTATGTACTGCGTAGTTGGCAAAGAGATTATACCACAAGAGGGCGTAGTCCAGTAGCGGAGGTACAACATTGTAGCTGCGCAAGGGAGCTGCCATTGTTCGGATCCTTATAGTTATTGAATAGTAGATGGCAGCATACTGTTAAATGCGCTCGACATTAATATTTGACGCAGTTAGCCTTGCGCCGTTTTAAATGTCACAGTGCTCAAGTAATCATTATGTTTAAATGTCATAATGTTGCTGATATTGTTGTATTTTATGATGTACAGTTTGTACGTGTAAGTGGGTATGTACTCGAAACAAACGCCATAATGTTGTTGTTGTTTTGGTTTTAATGGCGTGTATCACTCAAGATTGAGTATTTACGCCATAATGCTTCAACTACCTTCTAGTCTACACTCTAGTTCACATTGTTTATTTTGTGAATAACAAAAATAAATGGACTCTATGAAATGGTTCAAATGATGGATCATGGTAGAAATTGATATCTAAACAATCGACCACATTGCGTTTCTGAAAAATAAAATGTGTTGTGGAGAATATAAAATCACTCTCAGATATGATATGAGAAGATATGACTTGAACATATTATTAGATCCAGCTGCCTGGATGTTAGGGTGCACTCCCTCTTCAATTTTGGACGTCTCATTTGTACGCACGTGTATGGCGACTGCCTATTCTACATCAAATGAAATCTCTTTGGTAGTTGGGCAAAACATATTGTTTTATGAGTGTTTAGAAATCAATTGCCATGGCAATATCAATATCTTTTTTTTAATACAAATAATACCAAAATATGTGGATTGACCTAACTCCCTCAGTTTTAGAGCATTTGACATGTAATTTAGCACATGTGACTGCTACTGTATGCAGATGTGCAGACTTGTTGGACAATGTTGCCATGGTAACAGCAATTTTTTAAGGAAAATCATATTTGATACAAATATTTAGAATTTGGCTCATCCCCTCATTTTTTTTTAGCATTTGACTTGAAATTTGGCACATGTGTTACTGCTAAAAAGTAAAATGCGCAAACTATGAATTTCAGATGTGCATGATACATTCTTCAGCAATGCAGTTCGACAATGTGTTTCCACGGTAACAGTGTCTTTTCAATATAAAGCAATGGAATATTGTGGATTGAGCTTATTCCCTCAGTTTTTAAACATTTTACTTTAAATTTAGCATGTATGTGACCACTATGAAATGAAATTGTGCAAACTTCATCTTTTATTGTCACACAAATGTGTTGCCATGGTAATATTTTAGAAATCACAAAGATATTGTGGATTGTGCTAACTCCAAGTGTTTGAGCATTTGACATGAGATTTGGCACAAATGACCACTGTACATACAGTTTTAGATGAGCAACACACATCTTTTGCCAATGTTGAAAAATGCATTGTCATGGTAACCACATCGTTTATTCAGTGAAATAAAAAACAAAACAAAACATTATATTGAGGAATGAGCTGACTCAGGTTTGGGTTGTTGGTGGGGGTATTAATCACATTCCAGTGATAGTTCTAGTTATTTTTAGACATTAATGATGGACAGTGGAAGTGTTTCAGCCAGAATTTGTCCTGATAAGCAGTTTATGGTTCCGATTAAGCAGTGGAAATAACGTGAAAAATTTGGTGCATCAAGTTTTGTTGCACTTATTAAGCACTTCCTGATTAATGGGTGAGCACTGTACTCACAAGCAAAAATGACTACAATGTATACTGTCCCTTTTGATAGGTAATACTGATTGCATGGTACCATGCGTTAGGTCAGCTCGACCAGATGCCATGCAAAGCACGGCGTCAGACCACCGGCCTCGTCACCAACAGCGCTAAACCACATCACAGAGTTCTACAAAACTAATGAAAATTAATTTATACATTCTATACTCACATACGTGTGTATGCTTAGACTATAGAATGGTACATAAGTCCATAGCGAGCTCTCGCAATAAGTCCATGGAGCAGAAAAATTGCAATTTCTAGCATAACCCCTGACCATTCAAAATCAATCAAAAATAATTCAAAATATCAGATTTGAACGATGCAGTTGTGCGCAAATGCATGATCAAATTCTGTGCGTGTGCCACAGAGAGTTCTGTGGCATGCGCTGCTTGAGTGTACCACGGCATGGTCGACAGCTTGACCTTTGAAAGTGCACCGATTATGCCGATTACGTTATTCAAATATGGCCATGCAAAGAAGTCTGATCTACCGTGTGCACACGCTGCATTAAATCTTTGTTTTCGATGAGTTGTGCGTTGTGTATGTATTATATCGATAACATCGGTCGGGCGGTCGGTACGTTGCAAAATCTTGTGGGTCGAACTCCTCTCTCATTTTTTGAGCAATTGACCCCAAATTTGGCATGTGTGACCGCTATCAAAGGTAGATGTGCAAGACACCTTTTTCGTTAGTATCGCATAATGCGTTGCCATGGAAACGGCATATTTTCGTAAAAACTTGTGGATCGAACTACTCTCTCTTTTTTTGAGCAATTATCCCCAAATTTAGCATGTGTGACTGCTATCAAAGGGAGATGTGCAAGACACCTTTTTCGTTAGTATTGCATAATGAGTTGCCATGGCAACGGCAAATTTTTTAAAAATCTAGCAAAATCTGGATCAAACTCCTCTCTCATTTTTTGAGCAATTGACCCCAAATTTGGCATGTGTGACTGCTATCAAAGGTAGATGTGCAAGACACCTTTTTCATTAGTATCGCATAATGCGTTGCCATGGCAACGGCATATTTTCATAAAAACTTGTGGATCGAACAACTTTCTCATTTTTGAGCAATCAACTTCAAATTTGGCATGTGTGACCGCTATCACAGGCAGATGTGCAAGAGACCTTTTTTGTGAGTATTTCATAATGCGTTGCCATGGCAATGGAAGATTTTCATATAAATCTTACAAAATGTTGTGGATTGCTCTAATCTCTTAGTTTTGTAGCAATTCAGTTTGAATTTGGGATATACGATCAATGTAATGTATATTTGTGCAAAACACATAATGTGTGTGGTGATGAATCTGTTGCCATGGCAACAGAATTTTTTTTTACCAATCATACAAAAATGTGTGGATTAGCCTAACTCCTTCAGTTTTCAAGCATTTGGCTTAAAAATTGGCACATGTGACCACTATTGTATGTAGATGTGCATACTTACTCTTTCGTCATTTTTTATCTATGTGTTGCCATGGTAACAGCATAGTTTGAATGAAAGTCATATGAAAATATTGTGGATTCAGTTAACTCCCTCAGTCTTAGAGCATTTGACTTGAAATTTGGCACACATGACCACTGTAGTATATAGATGTGCAAACTTAATCTTTCGTCAGTGATGAACAATGCGTTGCCATGGTAACAGTTTTTTTTTAACCAAAAAACATACAAAAATATTGTGGATTCAGCTAACTTTCTTTAGTCTTTTAAGCGTTTAGCTAGAATTTGGCACACATTACCACTGTGGTACGTAGATGTGCAAAGGTAATCTTTCGTCAGTGGTGATCAATGCGTTGCCATGGTAATGGCATATTTTGAATGAAAATCATACAAAAATATCGTGGATTCAGTTAAATCCCTCACTCTTTGAGCATTTGGCTTGAAATTTGGCACATGCAACCACTATAGCATATAGATGTGCAAACTTAAGCTTTTGTCAGTGGTGAACAATGGGTTGCCATGGTAACAGCAGCTTTTCACTAAAATGCATACAAAAATATTGTGAATTCAGGTAACTACCTCAGTCTTTGAGCATTGGGCTTGAAATTTGGCATATGTGACCACTATAGTACGTAGATGAGCATACATCTTTGGTCATTGTTGATCAATGTGTTGCCATGGTAACAGTATATTTTGAATGAAAATCATGCAAAAATATTTTGGATTCAGTTAACTCCCTCAGTCTTTGAGCATTTGGCTTAAAATTTGGCACAGGTGACCACTAAAGCATATAGATGTTCAAACTTAATCTGTCAATATTGTTGAACAATGCGTTGCCATGGTAACAACATTTTTTCACCAAAAAGCATGTGGATTCCGCCAACTCCCTCAGTCTTTGAGCATTTAGCTTGAAATTTGGCACACCTGACCACTATGGTATGTAGATGTGCAAACTTAACCTTTCGTCATTGTTGATCATTGTGTTGCCATGGTAACAGCATAGTTTGAATGAAAATAAATATAAAATATTGTGGATTCAGGTAACTCCCTCAGTCTTTTAGCATTTGGCTTGAAATTTGGCACATGCAACCATTGTAGTACAGAGATATGCAAACTTTGTATTTCATCATTGTTGAACAATGTGTTGCCATGGTAACAGTGCATTTTGAATGAAAATCATACAAACATTTCGATTAGATCCTAACTCTCTATGTTTAGAGCATTTTGGCTTCATATTTGGCACATGTTACCTCTACATTACCTAGATGTGCAAAAACTCTTTTGTCAGTGTTGAAATATGTTGCCATGGTAACAGTATATTTTAAATGAAAATGATACACTAATATTGTGAATTCAACTAAGCCCCTCATCCTGTTAGCATTTGGCTTGAAATTTGGCACATGTGATGGCTATGATATATAGTTGTGCAAAACTTCATTTTTTTCTTGATATCCAACATTGTGTTGCACCATGGTTCTACAATTTTTAATAAAAATCATAGAAATCTTCAGTTTATTTATCTTGCTCACTCCGTTTTTGAGCACTTGACTTGAGATGTGGGACATTTGACTAACAGTGAGCAATACATTTATTTACTGTTGGACAGTGCATTGCATTGGTAATTTTTTTTTCATTAAAAAGTTCAAAAAAAATCATGGTTGAGCTAATTTCCTCAGTTGTGGGTGGGGGTATATTAATCACAATGAGTGATAGTTCTAGTTTCAACAGAGGACGCATTGACCATAGCATCGGTTTCATTTGCTGAGCAGCAATATTAGTGTAGTGATATCAGTCACACAAGTGGCATTGGGAATATGCTCGGCACGAAAAAGAAAAAAATGGTTGAACTCCATCTATATTAAATATTCTATGTTAAACCTTGCTGAAACCACTTGTAGCACATACTGTGTACGCCAATATTTTCGCGTACAGATATTTTCGCGAATGGCGGTATCAGTGGCATTTTCGCGTGTTGTTAAATTCGCGATACTAGTAACGTTAGTAGTAGGGTCTACTGCCAAGCCTGAGAAACACGTTCAAACACTTGCCAACGTACTCGTAACGTTTTTCCATTTGCATTGTGACTTCCCAAACATGACAATAGAAAAGACACAGTAGAGGATTTATAAAATAAAACAATTACGGGAACTTGCAGTGAGACACTCACACACGGCATTCACAAGTACCTACCAAATGTTGCAACGAAATGTAGATGACAAATTTTCAGAGCTGCGCTAGTGAAAGTTTTACATGCATCCCTTGGCCTCACCCAACCACGTCGAGCCGGTGTTCGTTCGCGTAGGCAAACGTAGCACGTAACTGCGACCAGCAGCCCCGTACGCATAGCGTATAATGGGGCCGCGGACTGTAGGGGAATATCGAGGACAAATATCAACTTGAAATTGAAAAATTTTTCAATTTGAAGACATACTTGTAAAGATGAAGTATTGAAAACAAGGTTCGTGCAACGTTTGGTCCTGCCAATAGTCCCTTTCTGTTCGAATTGATGACTTCATGTGACTCGGTCCAGAGGAACCTGGGAGAGCTACACTGAATTGACGGCCAGCGCATACTCACACAGAAATCTGTAAATTTGTGTGCATGTGATGTGTGCACATGCGCTGGCCATCAATTCAGCATGGCTCTCAAGCTCTCTCAGGTTCCTCTCGACCGAGTCACATTAAGTCATCAATTCTAACAGAAAGGGACTATTGGCAGAACCAAACGTTGCACAAACCCTGTTGTCAATACTTAAACTTTACTGGTAAGTCTTCAAATTGAAGAAATTTTTTGATATCAAGTTGATATTTGTCCGCGATTCTACCCTGTCGTGATCCTAAATACTACAGTCCGCAGCCCCATAGCATACGTACTAGTAGGAGTGTGTGTACGTACTGGCCGGTGTAACAGCCGCGTTGGTCTGGCCAGCGTTGGATGCATTTTGTCATCGATTTGTACATAAGGTATGACGGGGTAATATTTTCGCGTGTTTTTAATTTCGCGACCAACCCGAAACTCGCGAAATTCGCGAAAATAACCGCGTATACAGTATTTTACAGCAGGAAACTGTCCGTAATATTGTGGCAACACTTTTTGGGTTTTCGGCACAGCAAATTCAGTCGCGCCCAATCAAAAGTGAGAAAAAAATTAGGACCAGGGATATTTCAAGGTGGGGGAGGTTACGCTTAAATGCAACAATTCTTCCTATTTTTTATTTTTTATTTATTTTTTCTTATGTAAGTGGTAGCACTGTGATTACAATCTAGATGGAAATGGAATGCATTTGATGATCATGACAGAATGGTGCAAGGCTTTGGGATTATATTTCAAATTTGTGAAGGTTATCTCTCCATTTGACACTTCAAATTGTGTGAAATTTGCAGGGAGGAACCTATTCACAAACTTAAAAATATCTATCACCAATATACTGTATGTATCCCATGACTTGATTAATGCATTAAAAGTGCATTGCAAAATAAATCTTTCAAGAATGCATGGTAAACAGTTTAATTTTTCAGAAATGAGATATATTGTGTATGTTCGAGGTATCAGTGGGTCCTATTACTAGTAGATGCAATGATACATGGAGAGTAGGGTAATTGTCTTCACCTCGTCTCAATATTGTCGAGAAATCTCATTGCATTGAGGCTGCCATATGAAACCTGCATAATGGGCAATTGGGCCATCGTATCATGTACAGTGTGCAGTCTAGATGCATGCAGGTACAGTAGTGTGTGCAGGAAAAGTGCTGCATACATTAGCACTCCACTGCTTTGCACAGGCAAAGGCATGTATGGTTCTATATTTGTGCGTTGCAGTGTGCAGCTCAATCCTATGACGTCAATACAAAAACAGCTTTCAGGGATAGGTACGATGAGAGAGAGAGAGAGAGAGAAAGAGAGAGAGAGAGAGAGATACTGGGAGAAAAGGGAGAATACTATGGTATGCATTGTAGAAGAAAAAAAAATCAATTCTAATTCTCTCTATTGACATGTGTGTAGGAGGGCTAGGCAGAGATAGTTTTTACATGGTTTTATTGTTACATGCTTGCATATCACCAAACACAAGAATATTTTGGTGTAAACATAATGTATAATACTGTACCTCCAAAATGCTGTGTGTGGCAGTTGACTTTTTTGAAGTGCAGATGATTTATCATGATCTGTGGCACATTATGTATTCTGTCTGCTTTAGAAATGTGAGATGCAGGGTCTCAAAATAAGCTGGATAGATCAAGTGTAATGCCTTAGAATACTGCTGTATACATTGTATGTATAGTGAATTCAATATCTGCTATTAGTCGTCGGTAGACTTTTGTGTTGGTGAGCACTAGCAAAGATAATCCAATTAATTGGGTACTGTAAGTTGATGTTAAGTGGATGCATTGATAATGTTGTTGGTGAACAATTAAATGTATAATTTTAGCTTTAAATGATTTGCAAGATATGAAAAAGTAAAGTACCACTGTACATTGTAAGTGCCTACTATTCCTTTATGATTTACTGAAGTATATCAGAATTCCATCTTCTCATGATTGCATACCAGAACTAGAGAAGCACTCTGAGAGCGCAGACCTCCGCCAAGCATGCAGCTCATTTCCACCACTGATCTTGTTCTTCCATAGAGATTTCAGTGATTTCTACCTGTAGATACGCACTTATAGCATTGTGTGCTGAAAGTCGCCCGATTTTCTGATATAGAAGCCTTTGTTAAGTCATAAACCCTCAGCTGCACGGCGCGCCTCGCCCTAGTAGAAACTAGAGCACGCACTTTAGTGCGCGCATGCAAACCTCAAATACACGCAGCCTGAACTCCCAAGTTCATTGACCCTACCTGCCAAAATATCAAAAATCCGTCACAAATTCCCCCAAAATTCTTGGATCACTACCAAAATTTATTAATCTGTTACTTGTATCATTCTAAACCTTTCCTGCAAGTTTCATCCAAATCCGTTAACCACTTTTTGAGTTATTTTGCACAAGGACAAACAAACACACAAACCAACTGTAACAAAAACATAACCTCCTCCCTTGGCGGAGATGATGAATGATAGTTTTATCCTATTTGCCATCAGTGGTAGTAGATGCAGGTGACAGACAATTTGCATCAGAATTATTTTGCCCATACTGTCAAGCTTGCAGTAAAATCGTGTGTATTTTTTCTCTCTCTCTTTTTTTGAGTGTCGCCATACATGTATGGACATTAGACCTGAATTCTCATGAAAGCTTGAGTTTGATTTGGTTTGTAAATTATGAAAGGTTGTTCCTGTCTCATATTCTGTCTCTTTCAATACAAGCAAGTGTGTGCAATATGCTGCTCGCCGTTTTTTTTTTTTTTTCATGTTTTTCTGATACTGGAATATACAGTTGAATTAAGTTGCATGATACAAGTTTGAGTGTCCTGGCTCATGCCAATTATTTTGTCTTTAGGTATCCATGTAGTTGCAAGGATGCTAAAAGTTCCTACACAGTAGAGCATTTTACAGAAGATTAACCAGGAGTACTGAGCGATGTTGTACAGTACACGTATGTTACACACTGGTGTACATTGTATATCACCTACAATGTTGTACACATGTGTACCGTATCTCATGTAAGTATTACAACATGTAGAGTGGCAACGATTAAATTTGGTTTACAGTCCATTTTAAACACCAATTTTAAATGTTTTTTTATTCTCAAATAGTGCTAACATTTTGTTAGACTACAAGCATTGCTCAACAGTGTCAATTCTTTTAATGTTCAACTTTAGAGAACTTGCTAGCGCATGTCACTCTGCAATGCTCTTGTGTAGTTCAACTGGGACAAGACAATGTTAAAGCCTACAAAATATATGAACTGAAATTAATGCACTCTGTTGACTCAGTAATTGCTGACTTTGCAAGTATTTGCATGCCAATTTACAGTTAGAAATGGTTTTGCAATAACGTTTAAACCACCAAATTTTTCAAAGCATAGATTAATCAGATAAGTAAGAAAGTGGACATTTTTGTGATGTGGAAAGTTTTGCGCATTTCATGCAACCAGAAGCTAGGGCAAAATTAAAAGCAGGCGAATATTTAATTGCATGCCATATGTTTGAGTAATTAATGTCCTGATTCCGCATAATTGAAAACATACAAAATTCATTTTATTCACGCTAGTGTGAAGGATTACTCACACCATTTTTACAGTAGGAGAGCAGTCGAAAATAGCCAAAGCAGAAAGTAGTTGTCACTTTTAAAAATTTACAGGGATACCATAAGGTACTGCATGCATGGTAGATTTTGCAGTGATTTTATCTCTTTGAATATTGATTGACTTCAGAAATTTGTGAAAATAAACACCACTGAAATATAACATGAAAAAAGTATTCTGTTCAATGCTAGATATTAGTTGTTAGTATTTGTAGCATTTAACAATTGATTCCCATAGCACAAATGTGTTGTATATTGTCTGAATGGTAAGTTAGTCATTAAAATTTCTTTTGAAAAGGGATGATACTTATTCTAATTCTGTTTGTATAGTTCTTGACTGAAAATTCAACAGTCACTTGCAAAATTGTCTAAAAAATTCCAATTTGCAAAATATTACCCTCACAAAAATAAATGGTGTACACAGTACTGTAGAATACTGTACATGAACATAGTGTATGACATTGATAAGTTTCTATAGATTGGGATATGTAGTTTCCAATTAATATCTTTAATCGGAAGAGCTCTTTTTGTCTTATGAATACTTGTTAACATTAGCATTTTTTTTTTTCCAAAAAGGATAATAGTTATTTCTCATTCTGTTTTTATGGTTCTTGACTGAGAATTCAACCACTCACAGAATTGTCTATAAACATATTCCAGTTTGTGAAATACATGTATAAGACAATGTACTCACAAAAACATATGGTGTAGACAGTACAGTAGACTATTATAAAATGAATGTACAGTACATTATACATGTGTACATATGTACACTTGTATGTACATGTACAGTACATTTGTATGCTTGTTATCAATCAAAATTTTTAATTGAAAAAGCTCTTTTGTGTTTTATCAATTATTGCTACAACAGATGTAAAGATGACAACAAAAGTAGTATGGATCACATTTCAAATGCATAAGGATTTTGTTTTGTGCAGTCTACAGTAACTGTGTATCCTACTGCATGTACATGTCAAGAACAGTTTGCAAACATTAATTGCTGTTTTTTGATATGCAAGCACACAGTATACACAGAATCTTAAATGAAAGGGTGGGGTAAACCATGAGATAGTGGCACACATGTAAAATGTTCACATCTAAACATGATGGTCCACACATTTTATATTCAACTGAGTGCCAGTGATGCCAGCTACAAGTATGGACATGAAAATGGTTATTGGAAAACAAATTGGCATCAAATGAGTACATTCTACATGGTAATACCAGTGAAAATACATCTAATAGGCCCACTGTAAAAGTGGAAATTTTCATGGTGTTGAAATGTTTTGTGTATTTCGCACAACCAGAAACTAGCAGGAAAATAAAAGCACATGAATATTTTTGCTTGCCATATATTCCAATAGTTGATGTCGTGATTCCCCTGAATTGAAACACAGGAAACTTTTCTTACCAGGCTGAGCACGAAAAATTAGTTGCGCAAAAGTATTCACTTTACAGTACTGAAGGAGCAACAGTTAAAACATTGCACAGTGTACATGAAGTAAAAAAAAATATATACCTGGTACTTATATATAAACTCTTGAATTGTATTGAATTTAATATACATAAATACAAGTATGTATATCTAAATGTATCTATCCATATATATATATATATATATATATATATATAATATATGGATAGATAGATTTAGATTTAGAGAGAGAGAGAGAGAGAGAGAGAGAGAGAGAGAGAAAATAATTTCCCCTTGTATGTACGGTGTCCAAACAGTATCTGGTGTCATCATTTGAAGTGTAACCATTGTTGATTTTCTATCACTTGCTCTTTACTTTATTTCTCTGTAGTCTCTATTCTGCAATAACAGTGTATAGGCCTATAGTGGTGTCATACAGTAGTGATCCAAAATACACACACATTTTTTTTTTTTTTTTAACCTGATGAGGTACATAAAGTATCATACCATTTCATATTTCATGCATACATATGTATATACATTATGTACATGAACTTCCCATATGATTTGAATATCCCCATAATGCATGTGCAAGAGAAACAGTGACAGCTGGTCTCTTAACATCAACTATTGATTTCCTTTCTCTGACTCAGTCCCTCCTGCTTGTAGCATTATACAAGCAGCATCCCCCCTGAAGCTGAATTGGAAGATTCTGTGACACTGCATCATTATCGACCACTTCTCGACCTCCCCTCTCCACCTATGTGTGCATGCCTAATTAATGAGATGATGGTGGAGATTACTAAATTATGCCCAAGCCTGAGTGTGTGAAGTACGACAAAGAGAAAATTTCACCCAGAGACTTTTAATAAACAGAGCAGAGTCAGAACAGATGTGAGTCTATCAGGTTCAGGCTCTCCTGTGATGAATTTTGTACAGCCATAACCACTGACAGTGAACTGCACGGATACATGCATGTAGCACAGAGCGGCAGATGATTGTTGTCTTACAGAGAGGTGTACATGCAATACGCTGGGAACCTGACAGTGGTTATCAAAAGACGTCATCCTTCACAGATGCCTCAGCCAGGAATTGCACGCACTATTACATGACGGCTGTCTGACTGAGCAATTTTTAGTGTGCTTCGCCACTGTTGAGAGTGAAACTGTATCCTAAAGGATTCCTTAGCACCTGTAGATGTCAGTCTGCAAAGAATTATTGCAACCTAACCTTCCATTTTTTCTCTGCTGAGATGGTTTCTGCAATGTGCCTAGTCTACGGGAGCAGATAGTGGTTATTTTAGCATCCTGGTGCAGCTGTGAGCAGTTACTGCGTGTACATGTATGTTTGACAAAGCGGTAGTGTGTAAACGTAGAAGGCATACTATTTGTACACGCATGCCATGAATATGGTGTACAGCCGTACATATACTGCATTTTGTCTCCCATTATACACTGTTGTGCTCAGATTGTTTCTAGTGCTGTAAACTTGTATATTTGATTACTTCATAGAATCTGTATTTATTTTATTGATAAATTTTAGTCTCATGACTACATTGTAATTGTGGATTTATTAAAGTGTTCCATCATTTTGAATGCTTTATAGTGTAGCAGATGGTCAGGGCAGCAGTGTTTGGAAATTTGAAAACATGCTCCTGTAGAGGATTCACATTGACTGCATAACTTTTTGTTCAAAATCCTTTACATTTATAACAGTTATCTTGTGACATTCTGCTACTGTAGCCAACAATATTTCAACAGCATGATGATGACTAAAATATGACTATTCAGATGCTAGTGTGGTTTGTGTATAATCTGTTATGTTGGGAGATGTGATGCCCACTTCCAGACTTTATTTTTGCATTTTTGGCAAGTTCACATTTCTTTCCTGTGTTATCAATGACTTTTGAGAAGTATGGTGGAGCATTTATTTTCTCTTTTCTGTGGCAGAAGTGTGTCATTCTCTGTGATATACACTGTGTCAAGCCAATGATTGTGTTGAAACAAATTCTTCAAGTTACACTGTATACAGATAGCAAGTGGTAGTGGTATTGGAGTCAATATTCTCATCAGCAAAATGTCCGAAACAAACCCTTCATTTTTTTTTTCATTTTTTTGTGTGAATTAAATTGTTTTTGTGACCCAAAGAGTTTTTAATGCCACAGTTTGGGTGGCACCATAAACTGGAAACTTAACCTGTTGACATATCACATCCACTTATATTTGGTGAGATTTTTCATTTTCTCTTCTGACTAACATATTGCTGCTTCACAAACAGAACACCATGGCTTTTTGTCCGATTTCTTTTAGCTGACAAGCAAAAAAAAAAAAGAAAAAGAAAAAAAATCCACTTTGGAACAACTTCAATGCAATCGGCGAACCACATAATTATTATCATTTTTTTTTTTTCTGGTACCACTTTAGGGGTAAAAAAAAAAAGGGAGAGGTCGTGGCCCAAAGTGGTTACACCCTATGTATTCCTATGTATTGTGAACAAAAAAGTTTGTAAAGAAATTAATCAAAAGCAAAGTTGTGTTTGATTTGTGATGGTCAATAAAATTGCCAACATTGTAGCAAAAAAAAAAAAAAAAGGCAAAGGTTTGTTCAGCAAAGCTTTATAGGATTGTGTTAAGTAAAAACAGTCGCTAAAACAATGCAGAATTTATATGCAGGTCAATTTTCATCAACTACACAAATGTAGTCTGTTGATGATAAGTTCCGTCTGTAATAGTCCCGAAGCGAACGATCAACCCCTCCCCCCCCCCCTTTGATCATCGTCTAGCAAAGTTAGCATTGGTATGGTATGCACATGTACGTATGCGTAGATACATGTAGCTAGCTGCAGCAAAGTGTTCATAGAGATATGATACGTGTAATGCTCTATGTAGGTGACTTTGCAATGAAAACCCTGCAAAATTGAAATACACTTTTTGATGTAGCAATTTATTTTTCTCTACAGCATAGTATTTGACTATTAAATTTAGTAGAGATCTCAGAATTCAGACACATAGGAAATAGTAAAAGTGTACCCTACAAACTGCAATGAATGCGATCATAAAAACTCCTTTGCTGACAAACTCAGAACTTCTTTTGATGATCTCATAGTCCTACTAACTGATTTCAACATCATATCACAGAATGTGTTTTTCAGGGACTGAAGTCAGCATAAACGTGATTTATTTTTCGAACAAGCAAATACTGTATATAATCAAGGTATCTTAGCCATTTTGATCTTGAAAGTAGTGTTCTGTAAAACGTCATTACTCAAGTATTTGATACATATTTGGATCTTTTATATACATACTTTTCAATACTAACAACCTGATCTACAGAGATGCGCTGTGGCTATTTGATGGGATTTATTGCGGCCAATTTCAGACTAGCCTTGTCCACCATGATTTAAATCTGAATAATGAATGAAAATCAAATGCAAGTCTCCTCATGCAACAGAACACAAAGATGAAATGCAATTTGTGGGCGATACTTGCATTTGATGTGAGTTTGCATTTGATCACAAGTCGAGTCTCTAGCAATGGGGCCCAGAAGTGGCTATCACCTCCAAATCAACGTAGCACCACCACCAATGATCCGGAAGTGCTTGCAGTCATTGTTAATCCCACAAACTCTTCAAATATTTTGTTGACAATATGGGCAACTCTGTAACCAGCAGTTTCACCTTTGATGCATCAGATTATAAGACAGTGCCCAGAAATCTGTGACAAAAGAGTGAGCCAATGATTTCACATGCATGTGCTCATTTTACTGATTCAAATTTCAGTATGCATCTTCAAATATTACTTCTTGATAAACTGATTGTTCAATCAGAATAAAGGAATGATAGCAAAGAAATACAATTCTTTTGATACCAGCATACATCATAATGAAGAAATATCCTGGGCAGATATGATGCAATATTTGGTACCCTGGGGTACCAAATGAAAATTCGCCATTTTGTTGAATTAATTATTTTTTTTTCAGCGCTGTACCCTGGCTTACCAAAAAATGTGTCAAAATATTTTTTAGTATTATTATGCACAAAAATGTTTTCTTATTTGTGATTATGCAACAATTAATGCATGTAACTGATAATTATTTTCTTGGGGATCAAACCTAGCGAGTCGTGAAACACGGTATCCCCGGACAGGCAGAATGGAGATGACTTCAATTTGTGAGAGACCTTGAGCTAATAATGTTAGTATTACTCCATCTGCTCTCTCCTTGTTCTTGCGCTGGGTTTCTGCGCTTGCACTTGCAGTGTTGTCACCACCTTGGGCCATTAAAAAAGCATCAAGAATTTCTGCGATCTTATCCTCGCCAAGCTTACCTACCACCCTTTCCCTGGCATTCTCTAGTTTACCTCTTCTATTGAGTTTCTTGTGTTTTTTGCGAGATTTGAGTAGGTCCTTGTATACGCTGCTAGCACGGCCATCACTGCACGCAGACGCCATGACTATGGCCGTTGCGCTGGCTCAATGCTAGCATTCGTGCTTATAATTACGTAGCGCAGTGTACGTGTAATAATCAATTGCAGACGAAGTTGCCAGTCTACTACCCCGTAAATTAATGAATACAAAATGAAATAAGAAAATCATTTTAATGAAATATTTTTAATGATAACATCAGAAATCCACGTAAATATTTTATTAATCTAAGAAATAAATTCCAATTATTTAATTTGAACCTTTTTCTTTCGCATTTCATCTCTTATTATCGACCATTCGCGCACGCGTAGAAGATTATAAAGATGGCAGCCCCCATGATCAAATTTTGAAGAAATACAGTTGATTTTGGGGTGAATTTTCTGGGCTTTCGGTGATTTTTTTTTTTCTGAAAATAAAAGTTACGGTAGATGATGTTTACAAAACGGTGTGGTGCTAGAAATTACTTCGAAAAACACCTATGGTGCTAGTTCATTGCGACGACTTTGCCGTATCCGAATTCGGAATCGGCGTATCTGAATTCGAATACGTATTATAAATAATGGGCATGAGAAAGCGCTATACAACGCGGTACCCCGGGTTACAACGGTACCCCGGTGTACGGCGTGCCGAATCATATATCCATGACCAATTTGTTAGTGTGACTACCATGCATCAGCACAGGTGGGATGTGAAGTTGGCTAATTGCTCCTTTAATTAAAGTCATTGTGTAATTGATATTACAAATTACCCGAACATTGTTAATTTGAGAGTTCGGATTTTAGCAAGGATGAACCACAGGGCTATGTATAATAGTTCATGTTCTTCCCTAATCATGAGGTGGAAAACATCTTGTTTTCAATCAGTGGCCTGTCAATTTGTGTTGGTTTATAGCCAGTGATATGTTTATGGACGTAATGTCTGTGATTTTTTTTCCCCTCACAGATATTGATGTATTGCTAACCAAGTCCATCCAACCTTAGAAGGAACGCTTACGTGTAACCATGGCAACCTCCTACCTGACTCGTCACCTGATGGAAGGGGCGGCACCGGACAGCGAAGTCGCACAGGCTGCAGAAGGCCAGGGTGGGTCGGCAGCTGCCAACCCCTCAGCTTCCCCTGCAGCTTCCCCTGCAGCTACAGGAGCTTCAGGAGGCGGTGGTGCAGGATCAAAGATTGCTGATATGGCAGGAAATGTCAAGGACAAGATTGGTGATCTTGTCTCGAAGATTCCTCGTGAGTACATCATGTTTGCTTCATATCTAATATGCAGACATGGATGAAAGAAAGTTTTTCAAACTTCCTTCAAGCCTTTATTCAGTAATGTTACCTGCTTGTACCATAGTCCATGTCATGTTATCTATAGTAGACAAGTGCAGCCTGATCTCACTAAAACCATTATAAATACATAATGTAGGAAAGTGAGGTCATGAAGCCAGTGATAAATTCATTATAAAAAGTACTTGTGCCAACAGCTGGCATAAATTGAAGAGTTTGTTCGCAAAAACCGATAAGTCCATATTTGCCAAATGGAGATATTTGCGATTAAAGGTCAAGAAAAATAAAGAGAATAATACGAAAATTTTTGCTTCTTTTGAACATAGCTTCAATAATGTACCTTTATATGTAGTGACCAATATATCATTTAAAAGGTATTATTTTGTACTTTATGACAGAAACGGTACTTCAAAATCTTCAAAAATGGACTAAATCGGTTTTTGCCAACAAACTCTTCAATTCTAGTCTTATGATAATATCTTGTTGCAGCCAGCTCAGTTTAACAGATGTGAAGAAACCATTCTAATTGTGCTTCAAATCATATTGTAAGATTGTCTCAATCCGTTGAGGACCAGTCCCGAGTACCCGAGTATACTTGGGCAAGTGTCTATGGGGAAATGCATGTTGTAGCAAAATCAGCCCATCCTCAATGGGTGAACAGCATGATATGAAAGCTTAGTACATGTACTGCAAACAGATAACATTCCTAGTCAGTAGTGATATATCGCAAACCAGTATATTGGCACATACACAGTAATATGCATTTTCTTGTACCAATTTCTAGTTTTTGTACAGTGTACAAACCAGTATGTTAGAAGTCTGATCTGCTTAGGAAACATACACTCTAAATGACAGTTGTGGAGCAAATCACTCGGGAACCTATGTAAACATGGTATGGTATGAATTGTAGTTTCACATGCATGTAGTGTGATGAAGAAACTCAGTTGGATTCACTGTGTTGTTCCATTCAAACCACATTGATTATTTATTTAATACAAAAATCGCAACTACTTGTTGAAAAACATAACAAGAATGAAAATATAAAGTAATTGATCTTTCCTGGAGATAATCTCTTTCATGATTTTGTTTTTGTATATATTTATAGTTCCAACATGGGCAGTTGTTGCCATTGCAATCGCAGCTGGCCTTATCCTCCTGTGCTGCTGCTTCTGTATTTGTAAAAAATGTTGTTGCAAGAAGAGGAAAAAGAAAGATGCCAAGAAGGGTCTTAAAGGTGCAGTAGACCTCAAAAGTGTTCAGATGCTTGGAAACAGCTACAAAGAAAAGGTGAGTTTTCATTGAGCTTTAGATACTATACTGAACCTCCCACAGTTAATGAGGTATGCGTATTGTGCACTTTTAGTATTATATATAGGACACTGTCATGCTGTTCTTGTTGCAGATTCAGTTATAGTCATTCTTCCATAACTTTTTTTTTGTTATTGTTGTGGACAGATCTAAATAGGTTTGTCGGTGCACAGCCATGTAATTTGATTTTCTATGTTAGATAGAATATAAAGGGCTTCGCTTTAGGATTATAACTTATGAGACATTCAAGCCAAGAAGACTGCAAGAGGAGATCTGGTTGAAAACATTAGACATTTGATAGTTTTTGAAAATGTAAAAGTTGAATGCCTTGACTACCACTCGTGCAAATATCAAAGCTTAATATTAGTTTGATAGAAACTTGCAGTTTTCATCAAGAACACTATAGTTTTACATTGTTGTGAATTGACTATTTAATTTCAATGTATAATCTCATGCTTGTTTAATTCTACCTCTAAATCCCTAGGTGATTCTTGACAGAAACACAGTTATTTCATTGCTGCCATTCTTACTGTTAATTTGTTTAACTTTTGGAAATGAAGTTGGACAAAAGTTATGCCATTTGACAGTTTTCTAAGTTATGGATTTATTAATTTTTTTTTTTTTAATGGCAGGTCACATACATTGAAAGCAGATGGGTTATTGAATCAAATTAAGGAAAAAGAGAATAAGTGTGTAATCTATCTCCTCAAAAGTGAGGATTAAGACAGTATGTCATATGTAAAGTAATCTTAATGCTTTCATCAGCTTATTGCAGCATGCTTGGTCATGGGATTATGGATGAATTTAGAAGTACAATGTATGTTATGATAAAGTGTTACCTTTTGTTCTGATGAGTTTCATTGGTAGGAAGGTATGTCATGTATTTGAATCAAGAAAAATGAGAATTGATATTCATATTATGCATGCATGTATAGTTAACATACTCATCTATTTACCACAGGAAGTTTCCCTCTACTACTTTTTGTGCTTTCATTATGTTCTAATCTTGTTATTAATGAGGTTACCATTTTCCTTGTTTATAAAGTGTTATTCCACTTGTTTTGCTATGAGTTCAAAGAGATAGTATGCTTGAGTGAGTTTTGCTAAAAGAAAAAAAAAACCTCTCTACCTTTATTCCTTTCATTTATCCTTCACATCCACTACTTGTTTCATTTTTAATTTTGCTTACCAGTGTGAATCAATGAAACAGTTTTGATATTTGGTATTAAAGGGGAAGGCTAGTAACTGATCAGTGGGAATCAGTGGAAATGCTGGGATATGATTGTTCCAATCCTTATGGGATTCATTCAAGAGTTCATTGTATATCTATTGTTGTGTGAAAATGATTTGCTTCAGAATGGTCCCATATTCAAGTAATGTGCAGTTTAATGCTTCCAGGTTAGCGTCCCTGGTCAGTGACGGAGCATTAATCTGCACATTACGTGAATATGAGACCGTTCTGAAGCAAATCATTTTCACACAACAATAGATATACAATGAACTCTTGAATGAATCCCATAAGGATTGGAACAATCATCTCCCAGCATTTCCACTGATTCCCACTGATCAGTTATTAGCCTTCCCCTTTAATGACTACCTCATGCAATAACAGTGCCAATAACCCTATTTATCTTTACTAACTTCAATGTATTGTAAAATGTACATGTATGTATGCAATCTTTCCCCAGTGTGCGGTCATATCTACTAGTAGATCCATTTTCATCCCTACTTTCCTGTCTATTATGTCAGAACAAGCCTACTCATTCAAAAGGACACCATGAAATAAAAAGGTGTGGCAGAAATCCCCTAAGATTCTGGAGGGATAGAGAGAGACAGAGGGAGAGAGAGAGAGAGAGAGAGAAAGAAAGAAGGAAGGAAAGAAAGAAAGAGTGAGAGAGAGTAAGGAGGGAGGGATGGAGAGGGAGAGAGTAATGAAACAAGGGATCATGCAAATACAAAATGTGTTGATTTTCAGGAGAAAATGTGAGTAAGACACTGATTCAGGTTTACAGTATTTCAAGTTACTGCTGGTTGTAAAATAATTGATATGGTTAGGGTTGAAATGGTTAAGGTTAATAGGTCAAGATAGATTTTTGACATTTCACCTTGCATGCCCTGAATAAAAGATATGTTATGTTTTTCACATATTTCAGAATGGGTACACTTAATTGAGAGGGGTCTGGGGACAAGCGTTTCTCCCATTTAGTGGGGCTCTTGTAAATAAAGCAGTGGCAGAAATTGGCCCATGCAAATCACCCCACATGAAATCCGGTATGTCAGCATAGAAAATGACATGCTGTTTCATTGTTTTTGCAAATGGATTACCAGTACGTAGGCCTTTTTATTTTGTTTTGTTTTTGTTTTTGTTTTTTTCAAAATATTCCTCTTTGGAGTATGCAATACACATTACATCAAGTCACGATGCCCATGACCATGCCAAATAATGCGGAGAGATAGGCAGCATTGCTAAATTGAACATGTAATTTTCAATGTCAATTGAGTGAGCAACGTGTAGGCCTACTGCCCAGATACACTATAAAACTTATAGCAACAGTCATATTTCATCCACTTTTTCCTAACATCCCTTTATCCTCTGTCATATGCAAACACATTTTCACAAACATACACACATTACACATACAGTTGCACACAGGGGAAGAGTATGGGCCTTGTGTACGTATATGGGTAAAGCAACTCTCCGTTTCATGTACATATGAGTATACAAGCTGGCAGCGCCCAATTATGACCACCTGTGCAATGCCACCCTCTTGTGTACTCTCACAAACTACATTGTATGTTCTACTGCCCAATGGCAAATGTTTAGACCAGAGTACCTGTGTTTGACAGAATCTACTCTGTATCATGGCTTGGTTAGAAAATGACTATTCTGACTGGGAACTGCAATCAAGGTGATTATTTCTGTGAATATAGTTAGCTCTAGAGAGTAATGACGGACGGTGGATGTGAATAAGCCAGCAAAAATATCTTTGTAAAGTGGTAAGATTACATGTAAAGAGTTTTTTTTGTTTTTTTGTTTTTTACTTCAAATTTGTTGCACTTAGGATTTGTTTCTACTGTTCCGGATTATCAAGTGAGGAATAGATGAAATTCATATTCTTATATGGCCATTTTGCAACAACAATTTTTCACTGCTGGCATGAAAGAATAGTTAAAAGTAATGCCGTGATTTCGTATTATAAGAAAATCTATTTGAAGATCATCGCCTTGATGCAAACTTGGAGAGCTCTCTGTATGATACTGGAGAATTACAGCATACACGTATCATATGATAAGATGAGTGATGTTATGAGAATTAAGAGGTTTACCCTCTGTCATGCCATCTAAAGATATGAGGCATTTTCTGGCTTATGTCTTTATGAATAGTGTAAGTCCTTAACATATTCTGCACATTCCCTGGCCAGTCCTTTCATCCATGCAATGAAGCATACTGAGAACTAAGCTCTCAGATTGGATGCTGCCATTGTCACTCCTGGATTTTAAAGCTGTATTTTATTTCTATTTAATAAATACTAATTTTATCTAATGGAAATCAGAAGAGTCCCTAAACTACAGAATTTTTGTGCACAGTTTTTGTTCAAGAGTTGTGAGAAACATACTTTACATGTTACATGTGGAGAATCAGTGGATGCATCGGAAGGTATCTCTTTTAGAAGCTCAAGCAGACAACTGCGTGGGTTACAATTTGGGAGACAACTTCAAAGGATGTTATACCTTGAAAATTTGAAATGTTATGGAAGTATAGGCAACTTTCTCTCAAAGTTTTAAAATGAACACACAACCTTGTGTACAAAGGCTATTGCTGTACATAAATGTACTCTCAATACATCAGTGCAATGCTGTCCTCGTAATTGGGTTTGGTTGGGCTAGACTTGATTGTGTAATGTACGTGTACTTCTAATTTGCCAGAGAGCATACAATATGTATCAATACCCTGATGGATAATACATGTACAACTGTATGAGTCACACTCAGGAAAGTTCCTCCTATACAAAGCATGTGTAGTACAGTTCATGTACAGAATGTGACATTTGAAAGTTACAAATAGCAACCCTCTCAGGACCTCATTTTTCACTGATTGTTTAAAGTTAGGAAGACTCTTCAATCAGAGAAATATTTTATTACAGTGCTCTGTGGCTGATGGCTACAAAAGAAAATTGTCAGCCTATCAGAACCTGCAATGAATTATGACTGAATCCAGCCAGGCTGAGGCTAGTCACCTCCGTAGTTGTAATGTTCAACAGTTGGACAGATTTCAAAGACGTGTATGTGCAAGTTGTACTGTCATAGATTGAATGTTTCCTAAGTGTCAAATTGATATTATATTTATTGCATCTACATACTTCCTTGCAGGGCATTGATAAGTTCATTTTCTGTTTCCCACAGTACCATGAGTAACTTTTTTTTTTCTATAAGGTAAAATGAGTGCTTTATAAAAGTTCACTTACCTACTATCATTATAATTATTGTTTTACTCTGCAATGTTACTCATTGTATGTAAAACCGTTTTATGAATCTCAGTGGCAAAACATAATGGAGAAAGCACTGCTATGGTAATTTTAATTTTCCTAATATTTTGTGGAGTGAATTATTCCCACAGTATTTAAGTTATGTTATTTTAAATTTGGAATATGTAATGATTTACAGGTGTAGTTATGTAAGACACATTTTGTGTTATTTTGATAAGGCGCTGCCATGGTAATGGTATATATATATTTTTTTTTTTCGAATTTTTTTGGAGTGAATTATAAAAATATATATATATACGGATATGTAGGTGATATATTGTTTGGTGTATAATGATGATGTATGAAAGGATATTAATGAATATATATATGAGTTGAATAATTATATGAAAGTGATATACAGTTGTATATTAATAGTTTTTGTATAGTTGTAAATGTTGGGTTAATGTATTATGTTATTATGGTGCATACGTTACCGTATGTTAATATTAGTGAGTTTTATTCGTACTCTGTCATATATCTGTGGTGCACCTGTGATGTATTGAATGTTTATTTTGTTGTGATATCCAATGTACAAAGAATATCCAGAGTGGACAATAAAGTAATCAAGAAGTGTAATGTGAAGTTCTATTATCTATCTGAAGGAATATTGCAACTACCAGCACTCTAGGTAAAACTGTAATATCAACACCTCTATCTACATGTATTACCTGCCTTTACAGTACTCAGATTTCTGAAAAATATGATTGTTTTGAAGAATCAAGTTTTTTACTGTTTACTTACATACAATTTAGCAAAGTGGTGTGTTACATTATACGTTTTTTTTTCTTTTGATGCAAAAGGAAGATACATAGTCCATTTTTCATGTAGCTTTCCATGCATATATTGAGGCATACATACATACAGATGGACAAAATTAAAGTGATATTGCATGCCCCTTGAAAGTCTGCAATTACATTATGCATGGACATGAGAGCATGAATTTAAAAGGCATTAGTGGTCACCATATGTGACTGAGTTTATTAAAGACACAACCTTCCATATATATGCTTAGAATCAAGCTCGCCATACTTGAATCTTTTTGGGGGTTCCCAAAAAAACTGATTTCCTAACGTGCTTCACTATTAAGAGTCTAATTTCTTCCAGCTTCTACATCATGCATCTTAATGTCACCTAGTGTCTTCATTTGTCGTACACTTTGTACACACATTTCAATGAACACACTCAAAAGAGCATGTTACCTTTTACAGTGCCACCTTTCCTCCAAAGAAAAGACATCATACGTCAAAGACATCACAGAAAGAAGGAAAAGAAAACATACACTCTTTATGTGTGTTGTCTAGCGTAGATAGAAACTTATTAACATTCCTAGACCACCCTGACAATGACTGAAAATAATATAACTTCATCTTAGACATAATTAGGAATGTTTATTATTTCCATGAAGTAAGGAAGTTAAAGCAAAATTAAAACATTTCTGGAGAAACCTGCATGATATGACAAATATGAACTATTTCACATAACATGATGGATGTTTTTTTTTCAGAATATTGTCAGCAAATGTTGTCATGGCCTTTAAAAATCTAATATTCATTCTCTACAATATTAAAAATTGGTTGGAGAGTTTATGCTTCATTGCATGGTATGCATGGCATCTGGTGTGCTAAGTGCTTCTGAATATTTTGACCTCCAATCATATCCACTGTAGCCATAACACTGTGGGCAGTACCATTAATAGTTGCAGGAGCCAACTTTTCATCATAAAGTTAAATTTGAAACTGTATTATACCCAAACATGGAATATATGAACCTGAAATAAATATTAGAGTAAGAAATGAAACTTCTTTTTGATAATCAGCAGTATGCACCACATTTTATTCTTGACTTTGTAGAGAATATCTAAGTTAAATTACACAAATCAAGTTCTCTTCCTTAATTAGGTCACTGTATGGGACAAATGCATTAGCATCTCTCTCATCATTTTGATTGGATATGTGCACATATTTTCATTGTGTACAAGTGACTGACACATGTATGTAATTAGTCCACACCAGTTTTATAGATGAGTTCAAGTTTCATGCAATGGTTCTTTCATAAAGGTCACCAATGATAGCATACATGTAGTACCATACATAAAATACCCATTTTATAGCTTAGTACATGTATAACCAGGTAACAAAGAACATACAAGTTTTCAAGCTCAAATATGAAATTGTCAGTGTGGAGGGTAAAATGAATATCTTCCATTTTGGCCATAAGCAATGTTTTTATAATGTGCTGGGAAACATACCTATTAAAAAGCATTGTATACCCAAGTCAATTAAAATTGCATAAAGCCTTAGCCTAGTATAATGTACAAGTCTGCTTCTCTAAAAGGTGTTCTTTATATTCATCAAATTGTGCTGGAACCATGATGATTCCTTCATGAAATCCAGGAAAAAGGAAACTGATGTAATCAGACAGTTTTGGATATTTATTGCAAGTGCAACATCTTATTGAGGAAAAAAAAAATTATGATATCAAAGTCACTGATAAATTTAAAATTTGTATTTGTGCCATAGTCAATACTCTTTCAAGCTGTACACGAATGCATTTTAGTGGTTTGTTTTGTCATGTAGAGAAAGTGAGAAGTACCTGTATGATATGTTCGCTGAGACAGCTACACCTGTATGAGAAGAAAGGGAGCAAGAGTTATGAATGACTTTCAAATGCAGGTATGAAATTACTGTAACCCAGAAATTTGTGTGTTCATGAAACTTTCTTGAATTTTGCGAGGAGCCAAGAATTGCGAAAGTAAAATGCACGCGAAATAGAAAGCATTGAATTCCAGTACAGTGCTGTACACAGTACAAGTACAATATTACTGTACTAGTATGTGTACCATATTACTATTAGTGCACATTCAGTTTTGATACCTGTGTTTTATATTAATCTGCAGTGTATGAACAAATCCCTGTATACTATTGGTACTACATGTACATGCGTAATATACTATATGGTCAGCAATTCGTGAAAGTGCCATGCTGCCAGTGATTCTGGTTTTACAGTTTATTTTTTGTAAGGCTAATTTTATAAGCAGAGGTTTAGGGAGGCATGCAACATGCAACACCTGATCAGAAAGCATAGCCAGTGTGCACTAGAGCAGTAGGAGACCTCCACAGTGTTGGTATGATAGATAATTGCAAGCCGCCTATTTCTAGACTGCATACAGTGAGGACGAAAGTGATCGATGGCTGCTGCTGACACGTCACTGCATGCTTGTCATAAGCACACAAGCCTACATGAGTGGATCTACTGTAGTTTCAGTAGGTAGGAGATAATGAGAAAATCAATTCGGTGTATATGGGCCAGAATTTAATTTACACTGTGATAGCATGCACTACTTTTTTTTCCCATTATAGTCTGTAATTATGCACGTACTGATTTGCTCATAGATGATAGAAGCTGTATGGTAATCATTATTTGTTTATCACTGAAAAGTTGAATTGAGCATGATAGGAAATTTATACATCAGGAAACTCATATATAGTGCAAATGACATATTTTTAGGTCTTGCAGTATTCTGTCTTATGTGTACTCACTATTAGATGATTCTCCCATGTGTACATGTTGTATGCCTTGACTCAGAGCAATATTACAATATCCACACAGATTAATTGATATGCAGAATTCTCTTTACTAGATTATAACCTGATTTCTTTTTTTTTTAATTTTTGTACAGTCTTGGAACATACCAACATAAACAAACAATACAGTAAATTAAGTTTTTACAGTATGTACAGAGGTGCATAGTGTAAGGCCTGTACTCTGTCGAATTGTAGTTGACTGATAGACTTGTTAGTGAGTGAATCAGATTCCTTTTTTTTTTTTAATTCAGAAGATGATGTGTACACTTGTAAGTGATGTACAATGTATATACCTGGGATTTTTTTATCTTTTTAAAATTCATACATTTGTTGGAAGGGGGATGAGTGGTATTGGCAGGATTATGATTTGTCCTTGACTGGGCTTAGATGATGATATACTCCTTTACTAGGCATGTACAGCTGTATGCTCATAAATAGGGAAATACACTTGTACATGTTTGCATTGTATGATAAGAACAATGAGAGTACTTTACCGTCTACAAAATGTCAAAGTACATGGATCAAATACCCCTTATAAGTATTGAAATAGCATACTTAAATTACAGTGAGATTTGCTCTAGTGTTAAACCTATTCAATACAGTGAGGTTTGCTCATCGCATTCTTTATTTCATGTTAACAATGAGCAGGTGAAAAACATGTTTAGTGTTTTTTAAAATAGCAAGGCAAGGTATGAGTTTGATACCTAAAAGAAAGAAAGACTGATTCCAGAACATCTAATCCATTGATCTGGGAAGTAATAGCCCCTGTCTTTCTTTTATCAGTGCTAGTTTTATCATGTGTCCTACTTGGAGGCCACTTGACATACTCTCCACAGTACATTCAATTGATTGTAGGGAAAGCACAATGTAGGTCAGTTGCAAGGCTGTTCATATATGTGGGAAATGCATTTATTCCACTAAAGGGCATCAGAATCTACTGGATTTGGGAATTGAGTTGTTGGTGCTGATCGAGGCAAGAGATATAAATGACCAAATCGATTCACAGGTTTAGATTGAAGGAGGAATAAGAGAAAAACAGAGAGAGAGAGAGAGGGAGGGAAAAAATGTGTGTGTGTGTGTGTGTGTGTGAGAGAGAGAGAAAGGGAAAGTATAAAAAACTTAGTACAGTGTATGTGCAGTATATATACATACAATGAACAACATTCATTCCTGACTGTTATGTACACTGGTTTGTCAGAGGGTTCTTCAGACAGTGTTGCAGGTCCTTGCATTGCTATATGTTTCTTTGCTGCAGTACATTTCATCGGGTATAGCTTGGACATTTTTTATGCCTCCGCCACAAAGTGGTGCTGGAGGCATTATGTTTTCGGGTTGTCCGTCCTTCCGTCCGTCCATCCGTCCGTTACCAATTTTGTGGACAGCGTAACTAAAAAAACATTTGAAGTATCCTAATGAAACTTGGCATGTATATGTATGAGTGGGTGAAGTTGTGCCTATCAACTTTTGGGTGCACATGCTCAAGGTCAAAGGTCAGAAGGTCAAGGTCAAATGCTCAAAATTTAATTTTTTTCCCCATATCTATGCAATGTCTGAAGGTATTCTCTTTAAACTTAGTGCATACATGTATTACTGACCAAAGATTCTCCTGATAGAGTTTGGGGTTGTCAGGTCAAAGATCAAAGGTCAAGTGAGAATGTTAAAATTTTACTTTTTTCTCCATATCTCACAAATGGTTCAAGGTATCTTCATGTATGCATATACTACCAAATAGAGATTCTCTTGGAAGGTTTTTTTTTGCCAAAAGGTCAAAGGTCAAAAGGTCAAAGGTCAAGTGAAAGTGCTATATTTCACTTCTTCCTTAAACTTTAAAAGGGTCGAAAGTCAAGTAAAAATCCTCAAATCCCCAAATACATGTACCTACACTCTTAGACAATATAGCCATTCATCCAATTAAACCTAGTTTAAGGGAAGTGAACATTCAACACATTTGTGACAAACCTGTCACTTTAATATTTTGTCAATTATGTGAAACTGTCATCACACATTGTCAAGACATTGTACTATAGACCTATTAGGAGAACCATGCATTATGGCAGAGGCATACCAGTCGCCATAGCGACATTTCTAATTTCTGGTATAAAATCAAAACTTCACTGCATATGAACCCCTGCATCACAAAACCTCCCTAAAAATCAAATAAGATGATTTCCCAGGATATCTGAAAAATGTAAATAATGTATATTTTGAAAGAAAAATCATAGAAAATTGGGGTTCAACATACTCTCAGTAATTGAGCATGTGGCTTAAAATTTAGCATCTATGTTACCACTATAGATATGCAAATTTTATCTTTTTGTAATTGTTTAGCGATGTGTTACCATGGTAACAGCATATTTTGAATGAAAATCACACAAAAATATTGTGAATTCAGCTAAATCCTTTTACAGTTTTTGAGCATTAGGCTTGAAACTTGGCTCATGTGACTGCTATGATATGTAATTGTGCAAACTTCATATTTTGTTTTGTCAGACATTGTATTGCCATGGCAACAGCATTTAAAAAAAAATCATAGAAATTACCAGTCTGTTCTAATGTTTATCTTAACTTACTCAGTTTTTGAGCGCTTGATCTGAGATATATGGCACATGTTACTAACAATGAGCAAATCACATCTTTATTCAATGTGGAACAATGTATTGCCATGGTAACATTTTTTTTTCAATAAAAAGCATACAAAATTATTACTGGTTGAGCTCATTCCCTCAGTTGTAGTTGTAGTATTAATCACATTGAGTGATATAGTTTGATATCCTCCTTTGAGGCATGCAAAAGTGTGAATGTAAACTTAGCATTCGAGGTGCCTGAAAAGAGGATTAACTGTGAAGCCTTTTTCTCTGCAATAGCATTCCTTCCGTTGATATGTGATTTCCCATCATACATTTCAATGGGTTTTGAAATCAAATCTTGATGAGTTTGCAGCAGTTTATAGCTGGGAATCTCCTCTTCTAGAATATGACCTTAATCAAAGTCCTATATGTGACTTTTTGTAGGTTTTGTGATGCAAGGTACATAACATATATTGGCATAGCTTTCATATACAGCGTAAAATGTGAATGTTATCTCTCTAATGCAGCAGGTATGTTGTTCCGGAACATCTTTTGTAGTATAGTCAATGTGTAGGAGATAGAACTTGTTTCATGTATAATCTATTCATTAAAATCTTTCATAATGTATTCATTAGTATAGCAGCTCCTTTTACCCTTGCATGTCCCCTTCCAAATGGCAGTGTGAAATCCACAGCATTACTCTGCATGTTTTTCCTATCTACTCAAACTCTCACTATTTTGCAAATGAACTCCATGTTACTGTATTATATTTTATCAGTATTAGATGTCACACGATAATACATACACATAGTCAGTTGTTCATACAATGCTCATGAATATTTGTTCCATTTGACTGATCATGTTTTCATTTCCTTTAATGTTTTTCTGTTTGAATTTCATGTCCCGACAAATCTCCATCATGCTGCACTGTGTTATCATGATTGATACACAAACAATCTGCACCGTGAGTTTCATTTTCAAGTCACTTCATTTGCAGCTAATTTTGAATACATTATGCTTTGTTTATTATGCCTGTATCATGGATATGTCAGTGTCATGAGGGAAGGGATATTGTGATGAAAATGTGTTATTGTGCTCCACATTTGCCATCACTGTGCTCATCAATAGGTGCTGTACATGCCATCTCTCCCCTATCTTCCTTAACAAATATAACCCATTTCAACATCTAAACATCCTTGTTGGGAATATTGACAAACTGCAGTATACTGGTTCAGAATGCAAACAGCTGTACTTTAATAGTGTATCTAAGAGCAGAAATACAAAACATCTTGTCCATCAAGTATTGGCTGTATGTACATGTAGTTGCAATACTTTTCTCTTGTCAACTTTTCTTGGAACCATCGTTAACAGAAATGTTTGAAAATAGTTACTCCTGTCATGAGTATTTGTGTCTGTAAGAAAATAAAGAATGGGAAGTTTCTTGGTATACTACAGCAAATTCACATGTCTTCTCTTCAACAATTTAACTGATTCAGTAGAAAGGATTTTATCTTTGTTGGTATTCAGTGGGCTTTGCTTATTATAAAGACAACATGAAAATGGCAGTGGAAGCAAAAGGTAAAAATCAACACTGCTTGGGGCATACGATTGTGGTAGATGTGTTTTTTCCCTTGCAATCACAATACATAATACATGTAGCTGTAGTACCTACTGTAAACAGTTGTGAGCTATACATTATGTGTGTCACCCTCATGTATGTATGCTTTTAACAAGGAAGATGCAGCCTAGGCCGAATCCAAGTTTGCTACCAAGCTATACACCATGTAGCATCTGATATGGGGCTTCATTTTGTAGGACTTAAATTTGGAAAGAATACACAAGAAGGCACCAATGGTACATTCCAATTTGAAAACTAAACATTTAAAAAACAACAACGAACAATCAATATACTGTCAACTCTGCGTAATTTGATCTTGAAGGAACTGGGGAAAACACATGAACTCGGGCAATATTCGACTTCTTCGTGTAGAGGAAACACGGCCGCATGTAAACTAATTAGGCTTTGAATGTAAATTACCTTGGGACTTTTTATTTTCTTTGACTTAGCCAGTTATGCAGCATATACAATAAGTATGTGCTTTTGACTTACTTGGAGTTGACTGTAACTTCAAAAAGTAATGGAAACCATTCATACTATTCCACTATTGGACCAAATACATAGTAACTTGAAATATGTATTTGTATGCAATGCAGATGATATCGTACCAAAAAAGTGGCTATGTTGTAGCAAATACCAGAGAAAGCCAGTAATAGTTCATTGTTTTGTTCTCAGTACAAAAAAAAAAAAAAAAAAATAGTCCCATTTACAATAGAGAGATGCATAGGTTTGGTAGAAGTGTAAGCCATTTATAAAGAGGCAGTTGGTGGCAGTCTTACAGCCTATTCAGATTTGTTCATTTTAAGATAATCACTTCCTTTGCCAATCTCCAGGAGAGTACAGGACAGGTCAAGTGAAAATGCTCAAATTCCCAAATACTTGCCCCTAACAAAAAAGTCCTGTGGTACTCCCTGTGGTACTTGTCGGTACCACACAATGTACCACACACTTGTAATGTTACCACAGGAACTGTGTGGTACTGTACCACAGGCTTGTAGGGTACTCCCTGTAGTACTTGTCAGTACCACACAATGTACCACATAAATAAATGTTACCACAGGAACTGTGTGGTACTGTTTTACAGGCTCATGTGGTACTCCCTGTGGTACTGGTTGGTACCACACAATGTATCACACAAATATATGTTAACACAGGAACTGTGTGGTACTGTGTCACAGGATCGTGTGGTACTCTGGGATGTACCACACGGGCAGTACCACAGAACATTACCACAGGAAAGTTCCACAGGACCACAAGACAGTATACACACACATTGTCCTGTGGTATTTTGGGATGTATACCACACAACAGTACCACAGGACAGTACCACATGAATTGTCCTGTGGTATTTTGGGACGTACCACAGGAGAGTACAACAGGAAAGTACCACAGGATAGTACCACAGGACAGTACCACACGACTTGTTCTGTGGTATTTTAGGACGTACCACAGGACAGTACCACAGGGCAGTTCCACAGGACAGTACCACAGGAAATTACCACAGGATAGTACCACAGGACAGTACCACAGGAATTGTCCTGTGGTATTTTGGGACGTACCACAGGACAGTACCACAGGATAGTACCACAGGACAGTACCTCACGACTTGTCCTGTGGTATTTTGGGACGTACCACAGGACAGTACCACAGGGCAGTACCACAGGACAGTATCACAGGAAAGTACCACAGGATAGTACCACAGGACAGTACCACACGACTTGTCCTGTGGTATTTTGGGACGTACCACAGGGCAGTACCACAGGACAGTACCACAGGAAAGTACCACAGGATAGTACCACAGGACAGTACCACACGACTCGTCCTGTGGTATTTTGGGACGTACCACAGGACAGTACCACAGGGCAGTACCACAGGAAAGTACCACAGGGCAGTACCACACGACTTGTCCTGTGGTATTTTCGGACATACCACAGGACAGTACCACAGGACAGTACCACAGGATATTACCACAGGACAGTACCTCACGACTTGTCCTGTGGTATTTTGGGACGTACCACAGGACAGTACCACAGGACAGTACCACAGGACAATACCACAGGGCAGTACCACAGGACAGTACCACAGGAGAGTACCACAGGATAGTACCACAGGACAGTACCACACGACTTGTCCTGTGGTATTTTGGGACGTACCACAGGGCAGTACCACAGGACAGTACCACAGGATAGTACCACAGTACAGTACCACACGACTTGTCCTGCGGTATTTTGGGACGTACCACAGAACAGTACCACAGGATAGTACCACAGGACAGTACCACACGACTTGTCCTGTGGTATTTTGGGACGTACCACAGGACAGTACCACAGGGCAGTACCACAGGGCAGTACCGCAGGACAATACCACAGGAAAGTACCACAGGATAGTACCACAGGACAGTACCACATGACTTGTCCTGTGGTATTTTGGGACGTACCACAGGACAGTACCACACGAATTGTCCTGTGGAATTTTGGGACGTACCACAGGACAGTACGACAGGAATTCCTGTGGTAATTTTCAATGTATACCACAGGAGAGTACCACAGGAACTGTCCAAAATCCCACAGGAAAATCATAATATGGTGCTATTCCACACAGAAGTACCACACAGCAAATTAAATTCGTAAGTACAACAGAAAAATGCTAAAGGGTATTCTTTTTTTTTTCTTAACATTTTATACCAGAGGACAATCACATCAGGAGAATATCAAACAGCAGTACCACACAGGAGTACCACACAGGATAATTGTAAGGCAGAATCAACTGAAATTTATAACAAAAATACAAACAAAAAAGCACATATTAATATTCCTCAATTAATTGATAGATGAGTTATGCTGTGAATCATAACAATTGATTTGCCATTACTTATCCTGTCCTATACTCCTACAGTATTACCTGTTTAGTGAAAGTGCTGATGTAAAGCATGAGAAATTTCATAAGGACTTCTGTGGTACTCCTGTGGTACTCCTGTGGTACTCCTGTGGTACAAATTTTTACATAGCTCATGAATATTCATAAAAAGCACTCTAGATTTTAGAAAATACATATATGACTTAAAAAGTCAAAGTATTAATGATGGAACTTACTTTTAACTTTATGAAAGACTGTCTAATTATGTTATGTTATTCCCAATATCATAGATATTGTTATGAAAGTGTAATTTCATATCTTGATAACAAAGTATAATCGAGTTAGTAACCATGCCTTAATGCTTTACGGATAGACGGCCATATATATATGTACTGAGAGGGTCGATGGCTACCTAGGAATAGAATATGACTATATAGATCTATTATAGGACTAGATTGGCACTTGGCCATTAGACTCTCGTTTGAGGTTATATGTTAGGAGTAGGACAGGTTATTAAGTAGGGCCATGTTTGTCCTAAAATCCATCACTCACCTATCAGAAATATTCCTTGAAATGTGGCTAAAAGTCTCCCAGATTTTTTTTTTCGATCTATCCTGTGTGGTACTCTCCTGTGGTACCATGGAAATGCTGTGTGGTACTGCCCTGTGTTAATGCTGTGTGGTAATGATCGACCTGTGGTACTGTCCTGTGGTACTGTCCCAAAATACCACAGGACAGTTCCTGTGGTACTGTTCTGTGGTACTAGTCCTGTGGTACTGCCCTGTGGTACGTCCCAAAATACCACAGGAATTCCTGTGGTACTGTCCTGTGGTACTGTTCTGTGGTACCGGTCCTGTGGTACTTTCCTGTGGTACTGCCCTGTGGTACGTCCCAAAATACCACAGGAATTCCTGTGGTACTGTCCTGTGGTATGTCCCAAAATACCACAGGACAATTCCTGTGGTACTGTCCTGTGGTACTTTCCTGTGGTACTGTCCTGTGGTACCGTCCTGTGGTAATTACCACAGGAGTACCACAGGACTTTTTCGTAAGGGGCTCTCTGAAACAATTCAGCCATGCAAATGAAATCTGGTTCATGGAATGTATCTATACACATTTAGGGTTGTGCCAGTAACTTTCAAACATGTCATTTAAATGTTCATTTTTTCACCAGTCATGTAAAACTGTCATCTCAATGTACTAGACCTATGGGAGAATAATGCTACATGTATGGCAGAGGCACATCAATCGCCATAGCGACATTTCTAATTTTCACATTTTTAAAATGAATTCCTGGAGAGTTATGTGCAAGAAAGGTGGATTACAGATATGCATCACATGTTACCCCGGGGTACCACGTTGTGTAGCGCCACCTCACGTCCACTCGAGGACAGCCACAGAGAAATGCATGCACTGTGTGTGCGTGTACATAGTCATTCCCATGCCACTGCATGTTATACTACGCATGCATGGCACGCTGTGCTAGCAATAGCGTGCAGTACGTGACTGTAGTGCAGTGCAGTGCCAATGCAGTGCAGTGCAGTACAGTGCAGTGCAGTGCAGTGCAGTGCAGTGCAGTGTGCAGTGCAATTGGTCGCTGAGTCATTTTGAGCATTTAAGATTTTGTTGCACATGTCACAATAGCCTGACTGATATAAGGATTGTGAAGGAAGACCAGCCGTCACGTGAACTTTATGCCCATTGAGAATAATACAGATATGACATTTAGTTATGAAGATATGATCGATCATTTGACATCATCTTAATGTCTCAAAATGGTGCCTAGATGACGTCATTGATGAGTTCACATTACAAAAAGTGTTCTTTATCAAGATAATGACATGAAATGAGATGATGAAAATTTGATTCTAATACTGATACTGATTTCAATATTGATATACTGCATTCACAAAATCCATCAGGAAGAAATGGGAGTAAAAAAAAAAGGAAGATTCTGTACAGATACAATAGATGATACGTCTTTAGCATATCACCTTCAAAAAAAGCACTTAAATGGTAGACCACGTCTTATAACCAGTTGATGTCAGTGCAAATGTACTGTAATGCGCGATATTTCTTTTCCATAGGGCAGATATACAGTACATTGTATGTAAAAAAAAAAATACAACCGGATGTCTGCATTGATAACTTTCAATATATGTCTGAAAATATAACATCTTACCTATATGTTGCAGAAAACCCCATTTGATTTGGTTAAGTGGTCACAGAAAAATATGGATCGTTGTAAAGCATGTCATGGGTCTGTTTTTTCCAAGTTAAGCATTTGGATATTAACATGCTCTGCAAAGATCCTCATTTCTCTTTGACCACTGAAGCAAATCAGATGGGGTTTTCTGTAAGATGTGTGTAATAAGTTATAGTTTCATACCCTGAAATTGTATTTGGATTGATTCACTATCTTTAAAGTTATCATTGCAGAGGGTCCCATTGTAATTTTTTTTTTTTTTTTGGGGGGGGGGGGAACATACGGTAGATATATGTATTATTATCTTTTTTTGACAGTGCCAGTTTCTTTGCTTTCTGTTTGGTGTGGGGTTTACTTTTTCCTTCCAGAGTACATAAACATTATGATTTCACTATTTATAATTATTGTGGACACAAAACAAAATGAAGTGTATTACCATACATTCATAATGTACATGACGTGTTGCACTTTCACTTTTTCTGTGTTTTTCTATTGAAAACTTGGCAAATTTTCCCCAAACTTACCAGCTAGGGATGCTACCTTCAGAATAAAAATAACTTCATCAATGAGGACATCAAATTCTTCTGTTATGGATTTTTAGGTAGATTTTTCAAAATCTCAAGGGAAAGAAGGCATTAAAGTTCATAATGGAAAAATGAAGAAAACTCACCCGAAACATGTTGATACTGGTTGAACCAGCAAAACTGAAATGATTCTGTATAGATTGTTGACAGTCACATGTTCAAAGAAAAGCAATGTAGCAACCAGACTAACTTTGTAGAGCCAGTTTCATGCATTGTCTGTTCTTTGAACTACATATATAGAAAGTTTTCCATTACCGGGACAATATACATGTACATGTTTATATGGCTGTCCTTCGTTGCCGAAGAGTACTGTCTTATGTTTGATTTGAGGTCTATTTCAAGCAGGCTGTCATGTGGGCATCTGTTCGGGATCTGCAGTAATGCTGACAGCTGTTGCAGTGGAAAATGGTTGATGTAGCTGTGGAGTGTTGCTGGTCATTTGAATGTTGATATCCTGCTGCCGTTGCTCTTCTATGGCTGATGTTGCTTTCCTCAGCAGTCCTCTCCATTTGACTCTCTGCGGCGCCTCTTGGATCCACCAAGATACCATGTGATATACCAACTCTCTTCATACATGTATGTTGCTTTAAGACATCTTTGAAAGGCAGTTTTTTCCTCCATGACTCCTTTTATCTTACGGCTCTGTTCTGAGTAGAACACAGCTTTTGCCAGTCTGCTGTTCATCATCTGTCGCACATGCCCAGCCCAATGAAGTTGTGACACTGTTATTAGGGCTTCAACACTAACTCTGTGTGCATGGTGCAGTGCCTTAAAGTCTGGGATATGATCTTGTCGCATTGATCTTGAAGATGGATCATATAGCTGGAGTCCTGTCAGGGCCTTGATGTATCTGCAGTCTATTGCAGACACATCAAGGCCCTGACAAGACTCCAGCTCTATGGATGGTGCACTCCATGGAGTAGAGCAGACAGGGCAGGACTGCAGCTGAATAAACCATCACTTTGGTTTTGGCAGGGAGGTGAGAGGAAAAGGAGTGGGCACTGGATTAGTGTCTTTTGAACCATCCTCGGAGCCGCACTCCCCAAGAGACCACTCCACTAACTAGATTACTGCCGCTTGGCCGCACAGTGCACATGCGCAATCCTTGTCAACAGGCTGGTGGGTCTCACCCCTCCCTGGCCAGAACCTGGATTACTCCACGTGCTGGTGGATGGTGTATACTGGTGCATTACTGGCGCATTACCCATTGCTGTGCCTGCAAACAGGGAGGTGCCTCCCTGCTGCAAACAACACTGGTGCATTGTGATGTGCAGTGAACTGGTTGCATGGTCACATTTTGAATTTTGAAGCTAGTATTCAAGGTATTATAATTTATGTGCATTTGCATGTCCATGTACTATAAGATTTCTTAAGAACAAATGTACTTTGCATGCTATTATGGTGAAATAACTTTTACATGAAATGGAAACAAATTAACACAGACTTAAAAACATTTAATAATAATGATTAGCAGCACCAATAATAATATACTGATTGTAAGAATATGAAGGAAACATGAACAGCTGAGTAGTGGAACACAGGCCCTAATAATGTCTGATGATAATAATAATTTTAATACCAAGCTCAGCACAGAAAATACCAACCACAACAGCAACAACCATCATACAAATACCCATTCAGCTTTCAAGTAAGAATAAAACAAAAACAGAGAGACAGACAAAAAAAGCGCCATGGTGAATATCTTATCAGGTATACAGTGATACAGGACATGTGAGATAGTTCAGCTCTCACTGAACTCTCACATGTTTTCACCATACACCAAGCAAGGAGGCAAGTTATTTCACCAAGATTAGGTCCTATAGTAGTCTCCATCATGACCACTCTGTTGTAGATTCGAGCCCTCCTGCCTCAATATATCAACAGCATACAACAAAAAAACATTCAAATAGTGTTTTCATCCCCTGGAGAACTAAAATTGCTCACAAAAATATGTTAGTGGGACCAGAAAAAACATGTCTTGGCGGATGTACGCAAGTTTCCAAAAAAATGTGACAAGAGAACCAACAAGAGCGAACAATGAAGTGATACATCAGACTAAAGAAAAACCCCAACATCTGCTGATCTACAGGTGAATTTTGTCAGCACTAGTCAGGATTTACACTTGACATTGCGTCGTAATTTGATTAAGACAAGAGCAAAACAATGGCTATTGTTAAACAGTTACATTGTCAAAACTCAACTTCTTCTTGGCCGATTTTCAAAATTTGTGTATCTATCGAGAGCTGAATTCTTAGACTAGCAGGTCCCAAGAGTATATGCCGTGTGAGCCTGCATAAAGAATGTAAAACCCTCATACACGTCCTTGTGAACACACACGAGTCAACTGGCCTGTCCATACTCCTAACGATAGAGGGCCAAATCACCGCGGCCCCGAGGATCGAACATCAAACAGCAGTGATAACTATCAGACTGACCTCGTTACTTAAGAGGTCGTTTACTTGTTCGTTGGGGCACTGATCCCTTGTAATCCTGTGTTGAGTGATAGGGAAAACCCTCAGAATAGCATAGCTAGCTACACTGTAGCTAGCTAGCTAGCTAGCAAGCGTTTGGCAAAGGCAGCAGCTGCAGAGAGGCTTTTGCAATGGACTCGCGTGCACACAGCGATCGGATCGAAGCGCGCTTGCCCGTTGCGCGCTGTGTGTGCAAGTCCATTGCTCTCTGTGTGCGTGTGCTGAAATTACAGCGAGCTGCCTTTTGCAAAAGGCTAGCACTGTGCATACAAGCATGGTACAAGAGACACACATGTTATAACTGGTAACAGTGCATGAGTGTATTTACCGTACGCACCGTACGTCTTGCCGTATGATCCCTCTGCTACACTTTTTGATGTTTTTCTTATTTTTCGTGATGAACCTTCCAGTCTGACATGCGTCAATATGCGAGACACCCTCTGCTATGTATGACAGCAAAGATCGTACTGTACACTCATGAGTACGATATGCATGACACATGTACCACGATTGAAAGGCGAAACAATAGCAAGTGAGTACCGAGACAAGTCTCGCATTTTGCGTCTTCCATATTTTGTTGATGTCCGATGAATACCGTTAAAAGAAAATATAAAAGGAAACGAAAAATACAGCAAATACATGCTGCATTCTAGGGAAATTTTGAGCTGAAATAATACAATGTATGTATGACACACGCAATATTTGCGTGAACATTTTCATTTTTTTTTTTAAATTTTAGGTCCGAAATTAGGGGTGTGTCTTATACACGGGTGCGTCTTATACACGGAACTTTACGGTATATCAAACAAATGAATATTTTATGTGTTTTTGATATACTGTATGACTTTGAAGGAAGTCCCCAACAAGAACATGCATTTATTGTCTCTTTTGTAGTATCATAAAATCTCTTTACTATGAAAATCATGTGAGGTAATTAGTAGTGAGATGCGCTGGCAAAAGAAAAAAAAAGATGTGAATTCATCTGGAAAATATTTATGTGAAACTACCCTGAAAATCATCACATGAATAGGAAAGATCATGACATGCATTTGTACACATTGCCATTAATAAGGCATCAGCTGTACCAGTACCACTCGGCTTTCCAGCAATCTTAGCCCAGCAATGGAAATGCAGCGACACATTCCCGCACAAACTCAATGTTTGAGAATATAGGTATACATGTATTACAAAGTTGCTTTAGTTTACTGTTGAATGTATTGATGTACTATAGAATCCTTAAATCCTGAATGAAGTTTTCAATTTTTTTTTAAAACAAGAATAAACTATTATATGCAGCTTATGGGACTCATTTTTGTGCCTTTTGCTACTAATACCACCTGTTTTCTTTTACTTTGGCTACGTACAGGTGTACATTGCACCTAGCACAGTTCAGGGAATAATTTGTTTTTGTTTCCTGATTGTATGCTTACCATTACAGTTGATATAGTTAAAGAAAGATTGATGCAAACATAATTGCATGGCTTCATTTATTCATTTTTTTGTTTAATTTTATTTTTGCTTTTGTAGACTAACAAAAATGTTGGCAGCATGCACTGAACATTAAGGTATACAATATCAAGAGCCCATTAATACGTTTCTGTTACATTTAAGCATATTAGTGATTCATTCTTTCTGGTTGTCACCAGTTTGCTTTTAGCTCACTGCCTCAAATAACATTTAGATATTATTAGCCAGATGTGTTATGAAAAACATACATTTTGTACTTTGCCATTGAGCATAACATTTTTTGTTTTTCTTTCTAACACTTTTCTCTTTTTTTTCTTTTTTTAAAAACTTCTGATGACCATCAATATTTCCTTTCAAACCAACAAATATTTTTATGTTCAAAAGATGCAAAGTACTGTACATGCTTTAGATGTATTGTATATTTCACAGGTCTTTTATTTTCGTGAATTTCATGAGTAAGGTGCTATTTGCAAATTTTATAGTGCACAAAAATATCAAATCCGATCTCGACATGAATGCGACACATATGCAAGTTAATGTATTAATGTACTGATACACAGTACACAGTACAATATGAACAATTTAGGATGCATGATAATACAGTTTACTAGGTCTAAGTCTTGGCATGCATACTGGGTGAATGGATGCACTTATACTCCCCAATTTCTCCGTCCATTGCAGCTGCTCTACTCCACAATCCCGAGTTCTTCTTCTTCTTGAGTCACTATGTAGCTAGTCTCGTATCCGTCCAGACCAGTGTTCCACAAACGTTCTTACATGGGGACACAAGGCATCTAGCTCTTCATGGATACAAGGGGTTGGTAGGAGAGGGCAGGCTATGAGATGTTCCCTCATCTGTTCCGCACCACATTGGCAACTTGCATTCCCATCATCTTTATAGCTCCATCCTACAAGATTGGCTTTGCAAGGGCCATCGGCAGCTCTCTATTGATCCACATGGCCATGAGAACTCCCTGAGTGGGTAAAGGTATGTCTGGACTTCAACCTTTCCCTTGCCTTGTTGGCATATGATCAAACAGACGTTGTCGAGGGTCAGTTTCCTGCTTCAGTTCCTCTCCCTTGGATGCCACCTTTCTTCTGATGTCACAGGGTGTAATGCCACACAGCAGGTGAAGGTCTTCTGCACTGGTGGGTTTAAGGCATCTACATGTCGTAATGGCTTGGCAAGCAGCATTTATGGTCACTTATGGTGGCATGAGCTGCCATCTACACCAGACAGGAGAAGCGTACTCTGCAGTTGAGAAGCACAAGGCAGTAGACGCAGAAAGGACAGTTCTGGAATCTGCTCCCCACTTGGTGTTTGTTAATTAGCTTCTAGAGGATGCTGTTCCTAGATCCCACCTTTGCCTTGGTCTTTAATATATTGTCCTATCTATGGTGACACTTAACTGGATGGCTTTTGAGATGTGTTGGAGCTGCTTTCCATACCAGCTGACATGTAGCCAACAATCTGCTTGTCTGTTCTGTAGGTGGAGAGCACACAGCTGAGTCTTGTCTGGGTTTGCTCTAAGGTTGTTCGAGGCATAGTAGGGGATGAGGTAATCCAGGGCATTGCTGATAAACTCCTCCATTTCATTAAAAGAGCACTTCGGAGAGGCAGTGCACAGGTTGTCATCGCAGCATAGAGGAAACTTGTGGTACCTGGGTGAATGGGTTAGTCAGTTGTGTAGATGTTAAACAACAGGAAAGAGAGAACTCTGCTTTGCAGAAGACCTTGCAGAAGAGAAATGTGGATTGTTTTAATGCATGTCATGGGTCTAATTCTTTCCAAGTATTAGCACTTAAATATCTGTACAGTGCACTCCCGTTACAACGAACACAGTTATAACGAAATTTCGTTATAACGAAGTAAAACTTCTGGTCCCAAAATTATCGCCATTAAAGTCTATGGTGCAAAATTCGCTTATAACGAACACGGTTATACATTACAAAAAGTGCGGTGACATCCTCCATAGGAAACGAGCATTTTTAAATGCACCGCACAGAGCGCACAATCAGGTATAGGACATTTACACGGACTCTCGACTTTACGAACTCATACCTCCCAGAATATGTCTTTTTGCTGAAATGCAAATGTTTTTATGAAAATCTAGATTTCAAGCTTGCTCTACATGCCTCATTTGTAGAGTTTTGTGAAAATTTTACATCGGTACCTTTCGAGTTGAAAATTAGGTGTCATTTCTCACTCAAACGCAATCAGCTCTACGACAACACGCAATTTTACATTGATGGCGCGGTGTGCCAACTGTGAGCCTGAAGGCCATTTTGGGAAGGTTATTTTACTGCCATACCTGTTGTATTTGTACGATCAAGGAGGTTCTAGAGAATGGAGTCACAACCGTCTTATTTCCTTTGCTAGATGTTCGAAGCCGCCGCTCAAAAATATTTGAAGCATGTGGCAAACTGGATCTGCCGCTCAGATAGGAAGACAATTGACTCGTGTCTCATTGCATAATCACCAGCCACTTTCAAAGAAAGATATGTCTTTGTGATGGTAATTACTTTTCGCTATCCCTTCTTATAAAAGGTAGGTGGTACAGACACGAGGATGCGCGAATAGAAATTGAGCAAAAAATGCTGAAATAAAGATGAAAATTACTGGACTGGGCATACCCGGGCACTAATCTGATATATCTATCAATAAAGAATTAAACTTGAAGATTATTCCATATTAGTTTCATTTGTGGAAATTAAGCGGAAAAGTGATAAAAGCAGCTTTCCAGGATGGTACAGTTTTAAACATTTTCACATAATACAGCTCTGATTTACACTTTTGTGCAAATTTCTGGACGGAATAGACTTTTGTTTTACATGCTTTATCATTACGTGAAATTTCATTTTATTTAATAGATAAATAAGCAAAATATGGCCAACATTATGATAACGTTCAAAATGAATCTTCAGATTGCTCAGCAAGACGGCGGCTTGGAACATCGATCATCAAAGGCACAAGTGCACCTGTGGAATTCTTTTGTACATCAATAGAAATCTGACAACTGTTTGAATAATTGCAGCCAGTTGGAACTCCAATGTATTAAACCTCCTTGGTACAATGCACCTGCCTAGTAAGTTGCAGCAAATACTCACGTGTATTCATACTGAGTTTGGAGGAATTTCGTGAAACTTCGCCATCGGTACCTTTTCAATATTCATAAACCATGTCAGTTTAGCCCCGAGTGTATAACCCACCAATATGTTCATACACTAAAGCAATTGCGTGCTTCTCACTTGAATACGCTACGCTGATTGGCTAAATGTCATTGGCCTTACGAGGTCGCATCAGGTCAACGTGTGATCATGATGCAGCGCGTATGCAAATTCGTGACGTGACAATAGGTGCGCGCGTCTTTATCACTATTTAGATTTCATTAAAGGACAAGTTCACCTTCATAAACATAAGGATTGAGAAAATGCAACAATATTAGTAGAATACATCAGTGAAAGTTTGAGGAAAATTGGACAATCGATGCAAAAGTTATGAATTTTTGGAATTTTTGTGTTGGAACCGCTGGATGAGGAGACTACTAAAGCTTGTGAGTCATATGCGTACAACAGTATAAAGAAAATGTATAAGAAAATTCAACATATTTTCACTTTTTTCGCATAATAAAAGAGCACTTGACTTGCCTCTTTCTAAAGGCAGGGGGAATGATATTACCCATAACATTTGTCGGTAACGAGTCAGGGGAATGTGCACTTTTTTTCAAAAGATGGAATTTTGTGAAATTTTCTTTATATTTTCCTTATATTGTTGTACGCATGTGACATCTAAGTTATTCATACACTGCAGTATAGTCTTCTCATCCAGCGGGTACTGCACAAAAACTTCAAAAATTCATAACTTTTGAACGGATTGTCTGATTTTCCTCAAACTTTCAATGATGTGTTCTACTAATATTGCTACATTCTCTCAATCCTTATGTTTATGAAGGTGAACTTGTCCTTTAATACATTAGCTCAACGTAGCATTTGCGGCGCGTGATTGCATCATGAATATGTATTATTCTTTAATGCTCAACGCACTGTGATAGGTGGTATTCAAATGACGGATCTACGTCATAGCTCATTGTCTGTTTGTCACCGTTCGCGTGTAGATTTTTTGTAATGAGCGAAATTTTCGTTATAACGAAGTCTTTTCCGAGGGCCACTGACAAAGAAAAACAAAAGAAATTTGCTCTGTTATAACGAAATGCGGATCGCTTTCGTAAATGCCTAGTGGAACAAGCATTTATAGCGTCTTTGCATGGGCGAACGCTTCACATCACTGTGTGTTCGCTCTGTGTGTCACGCAGTTTCCGAGAGGAACTTGCATTATTGTAATACAATAATCTGAAATTAAATAAGGTTCATTTTTATTGTCCCGATGGTTCTTTATTACAAAACACACAGATTCTGATACACCAAAATGTCCGTTAGTTCGGAAATGAAATAGGGTTTGTTATTACAAACATGTTGGCGTTTTTACAAAGGTTCCTTATAAGGTTTGTTAATCCAACAATGAAATATGGTTCTTAATACGGCATTTCGTTAGTCCGAAAATGATAGGAATTCAAAACGTATGTTAATCAGAACATTTAAACAAAAAGTTTCGTTAATTTAAAAGTGAAAAAAGTGAGTCCACTAAAACTCATGAATTGCAAACCTGGATCGTCCTAAGATAACCAAACCTTCAAAATAACTAACCTTTCTCATTTTTTTTTGGAATTTTTTTTTTGATTAAAAAACCTTCTTCAGAATAACGAACCTTATTTAATTTTCGGATTAAAAATCTTCGGAACAACAAACCTTCGGAATAGTGAACCTTTCTCATATTTTGATTTACAAACCTTCGGAATGATGACCCTCATTTCATTTTCCGATCAACAAACCTTCGGAAAATGAACAATATATTTATTTCTAAATATGAACTTTCGGAAAAACGAATCTTCAGAAGAGCAAAGCTTCAAATGAACAAACCTTCAGAATCCCGGGAATGGCAAAACTTCGGAATAAGGAGCCTTCGGAGTGATGAACTTAAATAAGAAACGAACCTTTGGAATAGCGAACTGTAACCGAATCCTAAACCGTCATTTTCTAAACATGGTTGTGTGACAATATACAAACAACTTTGTGCTCTCTTTTAAATGTAATATTCAAACGAAATAAAAAAGGTACCACCCCCTTTCACATAGCTTTCCAGTGTATGATGAGTGTTCAACAAACAGAATGTGATATATAACGTGGTTTCCTTGTTTTCGTTATTTATTGTATTTGTTCGTTTATAACGAAATTTCGTTTTAACGAAAGAAAACTGCTGGTCCCGAGCATTTCGTTATAACGGGAGTGCACTGTACGAGAAAATAACAGCTTATGGAGTCTCATGTACATGTACCATTTGATTCGCAGTCATGTTGTTATCCTTTGTCTCTGAATGTTTCCACATGTTCCTTTCTTTGTTTTCTATCACTGTCTGCATGCATGTATTACCACTGCCCTTAATCATTGTACAACAATTTCTCTGTCATTCATTTTGTCTACACTTCGGATAGTTTGTGGCAGGTTTTAGGGAGCTCAAGAGATCACTTGCCAGTGGCAAGATAGCAGGTGATGGAAGAGGGAATAGGATTAGATCGTACAGAGAGAAATACGTTAAGGAGCAATCAGATAAACTCTCTCCGGTGATGGAATGTGTAGTGGAAGAAGAACAGTGTTTGCTGACAGTGACTGCACAGCATGTAGGTATACTGTATTCATCATGCATGGACTTTTCTTGTCCCAACACTCATGGAATTAAACCATGGTAATAGGGTATTTAAGATATTTTTTTTAAATGTAGATATAACTGTAAGTTCATTTTATGTGATCATAGAATTGCAATGTAACTATTTTTGGGCATTACATTTAAAAACCATGTTTTAAGACCAAAGTCAAAATGCCAATTCTCCAAACATTAAAACAACAATCACTTATAAGTAAGTACTTCTGAGACTTTAGTACATCAATTCAAAAAAAAAAAAAAAAAATGCTGAATAGTAAACACTATACTATCATTTTCTGTTGTTACAGTTGTATTATGAGTATTGTTTCAATGATTATGATGACTATCGTCATCATTGTCATATCAGTTGATATTCATCAAGTCTCCTTATTGAAATAATGCAAATGTGCAAGAGTAATGACGTGCAATTTTAATGTGTAAATGCCTGTGACCATTTAGCAAAAATGATAAATGAAATACAAAATCAGGATTTGATAGGAGATTCATTTAAATCTTCCAAGGGATAAAGATCAGGTATATTGTGATAAAGGAGAATGAAACCCAAGTATTATTGTGATATGAGGGAATGCAGCAACATTAGTAGAAAAAACATTGAAGTTTGAGGAAAATCAGACAATCCTTTCAAAAGTTGTGAATTTCCAGAGTTTTAGTACTGACATCACTCGATAAGGAAGACTACAACAGTTCAAGATGTATATTTTTACAACAATGTGCAGAAAATATAGACACAATTCGATATATTTCCACTTTTCTAGCATAATTTAAGAACATTTGACTTTAAATTCTTTCAGAAAGTAGGGGGAATAATGTTGTCTTAAATGTATGTCAGTATCTGTCAATAACAAGTTGAGGGAATGTGTATTTTTCATAAGAAATGATATTCTGTGAAATTCTCTGTATTTTTTCTCTATATCATTGTACAATTATACATGCAATGTCAGAAACTGTAGTAGTCTTATCATCCAGCGATGGCTGCACCAAAACTGTATAAATGTATACTTTATGAAAGGATTGTCTGATTTTCCTCAAACTTTTACTAATGTGTTCTGCTATTATTGCTGCATTTACTTAATTTACAATGGATATTAATTTTAGTTTCATTCTTGTTTAAAGTAAGGATTGTCTGATTTTCCTAAAATTTTTCACTGATGTGTTCTGTTTTTACTTGAGAACCCCATGACCCATTTTCACCAAACTTGGTAGGTAGCATCCCTAGGGGGTTAGGAAATCAATTTGTGAAAATGGGCACCATGCCCCACCCAGGGGGCCCCCAGGGGGCCCAAACCCCCCAAAATTAAGGAATATCTGCAAAAATCTTCTTCTCTAGAACCAGAAGTGATAGAGCTAAGTTAATACTATGAGTTAGTACATTGATGACTGTAGTTTCAAGTTTGTTCATGGCAGAATTAGGGGTGCCCCCCTTGGGACCCAGGGGAGGGGGTGAGGAGGGGTCCTAATGGGGCCTAAATTGTACATTTTTATCTTCTTCTTGAGAACCCCATGACCTATTTTCACCAAACTTGGCAGGTAGCATCCCTAGGGGGTTAGGATCTCAATTTGTCAAAATGGGCACCATGCCCCACCCAGGGGGCCCCAGGGGTCCCAAATCCCCCAAATGAAGGAATCTTTATAAATCTTCTCTAGAATCAGAAGTTATATATAGATTATTGCTGCATTCACTCAATTCACAATGGATATTAGTTTTAGTTTCATTCCTGTTTAAAGGTAGTTGTAAGAGCTAAGGGTTGAAGGGGCCTACATGTATGAGCAAGATATTCCACAGAATTGTTAACCCACTCCATACTAAATTCTGAAATCCCCATAAACTTAATACACAGACCACCAGGTTCTCGTATGGAATGGGTTAAATTGATTGCCTCCCCTGATGTTGTAGTTTGATGACTACATGACAGACTATTCAAGAGTAATGAAGTTTATCAGGTCTCCTGTCTTTGGGAGCAACCATTCAGATTGCTTCATGTGACTTATATCCTCTTTAAAGAGAGGGGGGGAAAAAGGGTCTGATGGACACGAACAGACAGAAGAAGGGAACATGTCGCAAAGTCTACTTTGACTCAAGTTACTCAAGTTGCTCAATTTCATTCATTGCAAATTATGTTAGCCAGACAGGTGTCTTGGGTAGAGCTTTTTGATATATTATTGCAAGCAAATTCCAAATGGTGGGAGAGGAATTTTGAGCCCTTTTAGAGCTGTGTTTTAGCTTTAAAATGTGAGGTTTTCCTCCATGACTATTTTCTATGAATTTCATTGTGAAATACAAAGAACTTGGGAAGTTGTTATTTTATCCTATGGTACAGAGTTCATTCTGATTTTTGTGGTGACTAGATTGCACATCTTTACAAGGGCATAATTTTGAATATATACTAGAGTAGCTGTTGAGATGATATTGGAATTGAAATTATAAAATCTCTGCACTGGGGCCATTCATGGTCACGCCCCAGGAAACCTGTCTTCCTAATCGAGAGGTGTCAGCCTTGCAGTGGCCTTGGTTCATCTGGCCTTATACTCTCCAGATGCCCATTACACATCTCAAGGGATATAGAGACTGCGCATTTTCCTCTATCACTCCTCGCCTATGGAACACCCTCCCTTCTTTTCTCTGTGAAATTGACAAACTGGATCACTTCAAAGCCTCACTCAAGACTCACATTTTTCACCAGGCATTCAATTGCTAACTCTCTTGGAGGAGTCTGCACCTTTGAATATTTCTGCAACAGTATGTACTACATTGTCCATGTATGGCACTATACAAATGCTGTAGATCATCATCATCATCATCACTTGAAATGTGTACATTACAATTTTGCCACATGTACCATTGAATTCAACTTGCCCGTCATTTCTTACAAATGTTAGGATAGTGCATTTGGTGATATTAATATTTTTTCAATATTATGTAACCTTAGTGAACACTTTTGAGTAAGTTGAATGAAGTGCAGTGATGGGCAAGAAAATAAAATGCAAAAGAAAAGAAAAGAATATTCTGCAAGTACAGTGTGAAGACCACTACAACTGTGATATCTGATGAATAAAATAAGGTGATATTATTCTCCCCAACTGTTTAATGGAATTGCCCTAAGAATGTGCTGTCTCCAATGCCCATGAAAGAGAAGTGAAACAAGCACAAGCACTTTAATTTGTTTGACCTGTTTTGAAGCATAGATCTGTATAGCTGGTAATATCCTGCCCCATAAATTTTCATGAAAAAAAAACTGTTGAAATTTTGATGTTTGTGGATGACTGTACATGAAGTTTTTAAGTAACACGATTATTTGTACTTGTTGAATTTTCAGTCATTTAGAATTTAGATAATGAATGAAAGAGATTGACCATATCTCTTTTGGTGGAGCAAGGCATTGTCCATTAAAGTAGTTTGGCAGTGGTACATATTATATACCCAGTCAAGTCCTTGTCATACCATACATCAAACAAGGTGTCTTGAGTTTTCCCAGGCAGTGCACTCTGCTGTGAAGGAAAATGAGATATATGGAAATTGAAATTGCTGGCCTTTTGTGGTATCAAATTTTTGTGTTTCATAACTTCAACAGCTCAAAATTACCGAGTCATCAGAGCATGCTGAGAAAGTTGTAACATGTAAAAGATACAACAGCTTTGTACAGTAGCTAAAATGTGATTGACTATCAAAAGTCAGTACCAATGACTCTGAACCGGACCAAAACACAACACTAATGCAAAACTTTTATAATGATCCCATTTTCAAAGTCACATATACCTTCTGCCAGTGTGGAATGACAATGAAACAGATGTGATGCATTTGCATGGAAAGGAGTGAAGTGCAGCCAGAATTTCATCCTTGCTCTTCTCTTTTATAAATCTCTTTTATTACAGTCAAGGCCGTAAATGCATGTAATGTGTTGTGTCTGATGAAAATGGTGTCTAGTGTATGTGGACAAGATTTCCTGCTGTGGAGGAGTTGAGTAACCGGGGCTGGCTGATCAGTGTACACAACACACTAAATGTCCTCATTTTTTATTTCCCCCGCCTTTTCACTTTTGTGTCAATATGGTTGACTTAATACCATATTAATCAATTGAATTAGTGAATATCTGTCGATGAAAGGCTTAAGTATACCATTAAAATGTTTCTTTATTGGTTTGGTTTGGTATGGTTTATTAAATGAAATGTTCTCGCAGCCAAAAGGCTGAATTGCAACATTTGTTCACACAATACATAGTTGATTAAAAAAAGAAAGTATTTACAATTTTCAAATCATTCATCACAATTTAAAGAATAACAATTAAAATCATTTACAACATTATTCATTATAAATGCGGTTACTTCCTTTTCTTACATTGTGTTCACATCTTTCCCCTCCCTCTCTCTCTCACAAACGCATACGCACGCGCAGACACAGGTACACTCATAAACACATACACACAATCATCTCTTCATCACATCCAATAAGTGACTCTCACACACAGAAACACATACAGACACTACAAATTCTCATTCTCCCACCACACGGCATTACTGATTATAAGTGTACATTCGTCACACTGAAACTGCGTTTTGATCACATAATGTTTACAAACAGTCAAATGTACAATGTAATAAATGTTTACAAATATTGATCGGAGTACAACAAAATTATAGATTCTGCATCACAAAATAATCTGATGCGGTGTGATATCATAAAATATGCCTAATATACTCTCATATACTCTCATTAAAAAAAAGATGGCTGCGCAAACCTGTTGAAAGGTTGTATGTTTTCCAAGTAAAGTAATATATTCTTTATTTTGATGTTATACATAAAAGGGAAGTTTTGAAGAGTGCATTTATGCTTCACTCCCTTCATACTCGGGTTTTGTGAAGTATGTGTTTAGTGCAAAACATTGTTGCATCCAGACTCACGTTGCTATAAGTGCTGTTTCAAAATGTGAGTAAAAGCGAACAAAAGGTGCATTTCCAATATTGGCAATTCTCTCTAAATGCAATTTATCACTTTTACGATTGGCGAGTCTCTCAAATCATGTTTACATGGGAAGCATACATGTAATTTATGCAAAATTGTGTATATTTACTACATGTTGTATGTAAGCTGAATGGCTTGCTACAATGGGGGTTTTTAGTTTTTCAACAATGCACATGTACAGTGCATGCTGGCAAAATCAACTCTTTCATCAGCTCAAAAAAAATTGAGCATAAACAGTATCCTAATAGACGCTGTTTTAGATCAGCGTTTTGGATCAGCGTTTCAAAATGCTGATTTTGCCGAGAAGTTGCAAATTGAGTGTAAATGCACCCAGTAAAGGACAATCTCTATCTGCAGTGGAATCTAGAAAGGAAAGTTAGTCTGTACATTATTAAAGCAGAAATAGGTTATCTTTGTGCAAAAGGAGTAAACAATATATTTGCATAAGTATTTATGAATGAAGAAGCTCACAATGTTTAGACTTTTACAGAAATATACTGTCTTTGCATATCATGGACATTGTTGTTTTGGTAGTGAACGACATTTCCAGTAGTGTTAATTAAAACAAAAATTTGAAGTAACTGTGAAATACTTGTAAGTTCCAAAATATCTTTAGTAATGCAGAGTATGAAGAAATTTATCTGGCATTGTAGAATGTGTGTGATGAATACAATAACTCCACAATGGAACATTCATGGCCTACTTGCCATTTTCCGCACTCTTCCTCCTCTGCTGACCTTTAAGAGATGCCATGATGACCTTTCTAGATCTATCCTGCCATAGCATCCAGCGATGTGCTTCACCACATATGAAAGAGCAAGGCCACATCACCTAACCATATTGCCTCAAAAACTGCAGTTCTCTCAGTCTACCTAACGGATCCATGCAGGATGAAGAGTTTTGTCAATTTCCCTCTAATGTCTCATGATGTCTTTTTTTTTACAAAACCAGTAAGAGCAGAAATTTTATTCTAACTCTCCCAAAATGGCAGCCAGATCTGGATGCTAATGGAAATGATGGTTGCTAATATAACAATCGCCAATACAATTTGGAGCTTTATCGTGTGAAGCACCATTTGATGTGATCAAGTACAAGCAGCATGAGTGGATTTTATTCATGAGTATTATCAGTGATATTGAAATAAGGGTCTTTTTCATATTCTTCTGTATCATTGGATATGTTATGTAAACATGTGTAAGAAAAAGCATGAAGCTCAATGTTGGGCTGTATTTGTGTGTGTGTGTGTGTGTGTGTGTGTGTGTGTGTGTGCTTGTGTTTGAAGCTTATAAGAAATAAAGATTTGATAACCACCACTTGAAATAATCATTTAGAAAATTAGATGTGAAAAGTGTTTATTTACAATACTGTAGTATGTTATAGATGCATAAGTGCTGGCTGCATTTCATGTCCACTACCCTGCCATACCTGCATGCCCATCAAATCTTCTGTGTGCTAGCCTCATTGAGCACATGGTCTATTTGGGAAAGGCAAGTCTTCCTTATATCAAGTCAATATTGCATCTGAGATGATTATGAAGTGATTGGTTATCATACTACCATTTGCAAAATCAGCTTGTCCAACAAATATTACAGTAATATGATGGTACAAATGTGAACATTCATCCAGAGATACTATATTCTCTAATGCACAAAAGTATAAAAGCTGTGTATAAAACCTTTGTCAAACAGCAATAACAAAAACAAAAACATTATGTATTTTCATTAAATACCTCTACTTACAACACAACAATTATTATGATCACCATATGAGTGTCTCTACCTGCTGGGTGGGTGGAAGTGATTGTTTGCACCTTATATTGGCCTTTATCTAGATGGCTCAGAAACGTCAAATGTGGACAGGATGTAATTTGGCCCATATCTGTGTGTTCAACTACAAGAGCTCTAAATCCTGTGCCACTGCCACTGCCACTACTGGGAAATTCATATTTAGCTTGAATGCTTCTGAGATTGTTTGTATTGTTACTTCGACACTGAATAAAAGATTGAAGTAATTAACATTTCAAGTGGTAGGGAAATATTTCAATTTGGGATTAGAAATTGTGGAGTTACTAGATGGCACAAGTTTAAGAGATCTCTTTTGAATATTTATTTATGGTTTGTAAGATACAGTCATGCAGTTATCCTCTAGGCAACAGAAAGAAAATAAGGAAAAGTTTTACCTTTCAGTACTCAGTGCAGACAATGTTTATGAGGCCTAATGAGCTCTGTGTGTGTGTGTGTGTGTGTGTGTTTGTTTGTTCCGGGAATGTTGAGAAAATGTTCACTTTCAAACAGACAAAATAGCGGGATAATGATCCTGATCCAAATACAATTTTTGTCTCGCCCACCGGAGGTGAAGGCGAGACTAAGGGATCCAAATGGCGTCCGTCCGTCGTCCGTCCGTCGTCCGTCACAAATGTTAAAGTTTACCTGCAAGACTCTCTGATGATGCATAACTTGGCAACTGTTACAGCAATGGCAGCCACACTTGGGTGATAGAAGCACTAGGGGTATCTTCATGTTATGGTGTTGTGGGAGGTCATGTGATGATGTCAAAGATCATTTGAGGTCATATATTAAAGAGTATGTGCAAGACTCTCTTTTCTATGTTAAAGTTTACCTGCAAGACTCTTTTGACAAATAACTTCACATAAGTTGCTTGGATTACCACCTAACTTGGGTCATAGATGCTCACTGGGGGTACCTTCATGTTATGGTGCCATTGGAGGTCACAGGATAAGGTCAAAGGTCATTTGAGGTCGTACGTTAAAGTTTACTTGCAAGACTCTTATCACACGTAACTCGACACATGTTGCTACAATGGCAATCAAACTTGGGTGATGGATGCACTGGGGGTACCTTCATGTTATGGTGCTGAAGAGGTCACATGATAAGGTCAAAGGTCATTTGAGGTCATACATTAAAGTTTACTTGCAAGACTCTTATCACACGTAACTCAGCACATGTTGCTAAAATGGCAATCAAACTTGGGTGATGGTAGATGTCTCTTGGGAAGTTGAAGGTTACCGCAAGGTCAAAGGTCACAGACAGGGGTCAACGAACTTTTAGGACCCAATGTTAAGTTTTTAGGGCGCATTTCGTTTATGGCTCATAACTTTTGATCCCTTTTGTCCGTTTGTGACCAAACTTGGATGGAAGATGTCCCTTGGGGAGGTGAAGGTCGTCACGAGGTCAAAGGTCACAGACAGGGGTCAACAAACTTTTAGGGCCTAATGTTATGTTTTTAGGGCGCGTTTTGATTGTGGCTCATAACTTTTGATCCCTATGTCCGTTTGTGACCAAACTTGGACGGTAGATGTCCCGTGGGGAGTTAAAGGTCATCACAAGGTCAAAGGTCACAGAAAGGGGTCAAATTTTTAGGGCCCAATGTTAAGTTTTTATGGCGCATTTCGATTATGGCTCATTACTTTTGATCCCTATGTCCGTTTGTGACCAAACTTGGGTGGTAAATGTCCCTTGGGGTGTTGAAGGTCACCACAAGGTCAAAGGTCATAAGCAGGTCAATTAACTTCTGGGAGTTATAGAAAATATGGATTCCTTGTACGCGAATGAGTGAGACACAATTTGGCACTTGCCTTGGTTTTTTTTTTTGGTGGCAAAAAAAAAATGATGCACAGAAATATCCTGCTAATTCCCAATTGTGATAATTTGTGAGCCATACTGTGCATGCCTGAAATCTACCAAATAGTAACCCTTGCCCTTTTGTTCATGCGCTGTTCAATTGTGCATGTTTTGAATGACGGAATGAAAAATCTTGAGATTTTTAGCTCCAGCATTCACATTCTCACTGCTGTGTAAATAATTGCACTATTTCTCAAATTATGGTAATAATTCAGAAATTATTGAAAGATTTCCTGGGATTTTAGTCACAATTTCCAGTGTTGTGGGATTTTTATGTCCACACGGGCAAAACTCTTGTGACTTGGATACCGATGCAAATCTCAAGATTTGTATCCTGCTAATTATTTGCATCAGTGTGAATCCCACTCATGATCCCGAGACTTTGTACATACAATATGTAGGTCATGGTTTTAAGAATCAGCTAGATAGTTTTGTATGGGCCATATGACTTCATCAGTTGTGATAAGAATACACTATGCCATTTGCATGATCAATGCTGTATGCTAAACTGCCTCGTGTATATGAAACTAGTATGAGGTTGAATACTACTGTACGGGCTGAAATTTTTGGTGTGGTTTTATTGTCACGAATTTCGCGTATCGCCTTTGAACCGCGAAAATAACAACACGCGAAAATAACAATGCGCGAATGAGTAAGTTCAGTTAGACCCTCGCAACCTCGAAATTAACAACACGCGAAAATGTCCTCCAAGTAGCAATTCGCGAAAATATCTGTATGCAAAAATTTCAGCTCGTACAGTATTAGGGGAAGTCTTTGTGCTGCAGTGCTGGGTCACTGAAGGCATCATGAGCATTAGCAAATGGCTGCCCTCATACTATCTTTAATATGTTAAGCCTTCGCGTGCATGGCTTTGCCTTTAGTACATTTAAAAAGGGAAAAGAAACTATCAGTATTTTTCTTTCTTTACTTATGCAATTTTCAGAAGCTGTTTGTATGCTGCTCTCTGAATTAATCTTATACATGTAGATCACTCTGCTTTATAGGACAATGTTTTATAAAACACAGCTGCTGTGATATGATATGTACAGAATTGTGAATTGTCATGCATAGACAGCAGCTATTTTACAACATATGTAGATCTTACAACTCAAAACCTTTTTAAATGTATACAGTTGAAGGTTTCATCAAGAGCTGTTCTTCATTGTCTCCTCTGAAACTGATAGCGAATGAAAGTTATTGTTATAAAGCCATGAATTTGCGTTCTGACCACCAATAAACATGTTGCTCTTTTTTTTTGTCCTTGCCTACTGTACAAATGTATGCAGATTGCTTGAAGCTCATGAAATCGAGTTGTCTTTGAATCTTTGAAGATGTTCAGAAATTTGTGGCATTTTAATCTTGCTGCAGTACACTAGCTTGTGTCATATACAAAGCATTTATGGTTGAATCTTTTCATGTTTTACTTGAATATCAAAAACACAGTAACTTTTTTTTCTTCTTCTTTTGTAGTGCAATTCTTGTGCAATTTCATAAAGGTGTGAAGATGTAACACTATAGCATTGGGTATTGATAATCATGATCTGTGTTGGTTCTGTTAATCTGATCGACAGTGGTAGAGCTTGACTTCATGCAGTTTTGTGGGACATAGTACCAGCGCCAGCACTTGAACTGATCTTGAAATCATACACCCAATGTGGATAGTACATGTAAATTGTTTGTTGGGTACATTGTGTGTGTGCAAGTATCATTACATTGTATATCAGTCTATATTTTTATGTCACATTGCCTTCTGTGTATCAATCAAGAGAAAGAATTGTTGCAAAAGGAGACACATGATGTGATGACATCAGTCCCTTTTGGCTTTGACTGCATATGTTTACAGTCATGCAAACAGTGAACGGTCAAGGTCAACATTCACTGTCATATTTTAGTGGTCAAAACGGTCATTTGCAGTAATTACTCAAGCTAAAAACGTCAACGCTGGATAGTGTAACTTTTTGGACAAGATAGAAATGAAGTGACAATTATTTGCATGAAAATGATAATGGGGATAATCATTCACAGTTCAAGGTCAAAGATTGCTGTCTTTTTCTGAAAATGTGATTTTTTAGCTATGAGAAAGATGGAAATAAATTAGCAAATAATTGTCTGAAATTATGGAGGAATTCAAAAGGTTGCTAAAAATGAAACTGATATAATCTTGACTCATCAAAATTAAAATGTAGGGGCATGTTCATAATGCATTGATCAAGTTATTGCATAATAGATAGAGCCATCTTACGTACGTGTAGTTGACTGTCAGCAATAGTCTGATTTCTCTATATTCTAAGACTACATGTGAAAGTAAGTTGTAAAAGTTCTGAAAAAAATCTTGTATGCATAGCTGCTTTTCCCTTTGTGGTCTTCACCTCTGCACTGCATTCATAAATTCATTAACAAAATTTGAGTACTGTGGATTTGCTACAAAGGAGATTTTCAAACAATTGGGTGCGCTGTATAAAACTTGTTCAGCTAGATTAATTCAACTCACTAAATGTGTATTGGAATGTTTGTAATGTCAATATGTGTATATTTTTGTGAGTATGTCACAAACTGTGACAATGGTGAATTCTTAAAGTGAGTATGATATCTATCATAAAAAAGAATAAATGCATGCGTGTGATATTTTCGTTGATGTGACATCATACTATGTACAGGTTGTGTGTGCTACAGCTGGATTCTGTATTTTTGACTAATCTCATCTCACTCTACAAGCCTACGTACATTGTATAGTAATTACACATGAGGGCTACACTACAACCTATAAAGCATCAATGAGTCAGTATACAATTGTACATTGTATGCAATTCCATTAAACTGTCGTGATTCAGTGGAAGGGCATGGTATGGCTTGATGAATTAATGACAGATATGTTAGAATTGACCAGCTTTCTGACATTGCTCTCTTGCTACAGATACAGCCTGATGTTGATGATCTAGATAATGGAGCCGATGAAGAGGGAGACACTGACTCCGTTAAATCTGAGATCAAACTGGGCAAGCTGCAGTTTTCTTTGGATTATGATTTTCAAGAAGGAAAGGTAATTTTCAGGAAAGTGGAAGAGAGACATAGTAAATGTAGATATTTGCACAAGGGAAAAAATGTTGGCTCTGTGTTTGAAGTGTGCATGGTGCTGTAAATGAGGTAGCGAGGTTTGCTGTAAGAGGTTCAGGAGTTGTATCGTGCTCGATCTAAACTCTGAATGAGTGGTCACTAACGTTTAGATCCCTGCAGAAGTGGTATGAGGCGCGCGCTGTGCATACAGTTTACTATGTTAAACTGACTACCTGTTGAAATTTCTGAAATATGGCAAATCATACATCAATAGAAAGCTAAGAGCATGAACAATGTCAATATATATGGCATTTTAGATACCCGAAGGCTTAATCAGACAGAACCAAAAAGCCGTATTCTTTTTGCTTTCCTGACCGAGAAACAGCTATGATTTCGGCTCCCTTTTGGATGACATCAGTCGATGTACAACTGATGGCCTAGCGGCAAACTCAACTGCAAAACAAAATGATAGCGCGCCCGAAGCTCCGCTCTAAACCATCTTTGCTGTGAAATACAGTATTTTGCACGGCATGCGTGCATGTTGGTGTTTGCGCAGAAATCAACCCAAAGATGATGAACAGGCGGCTTTAGGGCATTTTATCCTCACTGAATCAACTCTAGTGGAATGTCCAAGCCTAATTTAATACCTCCTGTCTGACAAAGAACAGTTAATCACCTGGAAAGAAGTAGAGATATGTGAAAACGACTGAGCAAAGTTCTAGAGATCTAGTATAAAGAATGACTAAGACACTGAACATTGCAGGTAAATTGACTGTCCTTCATCAGACGTGAAGCATAATCTAAATGGAGGTGAGTTGTATGGAGAGTGCAGACCTCTATGGAGATCATTGCCCAAAGTAGACAAGGCAACGGGATGTTCATGTGCATGGTAGTGCATTGTGGTGTTTGATGACATCCAGGTGTTCTGTTGAGGGAAAGGAGCATTCTAATTGAAGAGCATAATAGATGTTTGGAGCATTAGCACAGGTGTTGGTGGGTTGTCTGCAGAATGCGGAACCATATAAGGAATAGATAGGGCAGACGTCTGTGCTGTGGATGATCTGCATCATTGTAAGCGTCTGTTGGAACCAGCGATGGGTGTAGTAGCAAGACATAATCCTTTAAGATCCGTACTCTCTGTACATGAATCACCTCCACTTAGGTTACACCTCACTTATGATGAAGGACAGTCAATCTGCCTGAAATGTCAAATACTTATAGAATCTTAGTCATTCTTTATACTATTGTAGATCTTTTGAGCTTTGCTTTGTAATTCTCATGATTCTCCATTTCCTTCTATTAGTGTATAGACTATTACATCTCCTTGACCTACATGTATCTCTATCCCTTTCTCTTTCTATTTCTTACTTCCTGACAATTTAATGGTCCTTTCGTCCAGAACCACCTCACCACCTTGCAGTTTTACAGGGACTAATTACTTTGTCTTCTCTCCCACTCTTCCTCTTCCACAGGAGTCCTTTTCAGGACTACACTTTTCTTTCTCTTCCACAGCTTTTTCCAGAGGAATGATCCTTCCTAGATCCACCCAACCCCTGACCCCTCTTCTCATTTAATATTGTAGTTTTGATTCTGCATGTCACAGTCCACGTTGATAACCAACTTCTGTCATCTCTCACCTCGTTTTTGTAATATATTGTTCGGAATGACACATCTTCTTTGCTTCTCTTATCTCTGTGATTTTCGTACCTTCTACTCTCTCTCCCTCCTTTCTTCCTCTTCTCACTGACTTCCGACCCCTTTACCTGGTTCTCACTCTATTCTTCTTTTTAACCGTCCCTGTCTCCTATTCTCTAACTCCACTAGTACAACTTCAACTTCCAGTGAACCGTTGCCTCTCAATTGTCATTATTTGCTTTCCTTATGCTCTCCCTATGTCGCTTCCCTCTTCGAATTCCACTCTCCTCTTTCTAAAACCTTCTTTCACCATGCAATAGTTCTTTCAATGACTACAAACACAGAGCGACAAGGTGTTGCCACTAACCTCTCTTCCTCAAGAAATATTGGTGTTTGCGTATGCCATATGTTTGTTTTGAGAGAGAATTTTTGTACTCATTTTATTGCTGTTGTCTTACAACAGCATGATATCTGTTGTCTTACAACAGCATGATATCTGTATCCTATGTTTGAGTGCCACTTTGTGACTTGAGGGTTCAGTAGTGAGATGGTGTTCTCTTGCAAACAAACATTCTTGAAACAGAGGTGATTCAGTATTGTTATACCTGGTCAGTATGAAAAACTGGAGTAATTTCTGTATTTACATATTACATCAAAATTTGGAAATTGATATTTTTTTGAATGGAACTATTGTACATATACATTTTAGCAGTCAGAGTTATCTCTAGCATGAATTTTGATTTAATACTGGTGTCGAATTAAAGTACTGGTACAAATTGAGTCAACTATGCCAGTTTGTAATTGGGTAGAAATGATTATTGTGCAAAACCCAATATCTCTCCAAATGTTTGCATCTTTGTTTTAATTATGTAGGTCACTTGAGTAATGTCAGTATGAAATTGTCGCAAATGTCCACACCATGATAAGATTCCATGTTGACAGTGCACAAAATGTACAATATGATGCAAAGCAGTACTGTGTTCGGAAATCTCAAGTCTTTGTCTCTTAATTTGCACATCTCTTGTTTGTGTAATGCTGACAGCTCAATGTTGGAGTCATGCAAGCCTCTGAGCTGCCTGGCATGGACTTCTCTGGTACTTCAGACCCATATGTCAAGGTCTACCTCCTGCCTGACAAGAAGAAGAAATATGAAACCAAAGTCCACAGAAAGACACTCAATCCTGTCTTCAACGAGACCTTCACATTCAAGGTAGGATAAAAGTTTTATACAGGGTTCAACTGTGTGGCTGTATTAATCAATTTATTTGTTTATTTATATAGTGTACATCTTTTTTTAATGTTTCCACCACGAAGTGTCGCTGGAGGCATTGTGTTTTTTTGTTTTGGTTGCCCATTTGTCCATAATCGAATTTGTGGGAAGTGTAACTTAAGAACAGTTAGAGGTACCCAAATGAAACCTAACATATGTATGAGTGGACGAAGCTGTGCCTATCAACTTTTGATTGCACGTGCTCAAGGTCAGAGGCCAAGGTCAAATTCCTAGAGTTTCACTATCTCCCCAATGTCTATGCGATATTCCAAGGTATTTTCTTGAAACTTGGTGTATTACCAGATGTCAAAGGGGTCAAAGGTCAAGGGTCAAAGGTCATATAGCCGTAGCCTTTGGAGGTGAGCTATTACGATCACTCATTGTCTGTTGTGCGTAAACTTTTTATGCCTCCGGCAAAAAGTGTCGCCAGAGGCATTATGTGTTCGGGTTGTCTGTCCTTAAGTCTGTCCGTACCGGTAATCAATTTTGTGGACAGTGTAATTTAAAAACCGTTCGAGGTATCCTAATGGGACTCATTTAGGACTTTTAGAATTCAGGAGACAAATTTAAGAACCAAACATTATTTTCAGTTTTTCTAATTTGAAATAACAATTCAAATAATTTCTACCATTTTTGTAAATATTGCTTTTCTAAGATGTCATTTAAACTTGGATTTGACAGAAGATTCTTCATTTTTTTCCAACATTTTTGGGCTCTCTTTATCTTTGGGACTACAAAAACATTATAGAGATCAATGGTTTATTTTTGCAAATTCATATTTCTTATTTTGTTAAACTTTTCTTTTGTTCTCATTAGTTGTAGAAGAGCACTTACCCATGAATGACAACTTGTTAATAGTGATATTCATAGATATAACACAAGGCAGGCTTCAGGATTGCACTTACCCCGTGCAAGGACACAATTTACTCTTAAAACACTAGTACATACTGGATCCAGGTTTTGGAATCCGCTTGGTGCAAGCATTAAACATATTTCAAGTAAATCAGCCTTCAAGCGTAGGCTTAAGTCTCATCTTTTAAATACTTATAGTGTTGATTCGTGATGTCGTTAAAATAATGTTAATGTCAATAACTGAAAGTAAGTCCTGTATGTTACATTACAGATGCATATACTTTTATGTCAGACTTCCCTTTAAAAAAGAAAGAAAGTATCAGTGTGTAATATTATTGAAACCCAGTTGTCTTCTTGTCATGTTTTGTTTTGTTTTGTTATGTTTTGTTTTGTTTTTTTGGTTTTTTTTGTGTTTTGTTTTGTTTTTTGTTGGGTGTGTGTATTTGTGTATGTATTTTATCGTCTCACATAACCCTCTCTTTATCTTTCCTTTTCACCCCTCCCTTCATTCCTACCCTTGTTTTATGTAAATAATCTCCCTTCACCCCATTGCACATAGCCTCCCTTGTTTATTCCCTGTTTTCGTTTGAGATTGTGTATTTTTTGTTATTTTTTTCCCACTATGTATACATATATATATATATACATGTATTTTTTTTCTCTCTTTTATTCATGAGGGACCTTATCTTGCAAGCTATGCTTCATTAAGGTCTCCTCGTTTGCCTTTCTTAAAATTTTGTTACCCTTTCTTATCATTTCACATACACATGTAATTATATATTTATGTATTTGAAAAAATTTTAGTGTTAGTTGTTGTTCCTATATACTCCTGAAAGAAAGTGTCAATGTTATTGTTATGTTATTGTTATATTGCTTATTGTTGGAAGAAAGACAAATGAATAAATAAACTTGAAACTTGAAAATTGTTTGTCATCCAGACAGTGTAGGTTTAGAGATGAAAGTATACATCATAGTGTTCAACAGTATTATCAAGAGTGACATGAATATCATTTATCTACCAATGCTATCACAGCTTGCTTACAGTAAGAGCTTACAGAATCTTTGAGAAGAAGAATTGTGAAAATCAGTGGGCATTAGTTGAGAACAGTGCGAAAGTATTTTATCTACTTTGCAAGCCTGTTTTATCTATAAACACCAGGTGCCATACAGTGAGGTGTCAAGCAAGACTCTGGTCTTTGCCATCTACGATTTTGACCGGTTCTCGCGCCATGACATTATTGGGGAGGTCAAGGTGAAGCTGAGCCAAGTTGACCTCGGGAGTGTTGTGGAGGAGTGGCGCGATCTGCAGAGTGCAGAGGTCCCAGGGGGTGAGGTGAGTATTGAACCAGCAACCAGAAATTCAAGTATGGTCTCAAAAGTCAAACATTCACAAAAAAACAAACTTGTAACTGCTTGCTTTCCTTGTAACAAATGTGGGCAATGTATATCTGCAAAGAATAGCTATACATGTATAGAATATCCTCATCATCTTAAGTTTTCAAGAATATTACAGCAGGGTTCTTGCCAGGAATTTCCTCGTGCTTGTCAGGGCTGAAGATGGATGAATTATGGGCAGGTATACACCTTGGGGGTGGATATGGGGTGGGGAACCCCGTGCGAAGCTGATTTAATGGTGTGAAGGTGTCATTGCCAATTTGCTCAGACGCACTAACGACTTAATGTTCGAAGTCAGTCATCGAGGAATTCTCTGGATGACAGAGCTGTACACTCGAGATCTAGGTTGCGCCACAGTCCCCCACCCTTAATAAGGGAGGGGTTTTCAGAATTGACGTAGACGGCTTCAAACACAACTTCAATGGCAAAGACGTGCGCATCTTAGACGAGGAGCCTCGGTGGTTCGAGAGGGAGGTCTGGGAAGCCATCTGCATCAACTCTGAAAACCCCTCCCTTAAATTAATAAGGGTGGGGACTGCGGCACATCCTCTCGCGTGTGTGCAGCTCTGTCCTCCGGAGAATTCTTCAACCTGACTCTGAACAGTAACGTCGGAAGTGCGTCTGCGCCGGTTGGCAATGACACCTTCCCGCCATCAAATGAAGCATCCAGGAATGGACATGAAACCGTTCTTGAAATCAAAACAGTAAGTCCAGATGAATTGATTTAATTTTGTACCTTTATTGAACGATACCTGGATGAATCAGAACTTACACCTATCTTCAGATTTACAAACCTTCAGAGTAAAAAACTATAACTGTCGTGGAGCCATTGTGTTAATCCGAAATTTCGCTGGCAGTAAACTAAACACAGGCTTGCCTAACAGCCTCGTCTGAATATGGAAACATTGGAATTGAATCATGAACAGATCCGGAATCAGAATAATGTGGCAACAAAAATCGAATCTGCATTATAACTATTGTACATATTGTTTGGTTTTTGCTTCCCTCTCAAAAAAAAAATTACAACAACAGAACAGAAGCACATAAAAAATGTCAACATTTGAAGAGAAAAGTAGTTGGGGTGGGGGGGGGGGGAGAGTGCAGTGAAGGAAAAGAAAAAGAGCACCTGCTAAGAAGATGAGGTATTAGTAATTTGAGGGGGGAATGCCCTGTTGTTCACTTTAAGGTCTGCATGCAATATTCATGATTAATTTTATGCTGGAAAAGCACAGCTCCTTAAAGCAACAGCATGATGGAAAATGAATGGAAAAAAAGAAAAAAAAAAACTCTGCCATAATTCAGAACCGCAAGGGCACCTTCACTCCCAATAAACGAGATATGAAACTCGTCACACTGAAGACGAGTTAGGTGATACGCTTGGGGTCATCAGATGTCGGTCATCTGTGATCGACAAAGAAAAGAATGTGATATAGCGCCTTGAAGTTATATTGAGATGTGCAGAGGATTTTATTTTGACCTACATTATTCAGATCTCTTTTTTTTTCTGTCACACAAACTAATTGGAAATTCCGTGCGTGTGCGACTAAGTCGATTTACAGGCTTTTTGAGTACGTACAGTGCATTTACCAAGTGATCCTCGACATGAACAAATTAAACATGACAATTAAGTGTTTTGATAACCATCTTGACTTTAACATTAGCCTTTTGAAATATGACCTTTGACCCATATATACATAACCAATATGACTACCTCTAATCTTGATATCATAATTTAATATGATCAGTTGAGAGAGTTCATACAGCTATATACAAGCCTGTGAGATTTACCAGCAGTAAAAGCAATGAAGCATCCAATACAAAACAAAGGGATATAGAGCGAGTATGTGGGTTTACATGACAATGTGATTTATACCTGGACAAAAATGGCATTACCTCAATCAAAGAAAAAAGGCAAAAGAAAAAATATTCTTGCTTTGCATCCTATGAGGTTAATTATTCGAAAATTCACGGGCCCAAACGTACGGCTCCGGCGAAAGAGACAGCGCCTTTAACCATCTAACTAACTGAACGTAAGCTTATACGTAAAAGATAAATCATGACGATCACCCGTGACACATATTCAAAGGGGACAGTTAGAAGTGGAAGGAGTGCTAAGCATATTGTCTCATTAATTCCAAATCAATGACGCCCTTACATATAGCCATACCATAATTTCGCATCTAAAATCAATGGTAGTACTCTTGCACCATTACTTGTATAGGGCATAAACTTTGCTTTATAAGCTTTGAGTGAAACGTGTCATAACATAATTCTGTAATTCCATCAGCAGTTATTAACTTCATAAAGAAGAAAGATATATCAAACTGAACGCTTGGCACCTAACTCAGGGGGATTATAGCATGATACTCGGTTCTTTACTGCCCAGATGCCAACAACACCCATCACTTACGGCTACTCATAGAGAAACAGGTATGACAAAAAATAAAGTTTTGCCTTTTCATAGGCAGAACGACACAGAATCCCTTCAAACACTATACTTGGCATGGTGTGGCATGAAAGAGCTCTTTACTAATGCTAAACAGTGTATACCTTCCACTCATGTGGCACGAGATCCCTCTCCAGCAAAATAAAGCCTGTCTATGTTTCTCTTCCCTTTCATCCCTTTTATCTTAGCTCCAGAAAGTCTAATACATTTGCTTCATTTGTCACACAGAAGGTTATAGATTGCCCTTATGCAGTTTTCCCCTTGCCACCTTTCATTTTCTCTTTCCTTTTATCTACGTTTGTTTTTGTTATACTGTAGTTGGGAATGTCTACATTTACATATCACAACTTGAGTAGGGATGAGAACAGAATTAATTAACTCTAGGCAAGGTGTATAGCGTCTCGCTCATCTCTTTGAAATTTCAGGTTGTTATTGTTCGACCAAATAACGGAGTTGCAGACAGGCCTGTCATTTCTCTTCCCTTTTCGCTGCGTTTGTTTTGTTATACTGCAGATGTGAATGTTTACACTAACATAACCCAACTTGAGTGGGAATGAGAACTGAATTAATTGACTCTAGGCCAGGTGTATAGCGTCTCGCTCATATCACAGAGTTACGAGAGAAGTTTACTCATTTGCATACGAATGGACGTGTTTGTGGTTTAAAATCAAAATGTACAGTGTTACCGACTGCCACCAGGTATACAGCCAAGACACGAATACGAATGCATTAGGCAATACGAATGAGAGTTAGCGACCATGAAAAGGTAGTGGAAGAAGTAATGATGATGCCAATATATTTCAGCATAGACTATGAGCACACAATTTCGATGTCGAGGTCAGCAATTCAATAAACCATGAATGTTTCAGGACACTCGTGTACAAGACACGGCCCAAACCACAGATTTTTATGCCTCCGCCACGAAGTGGTGCTGGAGGCATTATGTTTTGGGGTTGTCCGTCCATACGTCCATACGTACGTCCGCATCCATTTACGCGATAACTTGAGTAATATTGACTGGAATTTTACCAAACTTGGTCCAAGGATAAAGTATGATGGGGCAATTACTTGATTAGATTTTGGGTGAAATCGGCCAAAGGTCAAATCATGAAGTTGTATCTGTTTATGCGATAACTGTAGACTGGATCAAGCAAATTACACCAAACTTTGTCCAAGGATGATGTATCGTGGGACAATAAATTTTTGAGTGAAATCAGACAGGTCAAAGGTCGAAGATCAAGGTCAAATCCTAAAATTTATCTTTTTATGTGATAACTCAAAACTGGATGAAGCAGCTTTCACCAAACTTGGTCCAAGGATGATGTATGACACGGCAATTAGTTGAGTAGATTTTAGTGACATTGGCAAGAGGTCAAAGGTCAAAAGGTCAAGGTCAAATGCAAAAAATGTTGCTATTTCCCCATATCCATGCAATGCCCAAAGGTACTTTCTTGAAACTTAGTGTAGACATATATACTACTGCATAAAGATTCTCCAGAGAGAGTTTCATGTCATAAGGTCAAAGGTCAAAAGGTCAAAGATTAGGTGAAAATGTTACAATTTCTTTTTTCTCACAAATGGTTCAATGTATCTTCATGGAACTTGGTTCAATGTATCTTCATGGAACTTGGTACATACGCATGTACTGACTGGCAGGGATTATCTAGGGAATTTAGGGGTCATGGGTCAATAGTCAGGGGGTCAAAGGTCAAGGTCAACTCATCAAAATTTTACTATTTCCCTCACATACTAGTATATGCAATGCTTGCATTTTTATCTTTAAAACTTAATATACTTGTATTACCTAATGGAGATTCTCTTGGAAATTTCCTGCCAGAAGGTTAAAGGTCAAAGGTTAAGGGTCAAGGCCAGGTTTAAATGCAAAAAAACCCCTATTTTATACTGTGATTACACTCTTTCTTTATACCTTGAAAATTACTCAATGCATAAACTTATAAAAGGGTCAGTCAGAAGTCAAGTAAAAATCCTCAATTCCCCAAATACATGTACCTGCACTCTTTAATAGACAATTATAGCAAATGTAGTTTAAGGAAAGTGAACATTCAAGATATTTCTAACAAACCTGTCATTTCAATATTTTGCCAGGTATGCAAAACTGTTATCTCACATTGTGAAGACATTATACTGTACACCTATTGGGAGAATCATGCATTATGGCGGAGGCATCAGTCGCCATAGCGACATTTCTAGTATTACATATATTGAATCCAAAACGTTCCCTGTTTTTACTTCGTTTCACATGCAGATGTAATTTACCATAAACGCTGCAAGCAAGATTTACAACTGCACTAATTCACAAAATATGAAGCGTTGTGAAATAAAAGGAATAGGTTTACAGATTGTGATACAGTTTTTGTCACAAATTTTAAAGTTTACCTGCAAGACTCTCTTATGATGCATAACTTGGCAACTGTTACAGCAATGGCAGCCACACTTGCGTGATAGAAGCAATAGGAGTATCTTCATGTTATGGTGTTGTCGGAGGCCATGTGATGATGTCAAAGGTCATTTGAGGTCATTTATTAAAGAGTATGTGCAAGACTCTCTTTTGACAAATAACTTCACATAAGTTGCTTGGATTACAACCTAACTTGGGTCATAGATGTACTTGGGGTACCTTCATGCTATGGTGCCGTTGGAGGTCACAGGATCAGGTCAAAAGTCATTTGAGGTCAAACGTTAAAGTTTACTCGCAAGACTCTCTTATCACACGTAACTCGACACATGTTGCTACAATGGCGATCAAACTTGGGTGATGGATGCACTGGGGGTACCTTCATGTTATGGTGCCGTAAGGGGTCACATGATAAGGTCAAAGGTCATTTGAGGTCATACGTTAAAGTTTACTTGCAAGACTCTTTTGACAAATAACTTCACATAAGTAGCTTGGATTACAACCTAACTTGGGTCATAGATGCACTGGGGGTACCTTCATGTTATGGTGCCATTGGAGGTCACAGGATAAGGTCAAAGGTCATTTTGGGTCATACGTTAAAGTTTACTTGCAAGACTCTCTTATCACACGTAACTCGACATGTTGCTACAATGGCGATCAAACTTGGGTGATGGATGCACTGGGGTACCTTCATGTTATGGTGCCGTAAGAGGTCACATGATAAGGTCAAAGGTCATTTGAGGTCATACGTCAAAGTTTACCTGCAAGACTCCCCTATGATAGATAACTTTACAACCATCGCTCCCTTTTCAACCAAACTTGGGTTGTAGATGCACTTGGGGGACCTGCATATTATGTTGCCATCAGGGGTGACATGGTAAGGTCAAAGGTCATTTGAGGTCATATATTATATAAAAAATATATTTCTGGTTATTTTCGCAAGTGGGTGAGACACAATATTGCTGATGCCTTGTTTTTTATATAAAGCTGGTCTTCCCTTATTAAATAAATTGAATTCAACTAAAGTTTATACACACGTCTATAGCAATGGGAAAAATAAGAAACAAAAATTAGAAATACTTTGAACTAAGACTAAAACAGGAGATTACTTGTTGCTTAGAGGACACTTGCTATTGAATATGAAACGTTATCTAAAAAGAGTTAAAAGAAAAGTAATTAAAAAACAAAAGTGTCCTACGAGCGTCGATCCCTCAAATGCGTTCATGCGAAACCGTTACTCTAAATCACTCGGCCATGGAACATCCACGGATATGATAAGGCAAAAAAACAATCTATAGATATAACAGGGGAAAAACGTCAATGCCCACACAACAAAAGTGCCCGCGTGAACATGTATTATACTGCTAGACGGCAATGGGGCCTTGTAATGACTGATGGCGCTATGCCATTTCTATCTAGCAAGGTGTTGGATGGATCAACTGGGGAAAACTTAAATACGTCCCATAGACATAACACGTAAAGTGGGCTGATTTTGATACCTTGCCTTTAATCACAATTTTCAGTATGATGTCATCAAGTTACAAGACAAAAATATGGACTTGAAAGGTAATTGTTCAAAGTTCAACATATCCAAATATTGGGGTAATATTGAGCTAAAACATCCGAGATATAGGCAACTGAATGTCAGAAACAGTACCTCAAAAATTTAATTCCACTTTTTTTATTTCAGATGAAGATATGATGACGTCACCGAGTTTTCCTGGCATTATTGATACTTGAAATGTTATTTACAATTCATATGCTTTTTTAATATGCAATACAAACATAGAGTTGCCGGACATTTTAAAGAGCTATGTCGAAATAAACAAAGACATGTTTTTTCACTATAATTGCACATAGATGCGCGCGGGGAATTTGAACTTTGACACAAGTGCGTTTCTTTGTTATTGGTCAAAATAGATCGGAAATCAAAGGATATTGTCACTGGATGTATCAGGAATCCAAATCAGTCGAAAAAAGTGCATTTTCATGTTGCTTACGCCCTGTGCGCGCGAAAACGCGCGGACGGATGCGTACGCGCGGAATTTTTTGAAACGCTTAGAATTATCTGAAACTTCGAGAAAACCGGTCGGGAAGTCGATTTGAGCATTTTAAATTTTTTTGTACACGCGCGTCATGACGACTTTGGGAATTAGCTTTGTACAGGACGATTAAGCATGACTTGAAATTTCTGTCTAGCAAAATTGATGAAGAAATGACATTTAGTTATGAAGTTATGATCGATCAAGTGGCATTGTCTAAAAATCACAAAATGGCGCCTAGATGACATCAGAGATATGTTATCATCATGAAAATGTGATTTTCGCTAGATATTGTCATGAGATATGTTGACTGAAAATTTCATGTTATTGTGTCATGTCATTGTTGAGATATAGACGACACAAAATTCTCCAGAAAGAAAGAAGAATGAAAAAAAGGAAGATTTTAGCAAACACAATAGGTGATACGCTGATAGCGTATCACCTAATAATATGTTTAAAGCTTATTTAATGTTACTGAATCCAAATGGATGCACCTCTAAAATATTCTAAATACTATTTGCAGATGATAATTGAAATCATTGCATAGTAACACTCGCAGACATCAAGGCCATGTTCTAAATAATGCTGCTTCTATTGTAATAAAGAGCATGAAAGTAAAGAAATAAAAACCTGATTTTTTTTTGTGTGTGTGTGAGGAAGAAATGAGGATTAAAGCAGATGACTGTATGTAATAAGGTAGGTGTTCACGTAATTGCAATTGTTGTATTGTCTATGATCAAGGCTATGGAGGTGCTGATAACTTCTACTGATGTCAAAAGTAATTGGAGGCTAATTGCTTACGTATTTTAGGTTGATATACAGTCATCAGTGTTATAAAAACTACACATCGATACTTCTGTGTATATTACTTTTTGCTAATCAAATTATCAAATAAAATCATATAACCACTGAAATCCCTACGTGCACAACGACAAATATAATAGTCTGAATTACATACATTACAGGTAAAAGTGAGCTTTACGGTCTTTGTTGTTGCACGAAGTAAGCTGCATATATAAAGTGTGGCCTCAATACCTAGCTAATGAGTGAAACCTTTTCACCTTTTGCAGGGCAAGTCTGAACTGGGAGACATTTGCTTCTCATTACGCTACGTTCCAACCGCAGGAAAGCTGACCGTTGTCATCCTGGAGGCCAAAAACCTCAAGAAAATGGACGTTGGTGGTCTCTCAGGTCTGTTCTTTCCACAAACTGTACACATACCTGCATGCCTGATGGAAACAAACTCATTGTGTGTGGGTTAAATAGCACTTTGATTTCATTTGATAGTAATGACAAAAGCTGAGTTCACTGGGTTAAGGGAAAATTAAGAGTAGACAAAATTAATTTGTACAGCAATCCACATCGACATGAGAGAGTTCTCACCCAAGACATTACATTTATACTGTATACCACATATATTTAGCAAGTCTAATTTTTTGTGAAGCGGAACTTCCCGATGATTTCGCGAGTGGTTAAATTCGTGATCGTGGAGTACTGTACTGAACGAAGAAATGTATACATGTGCATCACATTCATATCGGAATTAGAGAATTTTCGTGTGTCTTTAATTTCGCGAATAGCACCCGACTTGCGAAATTCGTGAAAATAAAAACCTCGCAATATATTCGGCGTATACAGTAGTTCATTGATTCTCACCATCTGTGAAAATAATTCTGTGCAAATGGCTAATTGATAATGAAACCAAAAGTGCAGGATGTACCACTTTTGCTAATGTAGAGACTTAAAAAGAGGGAAATGGAGACTTTAGCAGTAATATCTTGGATTTGTTGTAACCAAGCTGAAGATGAAGCCAAACACACATGCACAAATGCTAGGTAATGATGGTATTTGATGGTGTGATATGTCCTAATTGTACACAAAGCAGTTTTAAATTTAGTACATTTTAACTTCCATCTTACCCAAGATGACACTGAAATGAATTATGTCTTATTCTGATACACAGTGCATGGCACGTTATTCATGTACATATTTTGTCTTCCACTTCATTGTTGGAAAAGGGGATAATTCTGGTAGATAGATAAAGAATAAGGAAGTGTTGTATGGTTTTATGGTCAAACTTGTCTTTAAGAGTTTGTTGTAAACATACTAGTGCAGCACAGTTCATGGCTATTTACAAGGCTATTTTGCCTCTGTATTTGACTATTAAATATGTATCTTGTGTGTATCCCCAGATCCGTATGTGAAGATTTCTCTCTACATGAACAACAAAAGGATAAAGAAGAAGAAGACCACCATCAAGAAGAGGACACTGAATCCTTACTACAACGAATCCTTTGGATTTGAGGTGCCATTTGAACAGATACAGGTAAAGATCGAGCCGGTCATCTGATAAACAGTTTTCACTGCTTGATTGAGACATTTGACCCAATTAAGTTACTGTTCTGACTCAAAGAGGTCAGAAATTACTTTGGGATTAAGACCCTTACTCCCAATTCAGTTTCTAATCTGACTGAAAGCGATGAGAAATTAACTGAAGAAATCAACACATAGATTCCATGACTGCAAAAAGACTGTATTTTGCCTTCAATAATATCAAAGAAGTTCCTGTGGTCTTGTGCAAGTTGGACATCTTTAGATTAAAAAAACCCCCACACAGATAGGTAGGTAATTTCATCATTGTGTCTTTCTTTTTTTTTTTCCTTATTTCCTTTGCAGAAAGTGACATTGGTGGTGACTGTTGTGGACTATGATCGCATGGGCAGCAGCGAACCTATCGGCAAAGTGGTGCTTGGATGCAATGCCACGGGGGCGGGACTCCGTCACTGGAGCGACATGCTGGCGTCGCCACGGCGACCAATCGCCCAATGGCATACCCTCCAAGAACCAGAGGAAAACAAGTAAAATATGTTATCAAAAGCATGAAAAAAAAAAAAGATTAAGCATATATATATATATTTATTCTTAGCCAGGGAAATATGCTGTTAAAACTAAGCAAGGAAAAGGGTTAAAAGAGGACCAACACTAATAGTTGTGCATGCTAGTAATGCTTCCTTCCATATCTATCAGATCGCTGGTATTCAGTTCTCTGCTGATGCTCACCCTGAGATGAAGAGAAGAATGAACCAAAGAGCAAGCTTCGCATACGCAAAATAGAATATTCCTCATTGCGCCACTGCTTAATATCAAAAGTTTGATCACATAATAAAAAAAAATGTGTGTCTTTGTCATTATGGTTAGTAATTTTTCATGAGGCAACTATTAAAGTCATCTGACCCTAGTTTTTAGTGTTGGTCCTCTTGTTTGATGATATCAATGGAGAATTGTGTAAAGAAGAGTATGAAGGTTATGTTCGCTGCCTACGCCATTGTATTTGCACAGTCATCAAAAATTTCAGCGAGGTTTTGAATCATTTTAAATGATTTTATGTGTTTTTATCTGTTTAATGCCTCTTTTCTTCTGTGAAAAGACAACTTCTGTCCTCATTCCTATGAGTGGGATCATTCCTGCTGGATTTAGTACAGAGGTTTAACTTTGGTGGAAATATTTAAGCTGAGTTTTTTTTTTTCGTAGGTTTTTTTTCCAATGTATTTTTGTTTTTTCTGACAATTTCACAATTGTGTATGCACATGCATATTAATAATTCATATATACCACTCACATTTTTTTTCTTTAAATTTCAGCACAGATATCTAGAAGGTGATAAAAGGAATTTACGTTCATGAGTGTTTATTTTGGATGCCACAATTAAGTGGTAGCATGCCCTTCTTGCATCACTCTCATTGGAGGTGAGGTTTGTAAGATACAACACCAGTCAAGCATTTGTTGTAAAAATTATTTTTTGATTCAGACGACTTGAATTAAAGTCAAAGAGTGAAAGTGCAGATGGGGGAAAAAAAAAACCTGGCATAGATATTTCACCAATGTACATTCTTATTTTAATTTCATACCTGAGTTGAAAGAGTTAATATTCTTTTAAAATCAGTGTGTAGTAATCTGCTTGCATTATAGTGCTTTTTCAGTGTAAGAAAAGCACTGTAGCAGAAGCATGAGTGTTTGCTTGCTTCCAACCCTGATACCAGACTAGAGTATAAAAATTTGATGATCGCAGAAACTGAGTCCAGCCAGTTTCTGTGATATCTTTTTATACAAAATATAGAAACACCTCTTCCGAATTCCCATTCCACAATACCATACCAGCCACTGAGTCCACCTTTCATTCAGCCCGACTGTTACCCCACCTTCTGTTTTTAGTCAGTCATTGTTGCAGCATGTTTTAAGTTCAGTGGGGAACGGACAAATTTTTCAGTGTGTTCACTGAACCGTGAATACCTGTGTGTTTCATTCTTAGCACTCTGTGTGTGTGTGTGTGTGTGTGTGTGCGTGCGTGCGTGTGTGTGTGTCTGCCTGTCTGTCTGTGTATAGAAAAGGGCATCAACCAGATCTTCAAGAATAGGACCTTAACTTTTGTGTGCCATGGGGTAAACCTGCTGTATGTCACATTGTTTTGAGACTGCAGTGCATGAGTGCTTTTGGATCACATTCTATTTTCCTAGCAAGTATACTAAAAAATGCAGTGTGGTACAATTGTAGGGAAACTTACAAGCTTTGCTGATGGAAATTGTATGGCAAAGTTGTGACTGTTTTTCTTGCAAATAGTCAGTATTCAAAACATGACCCCGCAAATAAGACTTCAAATTTGTTTATTTTTTTGTCATGATTATACACATACTTTTGTGAATGGTCTGGGAGACATGACTTGTTGAATGCACAATTTTGACAGAAAATAAAAACTCCTTAATAAAACCCTTTGGGACACAGCTATCCTGTCACAGTGCATTGCATACAGTAGTGTATATGTAAGGAATGGAATCCTGCATGACGCTTTCAATGCACTGTGCCATATTGTGAGTTATCTTTGGGTTTGTGCACTGTTGTGTGTTTGAGCAAATTATGCAAAGCTGGCAAGTTTAGATTGATCTCCATTTGCAGAGCAAATGTGGGAGATGCATATCAGTGTCATTGTTAAAAGGTGACTCAACGGAGGAAAGACAGAAGGAAAAGAAATGATTGATCACAGATTTAAGGCAAGCAGTTCATCTGCAAATGATGTTATTTTACATTTCAAAACCTGTGTTGAGGTTCTCCTACCCACCGAATAGTTAAATTGTTCAATTGATTTGACACATCAAGCACAACACACTGTCACATTACACTTGGAGCCTGGAAATTTGTCCCAAAGCTTATTTTGGAAGTACTTAACAAAGACTGATGCAATGGTGGTATTGTTTATAGTCCAATCTGGTGGTCAAGCTACGGATGAATTAGAAGGTCTGGTTGAGCCATGGTATTTCACCCTCATGTTTTACACCACACCCTTCCCTGGTGGCATATTTGAAATCTTCATTTTTGCATCGGAGGGTCTCTTCTGCAAGTAATCAATAAGTGCACTGTCTGTACAAGTTCTCTACAAATTGATCTACATTGTATCTGCTTGACTCAAGTATATTAAAAAATCAACATGAGTGCCTGTGACAGCATTGTGTAAACTTGCAGCAGAAATCCTGTGATATTTATCATTTCTTTTTGTCAATGATTCAGTGAGATATGAAAAAAGTGTTTGCTGCTTTTCTAAAGGTGATTATTCATTAATTTCTTAAACTCGTTGTATGATTGACTGTTTTTGACAGCCTACAATGTTTCTCCAGTCCCACCACATGCCACCATATCCCTACCACTTCCTTGACATGCACTGGAGAAACGTTGCTAGTGCTTGGGCAAAAAAAAAAAAAAAAAAAAAAAAAAAAATGAGTGTTGGCCATGAAAATAAGAGTTAATGGTGTGCTTATGCTTGAAAATGGTTGCTGCTTACAGAATGAATAAACTTTTCTAAATGACAAGTAGATAAAATAGCATAGCATATGAAGCTGATCCCTCTTGATACTCTTTCTTTTCATCTGCTTCATTTTTCCCAAAATAGAATCATTTGGTTATCATTGAATACAAAATAAAAATACTAGCTTGAGCTTACCCACCAATTTCAAAATGAAATCTGTTTACTCCATTGCTGTCACCTTTAAGGACCATGATTCATAGAGAACTATTCCAAATTGCAATAATTTTAGTCACCTTGGCAGCAGCTACATGTAGCTGACTTTCTATCAGCTCTGTACATTAGTGATTGCTGCTGTGGCAACTGCAATCACTGTCAGTCATAACAAGTGACACTTCTTCTGTAAACACAACCCAGATGTCCTGTAACAGATATTAGCACAAACCTGCTGTAATAAGAATAAGTAATAAGTTCCTTGATATTCATAGGAGTCTTTTCTTTACTTTGAAAACAAGTTCATATTAATCACTGAGTTGAGTAGGTAGACAAAAGGACAAAATAAATTGCATATTATTTACTGCCAAACTATTGCTGGGGACGCTGATGCATGTGGGATAAACCTATTGTAAATATTTCATTGTCTCTAATTATTAATGATGCGTAGGCATGTTTATGTAAACATGTTTTTTAAGCGCTATAGATATGTATCAACCACATGTCACATACTAGTAAGTTATCATCATATTTTGCTTGTCCAGTCATTGGAACTTGTATTTAACTGAAATCACTGCCACTGGAGATATGCTGTTGTTAAAAGGGTGATTTCAATTTATCCAATTATCAATGACCATGGTAGTGCATATTTTCAAAGAACTGTATATCCTCCTTTTTTGCAGTTGATACATCCTATTAGTTGCTCCTAGTTAATGAAAGGGGTTGATATGAAATGAGGATGCTCTAAAGCATCATTGAGGTATATCATTGGCTGTTGTACTTATATATCATATTACTGCGTCAAGCTCAGCATAAGATATACACCGAATGTGTTCTAAATGTCATAACAAAACACCAATGTGATATTGCGCTCTAAAGCTGGAAGATATTCAGGAACTTGTCGTTAGGTATGACCTCTGCAAATAATTTTTGCCATAGATGCACATGTTGAATGTTTAAGCTAAAAGAAGGGAAAAAATCTGTACGATTCTCAAATAAAATTTGTGTGCCACTTTTTGTGTTTGTTAAAACACAAAACGAACGATCAGGTAAACTGACCTGCTTTGGTTGAATCCTAAAATGTCTATGTTAGATAAGATTCTCTGTTCAAATTCCACCTGGAAGTTCATAAATTTAGACTGAATGTCTTTCTACATATTTGCACCCATGTGCCAATCTTGTTGAAAAATGAAACAGAAGGGGTACTGCAATTAAAATCCCACAAAATGTCACATACTAGTTAATTTTACAATGGGCCTGAAAACAGCATTTTCTTTTTGTCAACTCAGCTGAATGGAATTTAATATGTTTTCTAGCAGAGTTACCCTTTATCTGTCTGACGTGGAAGATTAAAAGTGGATGATGGAATATAACTATCAGTTTGGAAAGCAGTCTGCGTTGACCCATTTTTCTGTTTCAAATAGGTTTTTATACCCATTTTCTCTATCCACAAGTTTTGGGAAAGTTGGATGAAAACCCTACTGAAATCTGAAAACCAGTCAGCAGTAGTATTGATACATTGACATAATGTCATGAATGCATTGTTATCAGTGTACCAAGGTGAAGGTTATTTAACTTTGATAATCCTTACAATGGAGTGTAAATTCTCCATTTGTTGAAAAAGAGCAACAGGAGTGACTCAGTATACATAAATACAGTGTAGACCCTTTTCTCTTAATGTGTTATTTATTTATTTCATTGGGCTACAAGCATCAAATTTTGTTGAAGTATATATTATTTTCAAAACGTCAGATTGTCTCTTTAAGAATTTGACCTTGAAATTCTTATCTTGCTTCTTTTTGTAGGTTTTGTAATGCAGAGTCACATTGGATGCAACCTTAAGAGCGATATTTCTTATTCACTTTTGGAAGATTTGGGTTTCTTTTCATCTGTTTCATCATCCATGAGTGGGTTTGGTGAAATGACAGGAAAACTCCTATTGTTTTTTAACCCACAGAAGTGAAACAGTAAAGAGCTTATCGTTATATAAAGTTTGAATGAGAATATATTCTCATTCAAACTTTCTGTTGCCCAATCACTATTTCTACTTTGCTGCTCTGTGTTCAGATTATCATACAGATTTTTCCCCCTGATTTTTTAGCTTAATTTTGAGGTGGTTGTGTGTCTCATGGCATGTGATTGCATATATACTTTATTTGCTGCAGGTTCAAAGAGGCTAAGTTACTTGAGTTCTCATGCTAGTTCTTAAGTTAGCAGAAAAGAGTATCTGCACTGGGTGTCAAATTTGCCAGTTTAACGAGATAGGGTTGTCATTTTCTCACATGTTGTCAAAGAGAGAGAGAGAGAGAAAGACTAATCGATAAATTTCTCATCCTTCCATTCATTAACAAATATAGAAAGTATGGTTCTTTCAGACTTGTGTATATCATTCCTAACTCGATGTATTCAGTATGGTGTGTAACTTAAGTTTTAGTATTCTGTGAATTTCAAGAGATTATATTGACTATTATTGATGTTATACTAAAGGCATTCCTACCTGTATCAGATGACAAATTTGATTTTCAAGAGTATTTTATGGTAGATGGGAAACACATGTGTTGCACAAAATAAGAGTGTGCTAAATTAAGGAACTGGGGACATGTTTTGTGAGGAACCACAGTGAAAATGACTTTGATGTCATTTTCAAGTAGCGAGTGACTCCAGTTGCTGCCATATAACCAACAGAGAAATATTGTACATGATATTTCTATGGAGTGCTAAAAGAGTTGTGCCATTCCTTCTTTTCTTTCCTTTCTCTTATTTCCCAAATATTCCTGTAATAGCTAAGGAATTCTCTTAATTTCTTATCTGTTTTTGTCAACTGCAACTTTCCTTTTAGCATGAACTAGCAACATACATTGTCTTATCCGTCTAAATCAGAAAAGTTTATGCATTGTATGGGTGTATCATCAAACCTACTGCTGGCCTGTGAAGACTAAATGACATGAAGTATGAGCATGGTACAGAGTGCCCATGTACAGTCAAATGCACTGCAGTTTTTGATGAAAAATTGCTTCAAAGACTCCAGTGTCTATGTTGACAAACATTTAGTGGTGCACACAAATTTTCATTTGCAGGATTGTAAGCCCAGCCCTGTGTTCTGGCTGACCTTATGGGCTCTCTGAGCAATGCTCATACTCTTGGTTATAGACATTACTATGTTCTGAATGTTCTAGTCTTGTTTCATGGCACTTTTGTTTTGGCTGTCTCTACTTAAAGTCTTATTTTTCATCATTGTTCTGATTCTCTGAACACCTGTTCTGTCTTTCTCCATTTTCGTGGCATCATCTCTTGCACATTCTATTTGATTCAGGTAAAAGAAAATCATAAGAATATCAAGAGATGATTTTGCTTTCCACAGTGCTGTGTAAAACAAGCAAACAAAAGACAAACATTGATTTGTCAGCCTTGAAGCAAGACTAGTTAATGTTACAAGAGAATTTGTGACAGAATGTTGAATATTTTTGTTTAAAAAAAATCCACAATGTTTGTGAAGTGTGCACTTGTGTCCTTTGTGCAGATTGGATTTGTAATTATGTTCTTACTAGATATGTGATCTTTTTGTTTTGTTTTTTGTCTGGAAGTGTCCCTAAGGCATTGTGCTCTCACAAACTGATGACAGAAATCATTTCCAAAATCATTCTTTCTGTACTTTTAGTAAACCTGGAAGAGAGTTTGCAAGGTTAAACCTCCTCTTGGACAGGTACTGTTTATACAAACTGAAACCTCAAATGCTTTGATGGACATTCCTCATATTAGTCAGAAGACATGTTATCACTTCAAAATCCAATCGTGTATAGTTGTGCACTCCACTACAGGCAGAAAATGATGTATAATCAGTCAATATGAAATTTCATAAAACACACATTTATCAAGGGAGTGTTTAAGTACATATCATTTGAGGTTGTATGAGTTTGTAAAAAAACAACAGTGCGAGAAAAAAATAATGATTTCATTTCAGTGCATCATATTGACTATTATACTGCATTAATTTCACTCTAGTGTCATAGCAATTGAGTGCTTATTGTTTAGTTTATATGACTATTTATAAGGTTCAAAGTTTTGTCAGTTATTTTGCATAATACAAAGTTTAGTTCTTTTTTCTCTTTTTTTTTTTTTGGAGTCTGCTGCTGAACAAGTTGAAATTAGTGACTGCAGGACAGGAATATTGAAATCAACAGTTGACTCCAGAACATTGGGACTGGTTTTACAGCCTGCAAATGAATTGTGCGCCACTGCTTATTCCAAGGAACATTACACATGTGAAAAAGTGATCACACAGATAATTTTTGCAAAACAGTGTTTCAAGAAAAGATCTTGATGATTGTAGCATTTTCATATCGAAAATTGAATATTGTGTAATGTTCTAAGGATAAAAAGGAGAGTATACTTGTCCTGTATCAATTTTGTCATTAGCAGCAGCTCACCTGTCAGTGCATTAGTCTTTGAATGAGGATTACCATACTTTTCTTGTATTTTTCTATACTTACTTATTCATCAAAGAATGATCAGGAGTGAGTGGATCCTGCAGAATGCATAACCTCCATCATTCTTTTGCAGAATTAATATCAGATTCCTGCCAAGAGATGGCAACTGAGCAAAAATATGGCCTGTCGACATTATTATGGGCAAGGAAGACCTGGCACAGATGGTCATATCATAGGCCTACTGCTTGTTGCAGTGATCCACCCAGTTGGTGTAAGAGTTTATGTGCTACCACTCTCTTGATGTAGTGTTCCTGACATAGATTTTCACCATCTTAAAATGTTTGTCAACCTAGTGTGAGTATCCTGAAATCCTTATTACCATAGTTACATTGCACTGCATTATTGTCAGCCAGTAGTGAATATGTATTTTTATCGCTTGAGCTCATTGTCAGTAGATGAACCACGTTCTGACAAACAGTAGCTGACATTTAGCCACTTAGGTCTTTTGGATTTCTTTGTCCTCCCCATCTCTTTAGAGCATTGGTATTGGTGAATGTCAGTGTCAATATTGGTGTTTAATAGCTATGAGGTATCAGAATAATTGAAATGGTGGTGGTTTCTATTAAAAGAAAAAAAAAAGAAAAAAAAAGAAAAAAAAATGTGTCCATGTAGACTTACACACACAAAAAGAGTTTCATTTGCCTGAAATACAACATTCAAATTTTATTATACCCATGAATTAGAATTGTACATGATCATATTCTTGGCACATTTGAAAAGTTTTTGATCATTACTCAGAAATTGGTCATCATGTTATACAATAAACATATTTTTTATCTTGTGATTTTTAGATTATGTTCTTTTACAAAGTCTATCTTCTGCGCATGATTGTCAAATGCTCCTTACAACTAATGGGAGTAGAAAACAAAAGCATGGATAACTGTAGAAAGAACAAAAATGCTTGAACATTCTGTGAATTATTCGGTAAAACTGACAGTGATTTGCATTTTATATGGGCATGGGCAAAGTATGATTGATTTTTCTTCATGTGCCATAGAAAAAAGAAGAAAAAAATAGCTTTATATGTAATGTAATAATGTATTATAGCAATCCATGAAAAGAATATTCACTGAATATCTCTAATTCTTGTCATAGTTGCTGAGTTCTTTCTCTCATGTTTGAGCGTAACATGTAAAAAATATATGGGCATCTCTCTTCTCTTCAAAGGCTTTTGAGTGCCATAGGAAATTTCATGATGTAGTAGGTTCTTAGCTTTTTAAGCTGTTTTGTTGTGTTGTTTTGCAAGATTTTTTTGTAGATTTGGGTTTGTTTGTTTTTTTCAAACTGAGTTGACATATCTATAAAAGGTTAGAATTTTTGGATTGCAATGAAAATCAGTATGTCTGTCTATTCAGTCATATTATGCATACTTTATTATGATTTATGTGTAGACAGTATTGCACATGAATTCAATTTTCCACAGTACAGTAGACATTTCAAAGTTCATAAACCAAAGTGATTTCAATTGTCATCTTACGAGTGAAATGCTATCTTTACAGTCTATCCATCCATTCATAAATTGAGAAAATGCAAAGGGAGAAATCATAGATTCTACATTTTCAAACTTGCAGGAGTTTATGGTGAATTTTGTGAAAGTGTGTACTTAATGCTTCTATCACTATATTTCTTGTGAACTGTGTATCCAAAAAAAAAAAAAATGAAGTAACAAGCTAATGTTATTGAACATGTGTTAGTAGAAGAAATGTATATCAATTCCCCATTGGTCTCTGTGAGAAGTATTTGTGCATAGATGTATATTACAGGCTGTGTATATAGCCACAGAAGTGATAAAATAAATGTGTGCAATGTTATGTAAATGTTACCGTGAACTGGAATGTTTGTAGTGGCATTCATTTGAGTAGTCTGTCTTCAGCTGGATATGATGGGTGCATTTAATTGTGGTGATTAATACTAAATGTACAAAATCTTCCTGTATTTTTTTTATTTTTTTTAAGGATGTGGTCAAGGAATCATCTGCAGTACATTTTTAAATGCTTGGTTTTGTACCTGCATAATTGAAAATACATGTATCGTATGGTTGCATGCATATACTACATTACAAGTATACCTTTACAATTCGCAATAAGTAAATTAATTGTAGCTGGCTTACACATTTTTGCCTTGCTGAATTCAAGATTGCAAAAGGAGTTAAGTAGTAGTGATACTGGAGGAGAACAACAGTTCCCACTAGAGTATTGAGGAAACTTTTTTGGGTTTTGTTTTGTTTTGTTTTTACAATTTGAGATTCACTTCAAGAAACATATCTTCTTCTCTCTGGCCTTCTTGTTGTTTTTATTTACTTTTTTTTTTACGGTTTTGGCTTGATGGAGAATCTTGTCTTGTCTCCACTTAGTGATAATAGTGATAGGTGGGATTTATAATGCCCCTTACTGCTCAATCTGTGTGTACTAAAGGCATGAAAGATTCTTAGCAGAGCATCAAGAGAGAGAGAGAGAGAAAAAAAAAAATGAATGAAAGGAAGGAAAAAATATCAATCATGAATATTCATAAGAGAAAATCTACAAATTGAAACTCGTGAAAGCAGATTAAAAAGACATTTAATTTAAAAGTATTTATGCTGGGATTACACTTTGAACCGTGTTAGAAATAATTGTACCTACATGTACTGTTATGTTATTCACAATTTCAACGAGAGGTATTTTCATATTTTAATGAGCCTAATAGAAGTGTAATCTAAAGATTGTGACTATGACTTCAGGAATTACACTGAATGGCGTTATATAATAAATTTGATACAATTATAGCATGGGATTGATAGAAAGAGGACAGTAATGGAATTGCGACTTCATCTGCCATTCATTGTCAAAGTATTTATTTGATTAGCAAAAGACATTAGAATACACCTCCCCCTGGGCAGAGCATATTTGTACTGGCATGTTTCCAAAAGACAGGGAAATATTCAAGTTATGCTCGGTTGAGGAGAAGGTGCATTCCAGTGTCTTTTTCTAATCATGTTAGTACTTTAGCAATGATTAGCAGATGACATCACATGCACAATCTGGGTTTGGAAGGTTCTTGTAGGCATATCCAAGGAAGATGAAGAGAATAGGAAAAATTATTGGAACATATTATGTACATGCAGATATTCGTTTGCCATACAAGTGATGTTGAGGGTATCATGAGTCAACACAAGTCAACAAACATTTGCATTCCATTGTTACACCTCCACCCACACATAGTGTGTATGAGGGTATATGGGAATCATTCTGAGGTTTGGTGGCCAGGCGCTCGGTCGGTGGTCGGTCGATTGGTCAGATGCAAAACTTGTGGCTCAAACTACTCTCTTATTTTTTGAGATTGACCTAAAATTTGGCATTGTGACAGCTATCATAGGTAGATGTATATGACACCTTTTTCGTCTCTGTGGAGTAATGTGTTACCATGGAAATGCCAAATTTTCACAAAGATCATGCGAAATGTTGGTAGGTCGACATACAAAGCTCCAAAAGTCAACTTTTTGTGACCACCATCAGGCAACTACCATACCCCAAATTCTCACATATCATCTAGAAATACAATACAGAGCACTCCCGTTATAACGAAATTCCGGTTACAATGAAGTAAACATTCAGGGCGCATCCTTATCCGCTATATGTTTTTCATTGTCTATTTGTTCGGTTATAATGAAATTCAATATAACGAAAGAAATCTGCCAGTCCCGAGGACTTCGTTATAATGGGAGTCCACTGTACAACTCATCACACAAACTCGTCTAGCGTGGTAGTTGCACATTTTATAGAAAATTGAGAAAATGTAGGGAAAATGAATAACTGTCCAGGATAACCATCAACTAACCAGCTTCTAATTGGTTGTTTCATTTGCATTTTGGAAGGTGATTCCTATGTCGACCAGCAATCATATGCCTTGTTGCATTCACTGCTAAAGCAATTAATGGCGGCCTACAGTGACCCTGTACACTCCATGGTGCAGACTGTTCTGTTGGAAAATTTTCGTCATTTTGTTACATACATTGATTAAGACTTGTGGAAGAGTTCTCCCAGATTCAAGTGGCTATTCAGATAAAAGTTTCGATGGTGCTGCATCATGGAAACAGATAAAAAATGTCCAGAAAGTGGCATCGTGGCACAAACAGACTGAAGAAGTGTGCAGAACAAACGTGAAACTGGACAATCGTGACCACAGCATAGCACACCATCCACCACTACACAGTTGTGCCGAATATGAAGGTGGGTCATGGTCAACCGAATTTAGTACAGTTGGTCTGTAATTTTATGAATCTTTGATGTAATGTTTTATTTGTTCCAAGATTTTTTCAAAATTCCTTAGAAAGGGACATTCCAGACGATTTTCATAATTTCACATCATGTAGTATATAAATCAACAGCTCCATGTATAGATATGCGGAATTTATTGTGGTTCTTGAGCAGAGAAACAATACTTTGAAAAACCTTAAACAAATTACACTGAACATGATGACATAGGAGGTTCACATATTTCAGAAATGTAGCAGTGTAATTCCATTACAATACTGCTTGCTTGCGAGTTCACCTGTGTATAATCTATGCATGCCTTCTTCTTTTGTTCTGCTTCCTTGAGCCCCAACGCATGCATTCTTATGGTGACCCTGCCGTGTCATCATCCTTGTTCATGAAATTGTACAATTTGTTATGAATTTCAAAAATATTCTTATTCTTTATCCCGATTATCATAAATTCTGAAACTCTGTCCTCAGTATAACTAATTTATAGTTGTTCAAATGTAAAAATCTGAAAATCATCCGGAGGTCTCCTTTAAAGGGACTGTACAGTACTGGTTGAGGTAAGGGATTCATGTTTTGAACAATTCTAAGTGAGATAATGAGAAACCTTTTATGAAATATGAAAGAGCATGTAATTTTAAGAAGGATTTAATGTATATTTGATGAAAATCGGTTTTGAAATGGCTGAGATATCCCAAAAAGTGTTAATGATGAAAGGCGACATGCCACAACTTTACTAGGATCTCTTTGTTTCACCTTGTTTTTTTGATATCTCGGCCATTTCAAAACTTTAAACTTACTCTCCTAAACTTTAGTTCCAATACAAAGACACTAAGACACTATCGTTAGCTCACTAGGTAGAATGTACATTATTGCCAATGACCCATGTGATAGTGTGATAGAATTTGAAATTGATTTGCAGTCCACAGCAAATAAAGGTTTCAAGATGTAGACCATTTACTGAATAACTCATCTGATAACATCAGGGGAGTTGAGGCTGCTCAGTAGAGGTGAACATAGTGAAAAGGAGACTCTAATATCTTGACTGATTGACTAGTATATCTACATTTTTATACATTGAATATCTAAGTTTCATTATACCCCCGCCAAACGAAGTTTGAAGGGGGTATATAGGAATCAGCGGACGGGCGGTCGGGCGGGCGGTCGGGCGGTCGGGCGGTCGGGCGGTCGGTCCGTTGCAAATCTTGCATCGCGAACTACTTCCTCAGTTTTCAACCGATTCCCATAAAACTTGGCACAGATGTGTGCCTTGGGTTGTAGATGTGCAAGACGTATTTTTTGACAGTACCCAAAAGTACGTTGCCATGGTAACGGCATATTATGGGCAAAAATGGGTACAAATCTTGCGTCGCGAACTCCTCCCACAGTTTTTGATCAATTTTTATGAAATTAGGTACAGATGTTCATCTGAATACGTTAATGTGCAAGACACATATTTCCGCAGTGGCAAAAAGTGCGTTGCCATGGTAACGGCATGTTATTGGTAAAATATAGGGCAAAATGCTTCATGGCAAAACTGCTTCATCAGTGTTCTTCCAATTCTCATGGAATTCATATTGAATGTTTGTCTTAGGATATAGGTCAGCATGACACATTTCTTGACAGTGACAAAAAGTATGTTGCCATTGTAACAGCTCACATATTATGAGCCAAAATGATGGAAAATTTTGTGTTGCAAACTACTTCCTCAGTTTTTGCCCAATTTCCATGAAACTTGGTGCAGATGTGTGCCTTTGGTTGTAGATGTGCAAGACGCATTTTTTGACAGTACCCGAAAGTACGTTGCCATGGTAACGGCATATTAATGGCAGAAGATCAAGGAAAGATCTTGCGGATTTAACTACTTCCTCAGTTTTTTGACCAAAGCTTATGAAATGTGGCACACACCTTGATCTTGGTGGGAAGATGTGGAAGACATATTTTTCGGACGTGTCGGAAGCTGCGTTGCCATGGTAACGGCATATAAATGGCAGAAGATCAAGGAAAGATCTTGCGGATTGAACTACTTCCTCTGTATTCGACTGAAGCTCATAAAATGTGGCACACACATTGGTCTTGGTGGGAAGATGTGCAAGACATATTTTTTGGACGTGTCAGAAGCTGCGTTGCCATGGTAACGGCATATTAATGGCGGAAGATCAAGGAAAGATCTTGTGGATTGAACTACTTCCTCAGTTTTTGACAAAAGCTTATGAAATGTGGCACACACAATAGTCTTGGCGGGAAGATGTGCAAGACATTTTTCGGACGTGTCGGAAGCTGCGTTGCCATGGTAACGGCATTTAAATGGCAGAAGATCAAGGAAAGATCATTCCTTGGGTAAGACTGTCGTCACGGGGTGGGGGTATTAATCACCTTCAGTGATATTTCTAGTTTCACGCTGTTATCAAAGGGGGAGGGGCATTTGGTCAAAATTCGAAGTAATGAAAGGCCACATAAACACACACTTAGCTCTGTAGCAATGCAGTGGCGGATCCAGAGGGGGGCGCAAGAGGCGCACGCCCCCCCTTTATTTATCGTTAAAAACAAAAGAAATAAAAAGAAAAAAAATGAAATGAAACCCGGAAGTGGCACCAAAAATAAGAGTCACGCCCCCCCTTTACAGAATTCCTGGATCCGCCCCTGCATTGTATAGGTTGTACATTAATGTTTATTATAATCTCGTTCCTACTGTGGAAACCAGACATTGGCGGTATGAAACTTTTGCATATTCCAGCAAACAAGCTTGTTTTGGGCATGAAACTTTTGCAAATTTTTACCAATAAAAAACGTATGCATATTTCAGACAAAAACTTTTGCTCACATTTTACTTCCACCAATATTTGCTCCGTACAAAATTCACAAAAGTTTTGTGCGCACAAAAATTTCTGGTTGTACAAAAGGTGTACACTATGAGTATGTGATATATCTTGTTCATACACTTGCAACAGTTATTTGAAAGTTTGAGTTATGTCTTTGCATTTTAGTACTGTAGTATGTACTAGTTCGTAAAATTTTTCAGTTTTTCATGTACATATAATCTCCACTGTTAAGATGGTATTTTAGATTTAATGATTTCTTTCTTCTGCTTAGCAAATGACATGGAAGGGCGGGATACCGTGTAAACTGTTACTGGCATTTCTGTAACTTGACGACCACACCGCATGCACAAGACAAGGCAACGGAAGCACAAATTTCAACTGGCTTGTTAATGTGTAAGGCTTGTGTTTGTATTGATTTGTGACTTACAACTGTGTGATAGTTTTGATACACTGAGTTGTGCTATATTTTCAAGGTAATATAAAAATTATGGTAATATAAACATTGTAGCTTAGACAGTACACTTAATGATAGTTGTTAAGCAACATGTAATAAGGTAATTGGTAAAATTGTACATTTTTGGGATGTCAGGTTATTTTTTTCCGATAATATGCATTATCCCAATACAATATCATCATGTAGAACACTTTCATGAGAGATAGCTCTGTCCCATAATTGCTTCAAAGAAGCAATCTATTCAAATTTTTGCCAAAATGAATATTCTTGGAAAGAGTGGTTTCTAAATATCTCGCAAAACGTTAGAAGCTGAATCCTCATCTCAACAAGTACTGTACACTCCCTTTAAAAGTCAAATAAGACCAAAAAAAAAAAGTTACATTCTCTACTGGTATCACATGGAGAAAAAAAATGGTCCCATTATAGCGATCCATTTGACCCAACTTGTTCAAATAGTTGCAAACTGGAAGTAGGCTGATACTCATTCACATTACCATGGTGTGAATTACCATACAATTAAAGATGAAAATTAATACCAACTCACGCCATTCCAGTTGACACTAAATTGAATGAGCTGGCATGCTCTGAAAAACACCGATCAATTCCAGTTGAATATAGGCTCTAAATCATTGATTATGAAGTTTTATTTGTACCAATTGGAAACCATGCCACTCAACTGGCAGATTCACTAGTTGACTCCACTTAGACAAGTTGACTCCAAACTAACATTTCATTCCAACTGAAACAAATAAAAAAAACTGGGCAATTGTCTACCAGTTAGAATTCCTTGACATAACTGACAGATTCACCACTGGATTCCATTAAAAGAAACGGAATAAAGTGTAATACTGAAATATCAACTACCCAATTCATGTATAGAAACAGCTGGACATAAATAGGCCCTTAATAATTGTATTGAAATTGACTAGACGCAACTGGCAGATTTACCAGTTGATTCCACTGGAAAGCGATGGAATGGACTGGTACACTGAGAAAACATAGCTGACTCCAGTTTAAACAAATGGATCAAACTGAGTGAGTTAATAATAATACACGTAATAGTAGTAGCATAGTAGTAGTAGTAGTAGTACTACTACTACTACTACAACTAATAATAATAATAATAATAATGTCTTATCCAGGAGATCCAGGAGAGCCTCTCCAGTGTTGCCACTGCTCTCTACCACCATGACCACAGGGCCCTGCCATACCACTACCGGTTGAACTGTTCTGGTGAAAATGACAGATTAAAAAAAGGTCTATTGTGTATATTGGAACATTAAAGCCTATTGGTTGATTCCAGTAAAAAAAAAAAATAGACCAAAGTATGCCCTTTGACAAAGTGGGATCAACTGGACACAACTGGCAGATTTTCCAGTTGATGATCCACTTGAAAGAAATTGTATGAAATGGCATACAACAACTGCATGTCACCCCAGAACAGCCACAATTGTGTGATGTTTGTGTGTGTGTGTGTGTGTGTGTGTGTGTGTGTGTGTGTGTGTTCACCTTATGGAAGAAAGTATTCTGTCATGAAACTCTTTAAAAATCTAACTATTCTTTACCGGGGCGGATCCAGGAATTCCGTAAATGGGGGGGGGGGGGGGGGGGATCTGTCATGGTGCCACTTCCGGAATTAAAGGGGGCACACGCCCATTTTCATTTTTGTTTTCTTTTTATTCATTTATTTTATTTTATCAAAAATTAAAGAAGGGGCCCCCTGGATCTATCACTGCTGAAACATTAATCGCTGCGATTGATTGATCTTATGCTAATTATGGTATAAAAGTGGTCAATGACAATCTCAATAAGAAAACAAAGGAAAAAAATTACAAAACAAAGAAATACATTTGAAATTCCAAAAACAATTATATACATAAGAAAATGGTTTTTGGAAGTCCTTTAGTGTCTGATGCATATACAGTCTTTAAATATGTAAAAACAGACTTACATATAATTAAGAAATAGACTCTTGATGCTTTTAATTAGGCTAAAATTAGATGTTGGGCCTAATTTGCACAAAAAACTAGTGATCAATTAAATTAGAAATTGATAATTAGAAAAAATCTTAAGACATATAAGACATAATCTTGTAGACTACGATGTGGTTGTAACACGGGCCAAATTTCGCTACGATGGTAACACTAATGGTCGAGATCTCGTGGGGGGGGGGGGTGGGGGGTGGGGGGTGGAGGCGAAATTCCATCCCAAAATACAAGCTTTAGCATTTATAGCCAAATAAGCCCGGTCCGTTAAAGATAAGCAAACTAATTAATTCTTATATAACAGTTCGTTTGTTTTGGAACTCATTGACATTGTGTTTTATTTCATACAAATTCCAAGTACGACCCAAAATATTATACCGGTACATTCATGTAATAAATGTACAGCCTGTACTTAGTATATATGTGAATGTGTGTATGTGTGTATGTGTGTGGGTGTGGGTGTGGGTGAGTGCAAACAACCGGTTAGTACTATATCCATGGACACAACTGACTACTTCCCATGCAGTTTAAACCTCATCTACCCAACTGGAAAATGTGATACAAGTTGATTCAAGTTGCACGATCCTTGTTTTGACTGGGTTTCTGTATTGCTCATGAATATTCATGAGAGAGCATTTAACATGCAAAAAGGAGAGGAAATAGATAAAAGACATAAAAACTCAAAGTTTATAATCTGGGTTATATGTGAGTTGGGTTGCGCTGACGGACGGACGTGTTTGACAGGACGTGATTGATTGACAGGACGTGCGACTGGCGACGTGATTGACAGGACGTGGGACGTGATTGACAGGACAGGGGCGGGGACTCCCGGGCGGACGCCCGACGATAGTTTCGTCTCGCTCTTTTGCGCGCGAATTTTCTTCTCCACTTGCACTACATTTTATTAACCTCAGGAATATACCACTGGAAATAAACCGGGATTATATACCTTAGACAGATTTCGGATACAGGTAAGCCACACCGGCCAGCCCTATGGCTGAAAGCTTAGGGAATATGGAAGGTCACGAAAACGAAACAGAAGAGGTCTTTAGCAGTCCTATGGACTTCACCGCAGTTACTAGTCGAGCAGCCAAAAGAAAGAAACAGAGTTCAAGTAGTACATCAGAACAAACAGACCAACCTAGCACCAGCAATGACTCGTCCCATAACCCACATACTGTTAGAATAAGAGGAGTTGGTTTCAACATAACCAAACTAGGCCCGCTAGAAATAGCAAAAGAAATAGGAAAGATCACTGGTTCCTCTACCATAAGATCCCTCGGCCGAGAAGGCACAGAGCTAATCGTAAGGCTGCGTTCACATAGAAGTATACTTTTCGGGTATTCGGGCTCGTTTTTCGAGGGCACGCGAATAGCTTGAATCGAACGATAGGATTTCCTCACACCGGTTCACATAGGAGGGCACTATTCGAAAGTACGAACAGCTGCGAAAAGTATAGCAAAGTGGGAATCGAGCTTGTTCGATTTTCTTGCAGCGTATACCGTCTCTCGTTTATGAAATAATGACACTTTTGGTCTGGATTTGCCCTTTAGCAAAAATAAGCATGTAGACTGACATTCTGATACAGTTTAGAAATTGTCAATAAGATTTGCTGCGATATAGGAGGAAGAAATCCTCACTACATGGGATGGTGAGTTGACGGTGCGGGTGATGGTGTATTCGGTGCTCGAATAGCGAATAGCGAATACCGAATACCGAATACCGAATACCGAATACTTCTATGTGAACGCAGCCTAAACTGCTACACTTTCAGACAGGCAAAGGCATTCCTCGGCATCACAGAGTTCTGTAAGAAAACAGTAACAGTCAGAAACACGCCAGACCCCGAACACAAAGGGGTCATAAGCGGCATACCAGTAGATGCAGAAAATGATGAAAAGATGTTGGAAGAAATACAAGAGAGCACGAGAAGGCAAGGAGTAACTTTCTGCAAGAGATTGAAGAGAAGAGATAAAGACGGAAACTTAGTACCTACAAGGGCAATATTGCTCATCTTTAGGACAAAAACAATGCCAGAATCGATAAAACTTGGATATGACCAGATACAAGTCAGGCCATACAACGAGCAGGTAGTTAAGTTGCCAAGTACTGCAAATCGACAAAAGTTCGATGCCCCCGCTGCAGTGAGGAACATACATTCCAAGAATGCAACAAGAAAAACGAAACGCCAAAATGTGCAAACTGTGGAGGGTCCCACTCAGCGGCATATAAAGGTTGCCCAAAGTACTCAGAAAGAAAAGAAATACTGAAAGTTCAAAGCGAGAAGAAAATCTCTTTCGCAGATGCAGTCAAGCACGTGCAAACTAAACAAACGGCAAACGCTCGACACATTCCCCCAAAAAGCTGCGAAAACGAGACAGGAAAAGAAATCAAAGAGCAGAAACAAGAAATCAAAGCAACAGAAAGTAAAAAGACGGCCGAAACCACGAAGGAATTACAAGACAAAAGTGCTGAAGCCGCAAACACAAATACCTTCCCCCCAAGCACGAACGATGGACTGGCCAATTTTGTAGCATTTCTCGTCAAAACATTACAAACTATCGTCTCTGGAAAAAATGACATGATACTCGATGTGATAATCCAGGCCAGTAAACTATTCCTGAATTGTCAACTGAACAAAAGTCAGTTGATAGAGCTACTGGATAAAGGGGCCAACCCCATAACATAATGGCTCAAAACCACATAGGTTTCAATATCCTACAATGGAATGCACAAGGATTAAAAAGTCACGGAAATGAATTTGAAAAAAAAAAAAAAATTTATTTGATTTAAGACAAAAGCCCTCAATTATATGTGTTCAAGAAACCTGGTTCTCAAACGACAAAGAGATGAACATCATGAGTTTTAAATGCTACCCTAAGAACAGGGAAAAGGGACAATGAGGGGAAATTGCAATTTACGTTGAAGAAAATATCTTAGTAAAAACCTATGAAACCATAACCTATGATGGTATAGAAACTGATATTCAAAAAATTAAATGCATTATTAATGGAGTAAAGATATGTGTTATTAATCTGTACAATCCCTGTAAAATATTCACACAAAAAACAATGGAATATATTGCTGCCAACATCGAGGAGAATACAATAATCTGCGGAGATTTTAATAGCCACAATGTTTTATGGGGTAGTGCTAAAACAGATAAAAACGGGAGATTAATAGAAGAATTTCTTGACAAGGCAAATTTAGTTCTTCTTAACAATGGAGAATTTACAAGAATTGACTCCTCATCGGGAAAGTTTTCTTGTCTCGATTTAACCCTAGCCACCCCCCATCTGGCGTTAAAGTGCACATGGGAGGTAACAAAAAATAACTTTGGAAGTGATCATCTTATGATAAACATCCAAGTATGAAATTATATGAAACAGGCCAAAGCAGATGAGTGCACAAGCAGAATACATCTACTTTTTAATAAAGCGAATAAAAGAGAATATGAAGCATATTCGACAAAGTATATCACTGAAAATATCCTAGAGACGGATATCCAGGGCTCGTATGACAAACTCACAGCGAAAATATACGAGACAGTCAAATTATGCATGCCTACCCAAAGCTAGACAAGGCCCGCACGCACATACGGGAAAAAATCCAGTACCCTGGTGGAATCAAGCATGCAAGAATGCAGTAAAAGAAAGGAACAAAATTAAGAATAAGTTAGTAAAAAAGTGTTCGCAAGAACTTCTTATCGAATACAAGAAGAAAAGGCAATGGCACAAAAGATATTAAGGGAAACAAAGACTAAATACTGGCACGATTTCTGCTCTAAAATAAGCAGATTTACACCCCTTGGTGCAGCGTAGAAGACAGTAAAGAGCATCAATGCTATTGATGTCCACCCAAAGAGCACAATACCTACATTATGTTTGCCCGGGGGTGACCAGGCAAACACAGATGTTGAGAAGGCAAACGCCCTTGCAAAAAATTTCATCACTGCTTCTCAAAAAACAAGCTTGTCAAACGACCAGGCAAACAATTTACAGAGTCTATTAGAAGATAAACTTTCAAGCAGTATCAAAGAAAATGACATTGATAAAAACTTTGAGTTCAGTGAACTACAAACAGCAATTAAAAAATCAAAAGACTCTACCCCGGGAAATGATGGAATTAGCCTGTCTATGATCTCCAACCTTTCCTCATCAGCCAAAAGGATACCGTTAAAACTATTGAATAGAATCTGGAGAAGTTGTGAAATCCCTAAACAATGGAGTTTTCTATACTTGTCCCCATTCTCAAAAAGAACCAGGACAGGTTTAAAGTCACTTCGTACAGGCCAATCGCTCTGACAAGTATCCTTTGTAAGATTATGGAAAGAATTATTCTGAACCGGCTCTCTTGGTATTTTGACGACATCAACTATAACCCCCTTCAAAGTGGGTTCAGGGCAGGCAGAAATACAACCGAACACCTGCTCCGCCTGGAATCAGATGCGAGAAAGGCTATTGCCAACAAAGAATTCTTGATTGCCGCGTTTTTGGATTTCGAGAAAGCTTACGACACTATACCCATCAACGCAATTCTTATTAAAGCGTTAAACACTGGCCTTTCAAAACATACAACCTTGTGGCTCGGAGCTTTTCTTAAAGGGCTAGTACAGTTTTGGTGGAGATGAGAATTGGGCTTTTAACTTTTTGCGGGATACCAAGAAAACACTTATGATATAGTACAGAACATACCATTTTGAGAGGAATTCAAAGTTTATTTGACGAAAATCGGGTTTGGAAAGACTGAAACATCCAAAAACAAAGTAAAACAAAGCGATCGTAATAAAGTGTGGGTCCCACACTTTATTAGAATCGCTCTTTTTTTATATCTCAGCCATTTCAAAACCAATTTTCATCAAATAAACGTTGAACTCCTCATAGAACTACATGCTCTTTCACATTTTATAAGAGGTTTCTCATCATTTCACCAAAAAATGTTAGAAACCTGGAATTAGGTCTCAACCATAACTGTACGATCCCTTTAAACACCGTACATTCAAAGTAAGGGTAAGGAATTGTCTGTCCAACGTCTCCCCCCCCCCCCCCAGATCAATGGCATTCCACAGGGTAGCGTATAAGCCCATCTCTTTTCAATGTCTTTGTCAATGACCTACCTACGACAGTTCAACACTCAAGAGCATCCCAGTTCGCCGATGATGTAGCAATCTGGAAATCGAGTAGAAATATAGCTTTTGTAAGTCACCAAATACAGTCAGACCTCAATAACATAAATGTCTGCATGGTGTAAGACATGGGGAGCAAAACTGTCCCTTAGTAAAACAAAATGTATGGTTTTCTCTCACCGACGGTATCAGCGCCCCTCAATAAAAATCGAAAATTTGGACATTGAAGTAGTATCAGATTTCACGTTTTTGGGAATGATTTTTGACTCGCACCTCTCATGGAAGCCACACATAGACAATATCAAGACGAGATGTATGAAAAGAGTAAAATGTTCTCAAGTGTCTAACCGGCACAGACTGGGGCTCCGATACCGCCTCTATGCTCCTACTTTACCGCGCCCTTATAAGGCCCGTTTTAGATTACGGTTGTGAAGTATACGACTCGGCGAAAACCACTACAACCAAGACATTAGACACTATACAGTACTCAGAATTAAAAGTTTGCAGCGGAACAACGTTCTTCACCTCTCTTTCAGCACTTCAAACAGAGTGTGGTGAGATGCCATTGGACTTAAGAAGAAAAATGTTGAGTTCGAAATTTTTAGCAAAGTTAAAAAGCTACCCAGTAAATCACCCAATCAAGGAACCCATACTTCCTTGCTGGCACTACGAACTTTTAGTTTTCAAAGACGAATCTCCTTTTATCAAAAGAGTCCTTCATCTCACTCGGGAAACTGAAAGCCGCATGTCAACCATGCAAATGTACCAACCTGGCTCATGCCTCCCCCATTAGTATCCACCGAACTCCACGACGAAATGGGAAAAGAAACACACCCCACCGCAGCCATAACGAACCTAACGCTCAACATTATTCACGAAAAATGGAACAAATACACCCACATCTATACAGATGGATCAAAAGACCAACACCAGAACACCAGCGCAGCAGTATACATACCAAAGCACGAAGTAAAAATCGCTCATAAACTTTCACCAATTTCAATATTCGAGCCGAACAATTAGCTATAATATTAGCATTAGATTGGATTGAAGAGAACAAAATAACCGACTCAGTTATTTTTTGTGATTCTTTGAGCGTTTTGTGTGACTTGAAAGATTCAAATACATCCCCTTTTACCATTGAGATTAGACAGAAATTATACGCATTAACAAAACAACAAATCAAAGTCAATTTTGAATGGATCCCCTCCCACTGTGACATCAGAGGGAATGACAAAGTCGACACGTTAGCAAAAAACGCGCTGAAAAACACTTAGGAAACGGAAGTCTGTAGCAGCATAAGTGAGACGAATATTATTATATTCAATCATTATATGAAACAGTGGCAATTACAATGGGAAAACTCGGAAAGAGGTCGATTTTTATTTCACATACAACCAAACATAACGCAAACATGTAAAAGCAATCTGTATTGCAGACGTGATGAGAACATTCTTCACAGAAGAGTAGGAAGCTGTTTACTGAATGAAACATTGTTTAAGTTAGGAAAACATATTGATGGTAAATGTTCTCAGTGCGGTACATTAGAAACGGTGTGCAACATTTCCTCTTAGAATGTCCGGGTTATAAAGAATACAGAAATCAGTTGCAAAGTTATCTTGGAGTAAGTAATCTTACTATAGGTAATATATTGAATCATCCTCAACAAAAATATATCATATGTTTTGTTAGATGCACTGGTAAATATTGGATATTATAGTTTGTATTGATATGTTAACACTAGTTGTTTATGGAATAGCATGCATAATGATAAAAGTGCCCGGTGTGTATGCCTCAAAACCAAAATCTGTTTCAGGTTGACAGCAATTTGTTTTAATTAACTACAAAAACAAAGTTATTTATGCTAATACAAGAAACAAAATATTTGCCGGGAGCTGTTGCGCAGCAAGGACACAGAATAAAGAGCGCCATCAAACGACTTCAACCAGCAGTGACGACGTGAGACACACGAACCAGGACTCGACAAGCCAACCCATACACCCACCCCCAGCCTCAGCCCAGTCAGTTAGCCACTGTACAAGCACAGCTGCAAACGCACCGTACAGAGTGGCGTAAATAGTCAAGGTCTGACTGAAAAACGCCAATAAACTCAACAACAACAACTCTGGGTTTTAAACTCTGAATGTGTTGGAATTCTCTTTTGTTACCAACTATTTTAACTTGTGTTATAACAATGCATATTCATATTTTGATAGGACTAATATTATGTATGACATGTAGTTAGTAACCATGCCTTAAACCTTTTCAGATATCAGCCCATATATAAAGAACTGATACACAGGCAATGTATCTAGGAATAGAAAGTATACTCTAGGTATGTAGATAGGTACACTGCAAAAAGTCCAACACCGAGCTAGTGTTAAATTTTTAGGTGCTCATTTATGGTGTTAAATTAACACCCCCGGGTGTCACTTCCAAATTTTAAACTGTTTTTGAAGAGTTTCTTAGTAACTGCACTTCTTGTTGATTTTTTATTTAAACAAGACGATCAAGAATTTTACATTAAAATACTAGATTTTTGAAAAAATGTGAAAATAAATTTACACCAAAGTAACACCAGCTGGTGTGGTCTCTTATTGAAGCTGGACGGGTGTTAAACCATTGATATTAACACCAACAAATATCAAATCAACACCATGTGGTGTCATTTTTGAATTAACACCAGTACAGTGTCAAAATAACACCAGGTACAGTGTCAAATTAACACCACGAAGTGTCAGGTGAACACTTTTCAACACCATCACAGTTCATTTTTAACACCTGTGGGTGTGGTCCTTTATTGAAGTTTGATCGGAGTTAGATTTAACACCCGTGGTGTTAAATCTAACACCGATGTTTTTACAGTGTAGGTGTAGAGTAGGATGTAGGACTTATAGTGTAGAAACAGGTGTATGTGATTCGGGGTGAGGTTATATAGATAATATGCTAGTAATGCATGTTGTAAAAACACAACCACTTATGTTATTTTTCTTTTTAATGTATTCAATATTGTAATACCTTGGTAACTTTACCATGGTAACACCATGGTAATGCCATGGTAATGTTCCACGGCACATGGTAAATTCACCTTAGAAATACCATGGTATTGCCATGGTACAGTACCATGGTATATTGTAAGGGTAGTAATACCATGGTAATATACCATGGTACATGGTAAGAGCAGTAATGCCATGGTATTTTGCCATGGTAATACCATGGTAATGTACCATGGTTTTACATGGGCAAAATTACCAGGTTCCATGGTTCATTACCATACCATGGTATTACCATTTTATAGCCATGGTACTTTTTTGCAAGGGTATACATACACACACACACACATTGATTTTATTCAGCTGAAAAGGGTCACGGCTAATTTCTTTTGCAATGGAAGTAGTACCCATCAGAGATATCCAAAACACCAAAGCCAGTTGTTTTATCCTGTACGGGGCCCCAGACAGCGGCCCCAAAGTGCCCCCCCCCCCCCCCATACACACACACATTGATTTTATTCAGCTGAAAAGGGTCACGGCTGATTACTTTTACAATGGAAGTAGTACCCATCAGAGATATCCAAAACACCAAAGCCAGTTATTTTATCCTGCATGGGGCCCCAGACAGTAGCCCAAAAGTGCCCCCCCCCTACTTTTTTTGTTTTTCAACGATGTTTATTCTGTTCCATTCAAAGTAATAGAAAAAAATAACAATTTTCATTTGCTACAATTGAAATGACGAAAATATACATTTGTGATCATAATAGCAAATTTGCTATTGCTGTACATAATGACATAACAAAAATTACATTTTCATGAACAATTATCAATTTACATACAGTCACTTCCCCTATGCTCTCAAAAAAATTGCTTAAATTTAACAGTGATAATTCAATTCTTCTAGCATTAATCTTAATAATCATCCAAATGAATATGCAGCAAAATTATACAGTAATAAATAATGGAACCATATTATTTATCAACCAATACCCGCCCACCTACTAACTCATATCCCTTACTGAGTCCCTATGACCACCCCCACCAGTTCCCTCCCTTCCTGTTTCCTCCCCCACCCCTATCTGTACACATGCAACACGCAAACACACTCAAACACACCCATACACACACACATACACATGCACCTAATTTGGTTAACTGCTCTTGCCTACACATCACAATATAGTAAATATAGTTATATAATCAGCCCGCCAACAGGCTGACAGGAACGCATGGGAAAGGAGGGGGAGAAAATACAAAACAACACAAGAGAAAAAAAAGAAGAAGAAGAAGAAGAGGAGGAGGAATGAAGGAAAGGAAAAAAATGAAGAAAAGAAAGAGTGGAATACTATGGAAACATTACTATTTTCATAAAAGTCACAGACGTTGCACGTAGCTTCAGACTGGTTTATTCAACGAAGTCTCAAAATATTCCCATTTTGTAAATGTACATGTAGCTTCCCAGCCTTGGTCGCAAGGATTTTTTCCTCATTTATTAATTCAACAATAATCTTTTGCATCTTTTCTCCAGTGGGTAACTTTTTTCCCGTTCTAGATTTAAAAATGATGTATTTTGTTAAGATAATCAAAGTATTTACACATTTTGATCTATTTGAATAACCAGAGATTCCCCCAAATATATCTCTCCAATTCATATTCCTTAACTCATTTATATCAAAATAATTAATTATGAATTCCCATAACGGTTTCACTTTAACACAGTGTAAAAATAAATGCAGATAAGTTTCAGGCTCATGTTGGCAGAAGGAACAAAGGCTGTCTGTTACAAAACCAAACTTCATTAAACGTTCCTTAGTGTAAACTACGCCATGTAACATCATAAATTGAAATTCTCTATATTTTCTTATCAATGTACACTTACTCGGTTTAATAAAAAGATCTTTTATTTCTTTATTTGTATAATCATAGCTACTGTGGTCATCTTTGATTTGTAAAACATAAGATGACTGTAAATCTTCCACCATAGCCTCATATATTTTTCTCGATTTTAAAACTTGCAAATTTACTCTCTGACCAGAAAAAAATCAATTTTAAGTCAAAGTTTATGGAATCAACTTGCTGAAATGTACCTGCTCTCATAGAATCCTTCCATTTCTGGGGTATAGCATTAAATATATCATTCAGTTTAAGCAATTCTTCTACCTTAAAACCAAGACCCAAGCTTTGAAAAAACACACACACACACACACACACACACACACACACACACACACACACAAACATTAGTTTCATTCAGCTGAACAGGGTCACGGCTAATTTCTCTTGCAAGGGAAGTAGTACCCATCAGAGATATCCAAAACACCAAAGTCAGTTATTTCATCCTTTACGAGGCCCCAGACAGTAGCCCCAAAGTGCCCCCCCCCCCCACACACACACACACACATTGATTTTATTCAGCTGAAAAGGGTCACGGGTATTTCTTTTGCGCTATGGAACTAGAAGTACCTATCAGAGATATCCAACACAACAAAGCCGGTTATTTTATCCTGTACGGGGCCCCAGACAGTAGCTCCCATCCGTACTGTAAATCAGCTGAAAATGGTCTTACAAATGCTTTTGTAATGGAAATATTAGGGCCTACTGATCGGAGATATCACAAACACCAAAATCAAGTCATCTTATCCGGTATACGGGGTCCTATAGGCTATAGTAGCAAAACACCAAAGAAATTTGCAAAGGAAGCATACTTCTGTATAGTGCACAACCAAGATGACCAAATTACGAAAACCAGTCATTTCATCATGTACTGGGCCCGGTACAGTAGCCGTAAAGTGCCCCCCCCCCCCCCCCCCCCCCCCCCCACATATTATAACATCAATTAGCTGAAAAGAGTCATAGATGTTTTTCTTTTACAATCAAAGCAGGCCTTACATCATAGATATCCAAAACACCAAAGCCAGTTAAGTTTTCCAGCCAATTTCGCACTTTTGTCGGTTCATTTGATAGAAGGTTCATTCAATTTTTAGAACAACCCTCGTTATCGCACAGTCTGTCTTTCAAAATTATAACTTGTGCGTTCAATTTAGCATTTCGATCAATGAAATTTGTACATGTGGCTTTCGAATTCCGTAAAATGGGTATTCAAATTGGCTGGTACCCTACGTTCATTCAAATTCGCCTTGACTTGCCGAAAAGGGTATTTCAGTCATTCAATTTCGCGAAAGACAGTCAAATTCCAAACGTGTTCATTCAAAGTTACATCATGCTATTTCTTTTTTCTTTTAAAGGTGAGAACATTTTAACGTGTCTTTCTTGGTGACTTTTTGTTTCATCCATATACTGTTAAGCAGTAAAAGTATCATAGATTCTTACCTACTATAACTCGATTTGGTTGTTCTGTAACGCCCCTTCTCTTTCATACATGTCATTATAGGCTTATACGTGTACCAGTACTGCAGATTAACTTCACCTTTTTATAGTCATGACAGCACAATAGATACAGACATAATTATATCTCTACACTGCAAAAAGTCCGGTGTTAAATAGTGAACACCGAGCTGGTGTTAAATTTTCGGTGCTCATTTATGGTGTTAAATTAACACCTACGGGTGTCATTTCCAAATTTTAAATTGTTTTTTGAAGAGTTTCTTAATAACTGCACTTCTTGTTGATTTTTAATTTAAACAAGACGATCAAGAATTTTACATTAAAATACTAGATTTTTGAAAAAATGTGAAAATAAATCTACACCAAAGTAACACCAGCTGGTGTGGTCTCTTATTGAAGCTGGACGGGTGTTAAACCATTGATATTAACACCAACAAATATCAAATCAACACCATGTGGTGTCGTTTTTGAATTAACGCCAGTACAGTGTCAAAATAACACCAGGTACAGTGTCAAATTAACACCACGAAGTGTCAGGTGAACACTTTTCAACACCATCACAGTGCATTTTTAACACCTGTGGGTGTGGTCCTCTATTGAAGTGTGATCGGTGTTAGATTTAACACCCGTGGTGTTAGATCTAACACCGATGTTTTTACAGTGTAGAAGACATATAAAGAAAAAATTGTTACAAAAAATATTTGAGGATCATAACCTTGACTTCCTGGAACTGGCCAACCACTCGGAATAAAGCACTCGTAACGGCCAGATAACTTGTGGCTACGTGCTTTTTCGGACTCAATAAGCACAGTAAAAAAACACAACAAAAACAAAAACGAAAACGGTTGTCAAAGTCTCTTAAACGAATACGAAAACATGAATGTTATAATGCTTACAAAACAAAAACTATACGATGAAAGAAAATAAGGAAAGACGTAAAGCATGAACATATCTGTTTGATTGACTGCAGAACATGTTAAATTAGATGCCCAGAAATCAATTTGAATGAACGAGCGCAGCATATACGTGATCACGTGACTATATAATTATGAATTTATGAATGAACGGATAGTGAAATGGTGCTTGTCTTATGAATTTCAGTTGAAAAAGTGTTATTTAGAATATAAGGTTAGAGGTAACGTGAATGTTCCAAAATGAATTTGAATGAAGAGATCGTAAAATTGAACTATCATGTCATCTAGGCTAAATTTGGTAAATGAATGCAGCAATAAGGAATTGGATTGAAAGAGGTGGGAAATTGGCCCGGAAAACCTATATTATGCTGTGCAGGGCCCTTGACAGGTATAGCCCCAAGGTATTCCCACCCCATATGAATTAAAGAGTTTTTAGGTGAAAAGAGTCGTGTATATGCCTAATTTCCTTGGCAGTGGAAGTAACAGCTGAGATACCTAAAACACCAAACCCATCCAGTTATTTTTATTCCCCCCCAGCCAGTAGCTGGAAAGTGCTCCCGTATTATTCCATTTTAAGTGAAAAGAATCATGGCTATAATTTCTTTTGCAATGGAGGTAGTACTCAACGAGGTTTCAAAAACACCGAAACCAGTATAGCTGTACAGGGCCCCACACAGTAGTGTCTCCACATGTAAGGGGACCGGGAGCATCGTAGCAGCAGCGTTTGGGTAACGGGGTTGGATCTGGCAATTTTACAGATCGGGAAGAAATTTGAACTTGTTTAAAATTTCTTCCCCTTCCCCCCCCCCCCCCCCCCCCTATCAAGATTGACCTATTTTGAATCGTAGTTCAAACGGGGAGAGCGCAGTGACAGTGTAAATACCGTGGAATGAGCGTTAGCGTTCTAACAGCGGCACAAGAACGGGAAGTAAACTATAGACACCGACGCGACGTGGTCCCGCTGCTGCGCCGCTTTCTTGGTCAAAGCTCTCACTAAGTTCTCTACTCTCATATAAAATCAAGAACTGTTCCTACGACGCTCTTAGTACGCTTCATTCCCGCTTTGATTTCGATGTTGGCCGCTTTAGCTATGCTGTTTGTACGCTTTCCCAGACTCAATTACGCACGTCTTCCGCTCTCGCCGCTCTAAAATGGAACGTGGCTGTAGCCAATACGCTGGAAATGGAATATATGTTTGCCAGAAGAAGATCAAAAATATCGAGAAGCAAAACTGATGAGGAGGAGGAGGACGTTGTCGTTGTCGAAGACGAAGGAGCGCATTTTTAAGAAGAAGAAGAAGAAGAAGCGATGAAGACAAAGAAGAGAAGAAAGCAGCAAAGCAGCCACCCTCAAGGCGAAGAAATCAAAGAGGGACTGCGCGTGATAGATGGTAACATGAGGAAGAAGAGGAGGACATGGAAGAATTCTGAAGAATATGAAATCCTCTACAACAGGAAGAAGAGGGACTATAAAAGCAAGGACATCAAGAAAAAGCCTTTTTGGAAAGATCACTATACGTCTTTGTCAAATAATGAATTGCAGCAGAAGAACCGCGAGTTGATAAGCCTCTCCGATGTCTGCAGTGTAATCCTTTAGTTCTGCATGCTAATAAGTTGACTTACTGAGTCGGCAGCCGAATCGGGGTATATCGGGGCACATCGAGTACTTTTTAGCTTTCTATTCTATTCTAAATCCAAATAATCATTAACTGAGCCATCACTTAATGTGACCGATACCCCCATCCAATTGTAATCCTGATGATGTTTCGATAGCCCCTTCAACAAAACTGGTGATTTAATACTTTCTGTAAAGGTAGACATTCTTAATAGAATTTATGATACATCATTTTAAATTGTAGATATGAGATTCACAAACTTTGTCTGAAATAGTTGCTTAATAAGACGACCTATGATCTAGAATTTTACAAATGAAAGCTTGTAAGCACATGAAGAAATGTGAACTTCAAAATGATCATTGTAGAAGTGACAGGTCTGAATAGATTGTTTTTTATATCATCTCAATAACCTTGAAGGTAAATAGGGAAATGGAGTTCTTATGGCCTAGAAAGAACATAGGAAAGAAACATAGCGAGCATAAAAGTAATTCAATCTACAAAATTCATCAGCTGGATATAGTCTAGGAAATCAAAAAATTAGTCATGACTCCATTTTAAAAATCATAGGGGACACTTCTTGGCTACTGATTGGGACCCCGTACATGATGAAATAATTAACTGGCTTTGATGTTTTGAGTATCTCCGTTGTGTTCTACTTCAATAAACCAGTTCGGGGTTCCAGTTTGAGCATGAGCAGAAAAAGGTCATTTGTACCGAGAGACAGGTTGGTTTTTAATTTCACTGACATAAGCATCTGTAATGCTATGATTATTCATGGTCCTTATAAATGGAGCCTGCCAGTACATCCACCTGACAGCAAAGCCTGGTATTTGACATTGTTAAAAGTTTGTTAATGTATTCAAAACAGCACAATGAAATAGATGCTTCCCAAAGTGTTGATTGACGAACCATTCTGGTCACTTCATCTACACAGGTTCATTCTTTGTTAGAATACGAGTTCCATAAATTGCTATGTTGGGCAAGCTGCTGCATTATGTCGCTTTGAATTGAATGAAGTGCCTAACCAACTAAGAAAAATGAAAGGTCATTACGTGTAGCCTACCCATGTGCACATGACCTATCTCCGAACTGGCTTATTGCAAAAGAAATTGGCCATGACTCTTTTTACAACGCATGTAGGGCAATTCTGGGCTACTGTCTGTGGCCAAATGTTGGAAGAAAAACTAGCCTCATGCTCTGCATATCTCAGTTGTGTGCCACTTCCATCTCAAAAGAAAATAGCCATGACATTTTGCTAAAAACCATTTGGGGCACTTCTGGGCTACTGTCTCGAGACCAGGACAAGATAAAATAACTGGCTTTGGTGTTTCGTGTATCTCAGCTGTTGTGTACTACTTCCATTGCAAAAGAAATTAGCCATGATGATGATGGTGATGATTCTTTTTCTTTTTCTTCTTCTTCTTCTTCTTCTCCTTCTAATTATTATTATTATTATAATTATTATTATTAGCATTAGCATTATTATTACTATACTACTATTATTATCATTATTATAGGTAAATAAAACCAGAAAGAGGGGGAACTCTTTAGTGGTACTATGTATAGGATTACATAACTGGCTTTGGTGTTCCGGGCATCCCTGTTGAGTACAATTTCCATTGCAATAAAGTTAACCATTATTCTTAAAGATGAATACTAGTACACCATAATGGGTTGAGCACCTTTGGGCAACTGTCTTTGGCCCCGTAGAACCTAAAAATACTGCATGGCTTCAGTGTGTAGGGTATCACTATTGTCTACAATTTCCATTGCAAAAGAAACCAGCCATGATTCTCTTTAAAAATCATATGGGGGTACTTCTTCTCTACTGGCAGGGGCCCGGTATTCAGCATGTACAGGATAAAATGGCTGACTTTGGTGTTATGGGCATTTCTGTTGTGAACTTCATCTATTGAAAAGGCATTAGTAATGACTCTTTCCAGTTCATTGAAAAAACAAAACGTGGCATGGGGGGGGGGGGGGGGGGCGCTTAATCGTGGGCTACTGTATAAAGGGCCTTGTACAGGATAAGATAGCTGGCCTTGATGTTTAGTGTATCTCAGCTGTACTAATTCAATTGCCAAAAAAGAAATAGTAATGACCCTTTTCAGCTTAACAAAATCACATGAGATGGCATTTCTGGGCTACTGTGATCTCCGTAAAAAGGACAAAATAACTGGCATTTGTGCTTTTGGCATCTTTGTTGAGTACTCCTTCCTTTGCAATTAAGAAAGTAGCCATGACCCTTTTCAGCTGAAAAAAACAACAACAACAACAGCTTATGGGTGGGCACATTGGGGCTATACTGTTTGGGGCCCCGTGCAGCATGATACAACTCGCTTTGGTGCTGTGGTTATCACTTTTGCGTACTACGTCCATTGCAACAGAAATTAGCCGTATGATTATCAGGATAATAACTGGCTTTGGTGTTTTGGGTATCTTGTTTGTACTTTTTTCCATTGCAAAAGAAGTTAGCCACGACTCCTTTCAAAATAATTTAGGGGGCAAAATAAAACCAGCCAATGGGGGGGGGGGGGGGGGGGGGCATTTTGGGGCTACTATCTGGGGCCCCGTACAGGATAAAATAGCTGGCATTGGTGTTTTGGATATCTCTGATGGGTAAACTACTTCCATTGCAAAAGAAATTAGCCGTGACCCTTTTCAGCTGAATGAAACTAATGTTTGTTTTTGTGTGTGTGTGTGTGTGTGTGTGTGTGTGTGTGTGTGTGTGTGTGTGTGTACGTGTGTGTGTGGGTGGCACTTTTGGGCTACTGTCTGGGGCCCCGTACAGGATAAAATAACTGGCTTTGATGTTTTGGATATCTCTGATGGGTACTACTTCCATTGCAAAAGTAATCAGCCGTGACCCTTTTCAGCTGAATAAAATAAATGTCCTGTGTGTGTGTGTATGTAGGGGGGGGGGGGGTACTGTCTGGGGCCCCGTACAGGATAACTGGCTTTGGTGTTTCGGATATCTCTGATGGGTACTACTTCCATTGCAAAAGAAATTAGCCGTGACCCTTTTCAGCTGAATAACACCGTATGGGTGGGGCCCTTTGGGGCCAACTTTTGTCCGTGACCCCCTTCGGCTGAATAAATGCATTTTTGGGGGCCCCTTTTTGTGGCCCCTATATAGGCTTACGGTACAGGATGTGACTTGCCAGCTATTCATTTTATTGACCTTTGGCCACATCCTAATATGATGAGATTATCAAAAAGTGTGACCCTTTTCAGCTGAATAAATCTTCTGGGCCCCCGGTCTAATGGGGATCTCGAAGAAGCTAAAAATTATACGGTGCAGGCCTATTATAGGCGCCGCTTTGACAGAGAATTTATATCTTACTCAAAAATTGTCAATTGAAGTAAACTAATTTCAGATGAAAGAAATGATATGCCCAGAAAATTGCAGGATAATAATATATGTTTGCACATAAATTAATTATAACAGTAAAGACTGGGAAAATAAAACTTTGAACATTTCGCGACTTCTATTATCTTCGATTACGTACTAGGCCTATACGTGCATGATCCTCTTTCCGCCTCACTGGTTACACCTGCCTCAAAGAGATATACAAAGTAGTACATTGTACAATACTATAGGCATATAACGAGCCTGTTTCATAAAGAGTTGCGATTGATCTTACGCTCGACTTATTGATCGTAATGTTACGCTCGACTAATATTTATTGATCTAACTCGATGAATGGAGCGTAGGCCTAAGTAGTCAAAATCAAGTTCAATATTGAGCGCAATTTAGTCTCGTTAATTTCTGAAAGACACTTGGGTCTGGGCTTGATTTCAAGAAAAATCAAGCGTAACTTTTAGTAAATTGAGCGTTACTTCTCTTCTTCGTCCCAAACTTGCTTATCAGAGACTCCAACCCAAAGCACCTTCTGATCTGGAGATTCTCCCGCCTGAAACCCCTAGCAAACGGGAGACTCCAACTTGATGTGTGCGAAGCGCGAAGTTCCTATAAAGGGTTCTAAATGCTCTCTTGTGCTATCTAAGGCTTATTTTTTCAACACACGATAGAAATAAGTAAGAAATCCTTTCCAACGGGAGACAAAGAGCCAGGGCGGGAGAAATTAAATCTCAAACGGGAGAACGGGAGATTTTGCAAAAATGGGTTTTCGGCGGGAGATATCTCCCGTCGAAAACGGGAGAGTTGGAGTCTCTGGCTTATTTTATGAAACGCAATTTGCGATTGATTGCAACCTACGCTCAATCTTTATGAAACTAGCAGCACCCGTGGAAATCCACGGGTCTGAGGGGTTTTATTTTTTTTCTCATAATACGATTTTGCACATTTTTATTGAAGAAATAAAAAGAAAAGTCTTCTCATTCTTTCGTTAATTGTGCTGTCTTCTAAATGACCACCCTTCCCAGAAATTTTATAATACATTTTTGTAGTATATGCCAGGCGATCCGGTCCACTGGTAGGGATCATTCCCGCCACTACTTGCTTTTATTATAGAACTTGAGTTTCGAGGGGTTATTTGCACCCGTTGAAGTCCAACAGTTGTCTTGTTGCCCCTCACCCCTCCCCCCCCCCCTCACGCACACACACATTTCCACCTCCGCAGGGCAAAAAACAAAAACATTCAGGGAAAAATTACCAAAAACGCAAATGAGATTCCCCGAAAGTTCTGCCCACAGGTTGTTCCCGTTGAAACGGGAAGATATTAACACTATGACTTTGATTACCCCCTGCTCTTGCATCCACGCGGACACCCGCGGGAATCCACGGCTGGTCTCAAGGCCTCGGTTTGTTTTGTGTTTTTTTTTCATGTTTCTTTTCCCCACGTTATGAGAGAAAAATAAGATATTTTCGTCTTCATAATTTTGCTCCCTCCTTGTTGTTTTTAATCACCAAAACTTGGCTTGATATATCATATCAATATAGAACTACATCTGCTTCAGATTGTACATTATCATAATTAATATTAGGCCTACAATTATTGCTCATATTATTGTTATTATTATATCATTATTAGCATTATCCTTATCATTATTATTATTATTATTATTATTATCATCATTGTTATTATTTGGGGAGGGGGAGATCATAGTCATCAGGTTTAATAGGCACCCGTGGGAGTAGGTTCTCACGACCTCGTATTTTTTTTCTTTAATATTTTTCCCATGTTATGGAAGAAAGAAGAATATATACATCACTGCATTCGTCTTCATTTGCTCCCTCTTTTTTTGTCACCAAAACTTGGTTTGATAGACCATAGAACCACACATTCTATTTCCACTTGCAATTTTAAAAATAGGCGGTCGGCAAAGCGAGGTTTTCCTCTACGTCCGCTCATCTTATGAATATGTATGATTACAGCAGCTCTGCAGTAAACGAATGGACACAGCTGCGCGTGTAATCTGATATGTAAGGGTACGATCGGCAAATATATTTAGCCGCGTCCTAAACAGTCTGCGTACAATGACACCGGACTTGAGAGCAAACGGCGAGCAAACTAAATGACGTACCTGAGCTGCATATAGTATTCTGCAGTTGTGCAAAATACAATTACATAACCAACGTTCGTTGTTTTCATTTGGGGACGCCAATAATGGCGAACTGTACGTAAATGCCCTTGTAGTCCATGTCACGCACACACAGATTCGTGAAACCATCGTCAATACATTCAGTACACGTAACAGGCGGAGGCAAAGGTACATCACAGAACTATATACACACAGTGTAGAGTGTGTATAGAGTTCTGCGAGGTACATTGTGTGTGTGCGTGCGCGTCCGCCGGAAGATGTCAGAGATTTCGCTGCACCATCATCTTTAGTATCCCCCCAGTGTCTCTGCAAGCTAAAAGATGGAAGATCGAGAAAGCAGGAGGCCAGCGCAGGTTCGGTGAATATTGAAACGCTCGGCTCTTTCGTCACGCACAAAAATGCATTATGCATGTAGCTAATTAATTTTTCTTTTTCGTCCTCGACGTCGACACGGAGGCGGAGAGGGGACGAAACCCACGCCATTCGATGTAGGATACTCTCCTGCGGCCGACGGCACCGGTCGCAACTGCCCGGAGCCGACGGCTCGGGAGGAGATAGAGAAACCAGCAACGCCGAAATAAAACAGGAAATACATAAGGCCGCGACAACAACAACAACTTCGAGTATTATAGTATAGGACTAGCAGCACCCGTGGAAATCCACGGGTCTGAGGGGTTTTATTTTTTCTTTCTCATAATACGATTTTGCACATTTTTATTGAAGAAATAAAAAGAAAAGTCTTCTCATTCTTTCGTTAATTGTGCTGTCTTCTAAATGACCACCCAGAAATTTTATAATACATTTTTGTAGTATATGCCAGGCGATCCGGTCCATTGGTAGGGATCATTCCCGCCACTACTTGCTTTTATTATAGAACTTGAGTTTCGAGGGGTTATTTGCACCCGTTGAAGTCCAACAGTTGTCTTGTTGCCCCTCACCCCTCCCCCCCCCCTCACGCACACACACATTTCCACCTCCGCAGGGCAAAAAACAAAAACATTCAGGGAAAAATTACCAAAAACGCAAATGAGATTCCCCGAAAGTTCTGCCCACAGGTTGTTCCCGTCGAAACGGGAAGATATTAACACTATGACTTTGATTACCCCCTGCTCTTGCATCCACGCGGGCACCCGCGGGAATCCACGGCTGGTCTCAAGGCCTCGGTTTGTTTTGTGTTTTTTTTTTCATGTTTCTTTTCCCCACGTTATGAGAGAAAAATAAGATATTTTCGTCTTCATAATTTTGCTCCCTCCTTGTTGTTTTTAATCACCAAAACTTGGCTTGATATATCATATTAATATAGAACTACATCTGCTTCAGATTGTACATTATCATAATTAATATTAGGCCTACAATTATTGCTCCTATTATTGTTATTATTATATCATTATCATCATTATCCTTATCATTATTATTATTATTATTATCATTATTATCATCATTGTTATTATTTGGGGAGGGGGAGATCATAGTCATATATCAGGTTTAATAGGCACCCGTGGGAGTAGGTTCTCACGACCTCGTATTTTTTTCTTTAATATTGTTCCCATGTTATGGAAGAAAGAAGAATATATACATCACTGCATTCGTCTTCATTTGCTCCCTCTTTTTTTTTTGTCACCAAAACTTGGTTTGATAGACCATAGAACCACACATTCTATTTCCACTTGCAATTTTAAAAATAGGCGGTCGGCAAAGCGAGGTTTTCCTCTACGTCCGCTCATCTTATGAATATGTATGATTACAGCAGCTCTGCAGTAAACGAATGGACACAGCTGCGCGTGTAATCTGATATGGAAGGGTACGATCGGCAAATATATTTAGCCGCGTCCTAAACAGTCTGCGTACAATGACACCGGACTTGAGAGCAAACGGCGAGCAAACTAAATGACGTACCTGAGCTGCATATAGTATTCTGCAGTTGTGCAAAATACAATTACATAACCAACGTTCGTTGTTTTCATTTGGGGACGCCAATAATGGCGAACTGTACGTAAATGCCCTTGTAGTCCATATCACGCACACACAGATTCGTGTAACCATCGTCAACACATTCAGTACACGTAACAGGCGGAGGCAAAGGTACATCACAGAACTATATACACACAGTGTAGAGTGTGTATAGAGTTCTGCGAGGTACATTGTGTGTGTGCGTGCGCGTCCGCAGGAAGATGTCAGAGATTTCGCTGCACCATCATCTTTAGTATCCCCCAGTGTCTCTGCAAGCTAAAAGATGGAAGATCGAGAAAGCAGGAGGCCAGCGCAGGTTCGGTGAATATTGAAAAGCTCGGCTCTTTCGTCACGCACAAAAATGCATTATGCATGTAGCTAATTAATTTTTCTTTTTCGTCCTCGACGTCGACACGGAGGCGGAGAGGGGACGAAACCCACGCCATTCGATGTAGGATACTCTCCTGCGGCCGACGGCACCGGTCGCAACTGCCCGGAGCCGACGGCTCGGGAGGAGATAGAGAAACCAGCAACGCCGAAATAAAACAGGAAATACATAAGGCCGCGACAACAACAACAACTTCGAGTATTATAGTATAGGACAAGCCCAGACAATCTTTGGCCACTCCCCTTCTGACGAGCCCCCGTCAACTGACCAATCAGCGCCTGAAGCCCATGTGATTATTTTATAACTCCCATTACCTCGTGACTTGTCTCCCGGGGTCATTGCAATAGGGCACTCAAAATAAAACGTAGAGATCAGTGCAGTGCCATCGGGCCAAATATATTGCGCAGATCGAAATATGGATCGTAGACGCGCATATGGTGTTCAGCCCACTAATTTCTCTATCGAATAGGAAAGGCGGTGTTTACCAATGGTAGCAGTAACGTTAGATTCAGCACGCCGTGCCGCCACGACACGTACACGCACGAGCAACGCACACCCACGCACAAAAACACTGCATATCGTGCTGAAAAACCAGAAAGCAACACAACAACAACAACAAAACCAGCACCACTGGTTTCAATAGAATTCACCGAGCGCTTGCTATATCGCGCGTCGACGTACGACAACAACACCACCACGGACGGCGGCTTGGCTAGACACCGTATAAAAAGGTTCGAGATTGCCTCGTCGTCCGTCTTCGGGGCAGCTCAGCTCAACTGAACCAGCTAATAAGGCCAGCAAAGACTTGTGTTTCAAGCAAAAGCTTGTTGCTAACAGCTAACAAGTTAGAAATAGACGTCGACTTTAAAGCTCTCGGACAACCTCTCTCTGCACCGTGGTGGTAGCAAATAGACTGAACACGGAAAGATGGCAAACAGGGACAAAGCTACACGCCAGCTTGAGGAATTTGCTGGTGCAGCAAAGGCAAGTAGTCGTACAAACCCTCGATGTAATTACCCATGTTAGACTCTGTCATAAGCAGAGCTAACATTAACAGTTACCAAGTCTCACGCATTGTGAGTGAGACTCAAGCATTTAGGGCGAGGGTCTGTCTCACGATCTCACGCATGACACCTATTTTTCTCACGCATTGGGCATGTTGGGAGCATAGCTGAAAGGACGAAAGTGAGAGTTGCAATTGAAGGCGGCAATATTTCCCTTTTGTCTTTCAAAATAAGTAAATCTAAAGAATAATCACTTAAGTATGCACCAGCAGTAATAAGCGCAGTATGCACCATACATAACAGTTCGGGAAACCCACTCACAAGGGGGGCCCCTCCTTATAAGTAACCCGTCCCCCTTATAAGTAACCCCGTCCCCCTTATAAGTAACCCCCGGGGCACCCCTTATAAGGAGTCTCCACGCTTTTTTGCAATGCAACGCGAAAATGAAAGGACTGCGGCAATTCGCTTGATTATGTCCATAAAGCTTCACAAGTTTCCTAGTTACTCACGAAATTTGAGCAAAATCGGTTTGAGGCATCATATCTAAAATCATGGATTTAAATGCGATGTCAAACGACCCATGCGAATGCTGAAATGCGAGCGATTACTGGCGTGAGTGTCGCCAGGCGCGGCGGCGCGGCAATGCTTGAGTGCAGACGTGGCGACTGAGTACGGAGACTTTCGTACTCAGTCGCCACGTCTGCATTGCCGCGCCGCCGCCCCTGGCGACACTCACGCCAGTAATCGCTCGCATTTCAGCATTCGCATGGGTCGTTTGACATCGCATTTAAATCCATGGTTTTAGATATGATGCCTCAAACCGATTTTGCTCAAATTTCGTGAGTAACTAGGAAACTTGTGAAGCTTTATGGACATAATCAAGCGAATTGCCGCAGTCCTTTCATTTTCGCGTTGCATTGCAAAAAAGCGTGGAGACTCCTTATAAGGGGTGCCCCGGGGGTTACTTATAAGGGGGACGGGGTTACTTATAAGGGGGACGGGTTACTTATAAGGAGGGGCCCCCCTTGTGAGTGGGTTTCCCGAACTGATAAAGACTATGACTGTGTTATGTTAAGACTAACCGTTAAGAGTTAAAAATTGAAAAAGCTCCCTGCCGTGGGAGGGCGGACACCCCCCTCCCACACCCTCCCCTCGCTCAGTCGCTTCGCTCCCTTGCTCACGAACACGCGTGAGCCCCGAGATGCTGAGTCATGAAAATCTCACTCATAAAATTTTTTTGAACTTGGCATCTACAGTATGCATAAGTTTACCGGTAAGTTGTATAAAGGAAGGCCGGTGTCGAAAGGTTGAAATCTTTCAGTCAGAGAGTAACGTTAGTAGGCCCTATACTACTCTACTAGATTCTAGTAGGGCCTAGAACTAATTAAATTACGTTAGAATAGCCTTTGTGCAGAAACTGCCGAGGCAACATCAGTGAACAGCTTCAAGTCTATTCAAATGTTAAGCTTAATGATCACTGGAAGCAGAAACATAACACATTTAACCCAGATTGCATTTAGCGATAACTGACCATCCCGTGGATAGGCCTACATCGTCATCACCTGGATCTCCTCGATCGGGCTCAGGATTGAATCCATTTTTTTTGATGGCCCTCTACAAGTCTTCAACTTACTTTAATACTGGGCATCATAGTAGGTAGTGAGGTAGAGGGTCTAATTCAGGGAAATTCAGGTAGGTCTACCCGGTAATACAGAATCTAAGGTTAGTTAAGGAAAGGGAAAGGGAAACATAGCCAGGCCCATGATGATCTTGACAATAGCCTCCACTGGCCCCAGTCTATCGTTAGACGCTAGATAACTAATGTTACACCTCCAGCAATAGAGGCTCTCACAGTCTAACCTCTCAATCTTTGCGCTAATGTGAACTTACTGTTCTGTTGGCTAAGGTTACCATGTAACGTTTTAGACTAGAACATAGAATCACAGGAAATGATAGCATGATAGATCTATAACAGTTCTATTTAGGGCATAAACTGTGATACAAGGGTGTAACTCATTTTGGTAAAGGGCGAGCGAGAAGCATTGACATCGACATTGCCGACTTTTTCGGGTAGCCATCGCTTGCGCCGAAATTCATAACATCTGAACAAGCCTTGGAAAGAGTTCCTTTAGGCTTATGTCCCCCCCACTTAATTACCATTTTTTTTACTAATAATAAAGTAAATAAAGGTTATGCCATTTATGGGAAGACATCCTTTTGAGACATAACCCTAGCATAACCTTTATTTAGTTTATTATTAGTAAAAAGAAATAGTAATTTATTTATTTTGTGCAAAGTAGTGAGGGGGGGGGGGGACATATGGAACTCTTTCCCAATCCTCGCTCTTCCTGAGTTTTGTGGCATAGGCTACTCTGTAGACAGAAAAAGATCCGTCTGTCGGGAGGAGTCTTTTATTTTTTTGACGTTATCGCTCTCCTGAGGGGATCCGTGAAGCCAGACGCAGTCTCCGCAGAACATATCCCAACGACCAGATACAGACCGATCTTTCGGTTGACTGAGACGGCAATCTGTTAGACTCTCTATGGTGGACCTTAAAGTAAATGTAGGATCTTGGCCCTACTCTATTAAACGGTAATATACCTGATTTATTGTCTAGACTATAGCAAGGCCCAAGGTTGGTTGCAGTTGGTTCGCAAGAGCACACATGAACACAAACATAGCATCTACATTCATTCATAGTCATCATAGGGCCTAACGTTACCATAGTGCTGGATGAGAAGACAACCGTACTGTTTGTGTTAGTCAGCTTGTGATGTCACATATGTGGAACAATAGATCTCTAGATAAAGAAAATGTAAAGAAAATCCAACATATTTTCACTTTTCTCGTATAGTAGAAGAACGCTTGACTTGCCTCTTTCAGAAGGCAGCTTGGGAATAATGATAATACCTCTATTAAATACATGTGTCAGTGACAAGCCAAGGAAATGTGCACTTTTTTCAACCCCCCCAAAAAAAGATTTTGTGAAATTCTCTTTATATTTTCCTTTTATCGTTCTAGCATGTGACATCATACACTGTAACTGGATAGTACTAGTAGACCCAGTCTTCTCTTCCAGCAGTGACTGCACAGATACTTTAAAAATTCATAACTTTTGAACGGATTGTGCGATTTCCCCCCCCAACTTTCACTGATGTATTCTACTGATATTGCTGCATTCATTACATCCACATGTCACATGTATGTACAGAGGTGGATTAAGAGGGGGGGGGGGGAGGGCCCTTGTATTTTTTGTTGAAACAAAAGAAATAAGTAAAAATGGGGGGGGGGGGTACGTGCGCCCCCTTTAATTTTGTAAAGGCGCCTCCCCTTTACGGAATTCCTGGATTTGCCACTGTGGAAGGTGGACTTGTCCTTTGATTAGAAACTTCTAACATGTTAGTAGTGAGAGATTTTAAAAATGTGATCATGCACTCTGAAGTCGTAAAGAGAACAAAAGATTTGTTCATTGTACAGCTCGGGGGGTCTGGAGTTGTCCCTGCACCTGATCTACAATTGTAGTCCAACTAATGTTAGTGTAACTTGCGCGTTTGCATACACTGGCAGCCTGAACAAGCAGCTTTTGGGCCACCCCATCCCACGTGATGTATCTCTTTATGGCTTTCAATAGTATTATCATGGAGACCAGAGACCAAATTACAAGACTGCATTCTAAAATTCGCAGCTGATCTGTTACTGTAGATAAGATAGATCTCTACTTACAATTTTTGTCAATGGAGGAATTGATTAAAAATATAATCTGCTAGGAAGAGTGCAATGAAAGATTTCATCGTACAAGAAAGAAGTCCTCGTACATCATCTGATACAACTTTCTTTATACACAGTGAATGCGCGATCATGCATTATACATGTTATGTGCATCAGTAAGATGACTTGGCAGCTGAATTAGGTGTGCAGCAAGGACTGGAATTAGACCCTATCTAAAGGCCCAGACAAAATCTTCCAAAGGATATTTTTGTTTGTATTTTGGTCTCTGGTCCCCGTGATACTCATCCATATCTGTATACATCAGGTACCACTGGTACAGTGTAGGATAGGGCTGACCCGCGGTCTGGACACGAAGTGTTCAGGCTGCTGGTGCGGTTACACATACTTGTATGTTTGAGTTTGCAAATCATGCACATTATAATACGGTGTACTCTCTTATAATAATATGCCAATTTTGATGGCATAAAGCTGGTAAACTTCAATTTTCCCCCCTTGTATAAATGCATACATTCACACACAGGGCCAAGCAAAAAATGATTTAGTTTCTCGTCCCTTCTTGCATAAAATTTTGGCACCACATCAAATATTTTACTCTTTACAATTAATTTTTTTTCCCTGAATGTCAATAAAGATACAAAGAATTGATGTTTCACGTCCCTGTCAGCATTATTCCCTTGGCGGAGGTAATAGTGCTGACAGGGACGTGAAACATCAATTCTTTGTATCTTTATTGACATTCAGGGAAAAAAAAGGGAGGAGGTTATGTTTTCGTTACCATTGGTTTGTGTGTTCGTTTGTCAGTTAGTTTGTCCATGTGCAAAATAACTCAAATAGTAGTTTTTTAAAACGGATTTGGATGAAACTTGCAGGAAAGGTTTAGAATGATACAAGTAACAGATGATTAAATTTTGGTAGTGATCCAAGAATTTTTGGGGAATTTATGGAGGGTTTTTGATATTTTGGCAGGTAGGGTCAATGAACTTGGGAGTTCAGGCTGCGCGTATTTGAGGTTTGCATGCGCACACTAAAGTGCGACCGTGCTCTAGTTTCTGCTGGGGCGAGGCGCGCCGCGCATCTGAGGGTTTATGACGTAACAAAGGCTTTTATATTGGGAAATCGGGCGATTTTTCAGTGGGTGGAAATCATTGATCTCTATGGAAGAGCAAGATCATCGGTGGAAATTAACTGCTTGGCGGAGGTCTGCGCTCTCAGAGTGCTTTTCTAGTTTTTTAATTGTATCCCCCAGCGTGTATGCCGAAGGATACTGGATTCAGCAGCGTTATGCTGCCGCATCACATTCTTGTGTGCACTCTAGCGGCTACAAACCTTAACAGATTTCTTTAAAATTTTGTATGGAGGTTCATATTGGTAATATCTCCACACCTATACCTTTGGGTGATGCTGCCCCCAGTGTTCCGTCTTTTATAGGGTAAAATGCCATGTTTTTGTGCATAGTTTGTGTGCACTCTAGAGGTCACATATGTCAGTGGATTTTTTTCAAATTTGGTATGGATGTTTGTCATGATGAAATCTACATTCCTATAGATTTTGGAAGGGCTGCCCCCAGTGTTCCGTCTTTTATAGGGTCAGAGGTCATGTTGGTGGTGAATGGTTTGTGTGCGCACTATAGGCTACATTTCGTGACAGATTTTGTGCGAATTTGGTATGAAGGTCTACCATGATATAATGTACAAGCCTATAGAGTTTGGATCTGCTGCCCCCAGTGTTCTGTCTTTTATAGGGTCATTTCTAAGGTCATATTGTTGGTGGATGGTTTGTGTGCGCTCTATAGCCTACATTTCTTAACAGATATTGGTCAAATTTGGTATGAAGGTCTACCATGATATTTATTATATTTATTATTATTATTTATTTGGCATTTGCAAAACAATACAAGTGATAACAGAGAAACAAATAAAACAAGCAAAACACAAGAAAAGAAAGTGTCAGGCTTTCCCTGTTGAGCTTCCCTAAGGAGCCGGGTTGGAATATGAGCTACAAGTCGAAACATTTTGGATGTACCGCCCCCAGTGTTCCATCTTTTATAGGGTCAAAGGTCATATTGTTGGTGGATGGTTTGTTTGCCCTCTCTAGGCTGCAAATCTCAATGCATTTTGTTCAAATTTGGTTTGCTGGTATCGAAGTTCTACCATGATGTAAGCTACAAACCTACTATTCATTTTTGAAGTGCTGCCCCCAGTTTTTCGTCTTTTATAGGGTCAAAGGTCATATTGTTTGTGGATGGTTTGTGTGCCCTCTCTAGGCCACAATTCTCAATGCATTTTGTTCAAATGTGGTTTGAAGGTCTACCATGATACAAGCTACAGGCCAAAAGATTTGGGATGTGCTGCCCCCAGTGTTCCGTCTTTTATAGAGTCAAAGGTCATGTTGTTGGTGGATGGTTTTTATGTACTCTATAGGCTACATTTCATGACGGATTTTGTTCAAATTTGGTATGAAGGTCTACCATGATATAAGTTAAAATATTTTGGAAGTGCTGCCCTCAGTGAATATTCACCTTCATGTTTGAAGAAGGGGATGGGATCTTTGTCCCTCGCTCAAACGTGAAGATGAAGCATAAACGTGTGCTAGTGCTGGGGGATACGATTGCATTGCGCGGCAGTGGACATTTCTAGTTTTTCTTTGGGTATCACAGCCATCTCAAGAGGCATTGACGGGCCATGCCTTTGATGGCCGTTGATTAATTCAAGCCCTGAAGGAGTATACAGTACAGTACTAACTACTATACACATTTATACTAACTTTAATATTAGCCTCAACACATGCAAAGGAGTGCTGTAAAAAGAACTGCCAGGTTAGTGCCATATAAACTCCCTTTACCCATCTCTTCTCTGCATCAGAATATATGACAGATGGGAAATCAGTGTTGACGTTCAGTGGCCAGGTGTCTCCGCATTTGACTTTAGTGACAGCATTACTAGGCCATTATCACTACTGTGATATCGTTTTGAAGTGCAAGATAACGGGTGAATCACCCCTGAAACAGTACCTGCTGTCTGTGGCTTGGGGCATCCTGTCACAAATTTTACTTAAAAGATTCAGTCCGGGGGAAAATATCCCTCCCGATTTCTCGCTTTGTCAAAATTGCTTTGAGGCAGGATGAAGTGTCAACACACTTGGTGGAAGTTTCTATGGTGTGGTGTGAGGTGCAGAGTAAAGTGGAAAAATCTTGCCTCAAGGGATAGTTCCTGCCTGATGTAATACAAATCTTGGACCGTTTGTCTTTTTGTGACCTGATGGGCTAATTGTTCCAAGGTGGTGCTAAACAGCTGTTCTTTGATACAGTGTACATATTGTGATAAAATCACATATTGTGAAATGAACTATCCTTCATTTTCATTCCTGACTAATTCATTGGCCTTCTTGGCTGCTCAATCTTTTTGTACAGGGTATAGTTTGAGTTAGCAGATATCTGTTAAGTCATGTTTGGTAGATGAAAGTCTATCTGACTATAGCTTCAGTGCCAGCGTCCTCTCTGATTCATGCCAAAATATCCGCAGGAAGCCAGCATCATGCAAAGCTGTCGTGTCCAAGGCTACTAGGGTATTTCAGATTATTTTTCCCTCTTCACACTTGACTTCTGCCTACCACAAATCCTCATGCTGGAAAACCCACCCTGCTGTCAATTCATGGGCATATCACAACTCAGACTATATGAAATGCATTGGACCATGTTTCCTTCACAGCACATATTTGTACAATAGCTCACAATATGCAGCCCTTAATTGCAAAACTGTAGATTGTTTGGGTCTATCCCATTATACTTCCATCTATTTCATGTCTGTGTTCTAACAGCACAAATCATCATGCAGGAATCCAGGATTGGCCAAGAAGTTTTGGCTGGAATTTTGAAGTTTTTAGATAATGTGTGGGTCAAATTCAGAGAGAGAGAGAAAAAAAAAAAATTAACATTTCATCCATAATGTATTCAGTGATGTTGTGAGTGTGCAAAATGAGAGCAGTTCAGAGGACAGTGTCAAACATATTTTTAGTGGCAATGAAGCATGTAAGGCCAATCTGAAAAGTGAACACTTCAATTAAAGAATGACCAAAGAAAAGTTAACTGAAACAGAGTGATTTGATATATAATTTCTCAGCTGCTAAGCTTTTATGCTGAAATGTAACACTAGCCATGTTGATGCAGTGCACCAATACCAGACATGTTTGTTGGAATGGAGAGTTATATCAGAAAGTGATTGTTTCTTATGGTTGCGTTTATGCTTAACTTTTTGAGGCCAGAATAAGCGTTTTGAAGCATGATTAGTGTAAAACATGATTGCGTCCAGACTCACCTCGATATAAACAGCGTTTCAAAATGCAGATTCAAAATGCACATATTAGTGTTTTAACAATTCATATCACTCTAATTACATTTATAGGGGAAGCTGAAACACAAAGCACATAAAAAGATGTTTACAATGATATCATCTTAATGCCTTCTCAGTTTGCTCTGGTTCGTGTGAAAATGCGCGCCCCTGGCCAGCCACCCTTTCAATTATTGTGCAATGTGTTTCCACCTCCCTGGTACAATTCACGCATGTTGTGCATTTTAGCTGGAGCTTCCAGTTGGTACTGTATGTGGGTCATTCCACAGGGTTGGGGCAACAGCGCTTTTTTGTGTTCCTAAGGAATTGCTCGCTTTATCCTGAAAATTTCATTTGGTATTTGATGTTGCAATGTGGTTTTGTGGGAACGTAGTTGTGTTGGTGATTACTTGACGCAGTAATAAAAATGTTGAATAACAAGAGTTGGTGCCGGTGTGTCTTTAGGGCTTTTTACACTTGCAAATTTTTGCTTAGTCCCGTACCAACGGTGGGGCTAAGGGGGGGGGGGGGGGGATGGCCTTAGCCCCACCGTTGGTACCGGACTTTCCTTAGCCCACTTTCTGTTTACACTTGTTTTTGCCAAAGTGGGCTAGCCCCACCGATAATCCCGTACTATCTGGCCCTGCAAAATAGCAGGGTTAGCACCGCAATTGCAGTGCCAAGCAAGCGAGTGTAAACGGAACGAAAAAATAATCCGGGGCTAAGCGACGGAGACGAAGTCCGACCCCCACTGACCAATCAGAAACGAGGTTATCAAGTGCTGCCAGTGCGTGTGTGTACTTGTGCAGTGCACAGCGTAATCATGAATATTCATGTGGTTTGGAAAGTACGGGACTAAGAAATACAAGTGTAAAAAGGTCAATTTTCTCCTTAGCCCTAGACAAGAGCTTAGTATGGGATTTATTGGCGAGTGTAAAAAGCTGAAAAAATTGCTACGGGACTAACGATAGTCCTGGGTCAGAGAAAGTACGGGGTTAAGAAACACAAGTGTAAAAAGGGCTTTTTAGTGATGATGTCCATGCTCTTTTTTGGGGTACCAAGTGTGACATCTAAAAAGGTTGTTTTCAGTTGAAGATATTTGATTGACAGATAAACAAAGTTAGAATCAGATGGTCACAATTGATAAAGCAACATTTGTTTATCAGCAAAACAGTATTAGGATAGCAAATGAAAAGTGACTTCAAGTCATAAATCATTCCTCAACCACAGGCATACCACCATTACATGCGATGTCCTAGTTGAACTTTTTTGGTAATGGTGGTATTGTGGTAGATTACTTGCATTCATAAATTATCCTTTCCATGGTTATGTGTCAGAAATAAAGGGCAGGTGGTAGGCAACTTTTCACCAAAAGATTAGCTTTGAAAACGTCGGTCTATGTTATGTAAATTAATGGAGTGCACCGGTGTTTTTGAGCGATGTCCTGGCCGATTTTGTAATGGTGGATCACATTTCATGGCATGCACAAAAAAAAAAAAAAAGAGAGACTGGAGAAGAGACCTTGCTGTATCAGGAGGATGGGAGGTAAGCTGAAAACCATGTGCACATAAATTAATCTGATATTGTGCCCTCTGAAGCCCTGCAGGGCTCACACCTGTAAATAAAATGGACTGTCCCAGACCCCTTCACAAATTCGTACCAAAGATACCAAAATAAATGAAGAAAAAAATTAATTAAAAATCAGTGATGTAGTTTGGCAAAAAAATGAATAGCTGTAGATATTGAGTATGAATTCCTCTACAAACTGCATTTTGGTTGGAAGATGAAAGCTTTTCTGATGGAATTTGAGGGGACTATATTTCATTGGGTACGTGTACGGAAAATAGGTGATTTTTTGAGTGACAAGAACTCGTAGTCTGGCTTTGCGGCCCCCTGGACAGAATTAGAGCAGAACAACCCACCCTGGCAATCTGATGGATGAAAGGTAATATCTCACTTATTCAGGTTAGTGAAGATGAAACACCTCATTTCTCCCAGCTATTTTACAGAATTTTTTGAAATTTGAATTTTAACACACGTCTCTATGTGATATGGGGAATTATTTACCCGTGTGAGCCCTGCAGTGGCTGATCTTCCAGCAATGTCCCTGTAATGGTGGATTGGATTTCCAAGAAGTTCTCCTTTTTAAAGTGACATAAATGAGGCGATATATATTGACACTTGTTTCATGACATCAATTTAACCTATACCTTGAAAATGTGTAAACATATTATCATGGAGAAAGTGTTTTTAAGTTAAAAAAATTATCCCCAATATTCCAGAATCTCTTATAACTGTCCCACATACCTCTTTTCGTGTAAGTGAAAACTGTAAGTGAGACATTGCCCTTTTTATTCCAGAGTTGCTATAAAGGCCTCAAAGAAAGTAATATCTTTATTACTAGAATTCTGTACAGACAGGTTTTGATTGTTACCCAACATGTTTCATTTGCAATTAGGCATATTTTTTCCACCAAAATATGTTAAGTTATGCACTTGTCAATGTAATGACTCACCCCACTACCCCCGGACATGGGTGCGTCATTTCCGCGTTTGGTCCGTCAAATTTGTGACCCGGGTGTGCGTCATTTTCCCAGGTGTGTCCGTCAAATTTTTGACCCAGGTGTTTGTCAAAATCCCATCATTGTCAGTCAAATTTTGACCAAGGTGTGCGTCATGGTACGTCACTGGGCTATGGAAAATAACACAAATTATTCTGGACCGAAGGGTGCGGCATGGTACGTCACTTGGCTATGGAAACTGCACGCACTTTTGCACGCAACCAGTACCGGATACACGTATCGCAAGTACAGTGAGGAAGTACAGTGAGGGCTTTCCCGCGGCAAGTGAAAATCAAAGTTGGGAAGCGTTCTGGAATAAGAGGAAAAAAATGCTTGCCCGAATCTGGCAAGCAAATGATTTAAAAGCCACATTTTTTCCTCACATATTCCCTCCAACAAAACCATGAAATAATGCATACGCAAGCTCAAACCTGAACGACTGTTTAGCGATGTAATGATTTCAACCTTACTGTCGAACACTTACTTGAAGAAGCCCTAGTGCCTAATGCATATTGCGATGCAACACCGACACTCATTGCTATCGAAGAAAGTTCGTTTATATTCCAATACAATTTGCATCTAGATAATGTTCTGTGGTGACAAAGGCGAATTTGTGACAGTAAAAGAAGCGGCAGCAGAAGAAACTGCCTGCCGCATGCCACTTTCTGCTCGCGGGAATGCCGTGGCGTGGCGTGCGTACCTGCGCTGCAGTAGCGTGGTGCGTGACTCGCTGTGAGCGGTGTGCTCCACGTGTACGACGGTAGGTAGAACACAGCACTACTACTAACGTTAGACTCGACGTAATTCAGATCATAGAAATGAAAAAAAAAAAACCCAAAACAAACGTGCAGTCAAGAGTACAGTATTTTTAACGCCAATTTTAAGCCCCGGTCACACAGCACTCCATGTCTAAATCACATACAAAAAGTTATGAAAATCTGGCGGACGTGGTCGTAAGTGGTAATTTTTGGTCAGTTGTGGTTTGGCCGTGCTTTGTGCGGGGTATGGCCGTCGGCGGCTGTTCCACTGCTGAAGCACTGCCTAAGCACGGCTAACCACGTGTATGTACGTAGAAAATTCCATTTGTCTGTGATAAGCCGCTAAACACATGCTATTTCCCGTGATACCAACGCGTAACACGCGTCCGATGACCGTGCTCTGCCCCTGACAGACCGCTAAACTTTCGCGTCTTACCGCGTCCCCCCAAGTTTTAATCACTGCCGGAACACGGATTATCACGTGTGTTTCACGTGTGTTGCACGTCTTTACCACGTGTGCTGCCCGTGGTTGTCCGCGGGCTAAAATTTTGAGCAGTTCAAAACTTTTTGCCGCGTCCGACGCCGTTCCGTTTTTTCCCCGCTTCCTGCCACGTCTATAAATCGACCGTAGCTCGTCTTAAACTCGATATCAACGCAAACAACATCGTCTGCTTCACGGGAGACCACTTTTTGACGGGTTTTGGCCGTGATTAAGCCGTAAGGTGCTGTGTGACCGGGCTTTTACGAAGAAAAAAAAGAAAATGCGGTGCCAGACTTCGGGAAAGGGGAGGGGTACACGTAGGTACTAAGATTCTACTGCACTCAACGAAAGAAACCGCGCGTATTCTCAGAGGTCGTAAACAGTCTGGGGCCTGGGGGATGAACTGAGAAAGAAGTTGGCTCAAGTCGAAGCCCCAGGGCGAAGACCCAGCCAGGCTTACAAACGTTATGATTCTTTATTTATTTCATTTATTTGGCGTCAATTAAGGCTATTTCTTTTTTTTAATCATTTCTTCACACCATTATCTGTACTAACCAATAAAAGAAATAAGTAAACTATAACTTATTTTCCTGTTCTAAATACCTCTGGATTCTGAATTGTCCGCCCATTGCTTGATTGAAGAAAGAGAAAAAAAAAAGTTTGCTACTGTTTGTTTCTCTGAAAGTTCTTTATTCTGAAGGTTCGTTAAACCAATAAAGAAATAATACAGTTAATCTGAAAATGAATTACAATCTTTTTCAGATTACCGAAACTTCTTTTTTTTTTTAGATTATGAATGCTGCAAATGACATTTTTGGAGGAAAAATATCGGCACAGGGATTTTGCTCTTTTCAAGTTCGAAATAACAAATCATCAGAATACGAACTTTTTTCTTAATTATTTAGGGAATGATAAATACCGTGCACACAAGAAATAAACGAAACTAAGAAATAAATCTCTTTCTTTAACAAAATAATACCTCCTTCTGAAGTAGCCTATCACATATCCGGCGCCACGTTTTCAAAAGCCCACAGGTAAGCGTACGGGTGCAAAAAAAAGAAAAAAAGTGGGGGCCGAGCCCCCGGTTACGCCGACCCTGCCATATCACTCACTCCCGATAAAAAAGAGGAAACGAAGTAAAAACATGAATTTAACTTATTTCTTGCCTTTCAAAAAATCAATCCCTTCTATATGGACACAAACTGAGAAAAATATGTTATGTACTGTTCGTTTTAAAGTTCCATACTCTGAACGTTCGTTTTATTCAAAAAAGGAAAAAAAGATTCGCGATTCCAAAGGTTCGTTAATTGGGGGGAAAAAAAAGAAAAAAAAATCGTTCTTTCGAAGGGTTTTTCACTCAAAAACAAAAGAAGATTTGGTAATCTGAATGTTCGTTTCTGAGTCCGAAAGTTAGATAAGTAGGTCCAATTAGTTGTATGCCACGTAATTCATTTCAGATTGGTGAACTTTCAGAATAATGCCACAAATCAGATTGATAAACCATAATTACATTTTCGAATAAAAGAAAAAAAAACATGTAGGCATAATGGAATATGCGTGTTTCGTATATGGAATAACGACGCATCGGAATAGCGAACCGTGCATGTATTTTTTTTTCTGAATAATGAACACTGCGAAAATGAATAAACATTGTCAAACTAAGAATCCAACGTATTTCTTCCCTTAAGATTTTCCTCCCATCTATATTTCTTTTCTGAACTATCCCCAATGCCCAAATAAAATGATTATAGTTTGTTGCTCTGAAATTTTGTTGTTCTAAAAGTTCGCTTTTTCGAAAACAAAACAAGGGTTGGCACTCCGAAGGTTTGCTAATCTGACAACGGAAAAAACAAACAGATGCTCGTTAATCAAATAGTAACAGGTTCCTGACAATAATATTAATAATTATAATAATCATCATAATGATAAGTTTGTAATCCGTTTCCAGACGAACGGATAAACGCAATCACAACATTAGTGCTCTTTCGGATTATTTTCACACTATGTATGATATGAACATCTCAAGGAAATTTGCATGTTTCGGAATATCATTTTCGCATCAGCGAACCTTACGTGGGTACTACGAAAATGACCTCCCCCCAAAAAAAACAACAACAATCAAACAAACAACAACAAACAAACATACTAAGTTTTAATCTTATTTATTTGCCTTAGATATTTCACGTTCCGTCTGTGTTTCTTTTCTGTACTATGATTATCTCTCGCTTCCCAACTAAGAAATAAACGATGTCAAACCATCGATCAAAATTAAACTTATTTTTTTGCTTTGAATATAAACTTTGTTATTTCAAAAGTTCGTTTATCCAAGAATAAAGCAAGGTTCGATACTCCGAAGGTTTGCTAAACCGACAATGAAATAAACGCATCCATGGAATCACAAACATTCTTGCATTTTTGGATCATGACTTTCACATTTATTTACAATTAACATCTACAGCCTATTAAGGTGTATAGGGAATTCGCGTATTTCGGAATATTTCATTTTCGTATTAACGAACCTTTGGTGGGTACAACGAACATGACCCCCCCTCCACAAAAAAAAAAAGATCCAAGGCAAACTTATAATAGTCTGAATTACCCGCTTTGAAAATGTCACGTATCACTGTCTGAATTGTCTCTCGCTGGCCAATAAAGAAATGAACGATGTCAAACTAAGAATTGCACTTGTCTTGCTTTGAATATCTCTTCTCTTTTTGTTTATTTTTCCTTTTCTGATTCAATAAAAAAAAAGAGCCCAAACAGGCAACGTAACGCGCAACTGCTGAAGAAAGAAAATATATTGCACATCCAAATAACGAAGAACAATCCTTTTTTTGAAGGGGGGGGGGGGTAATTTTCTTTTTAATACTTGGTCGAATGTGCAGGCTATGTTGGTGAAACCATTTCCTTTTTGGTCGGTATTCTATGATAGTTATTCCTTCTTTTTTATGACACAAAACTCAACACATTGACACACCAACAAAACACCCGTCATAACTGAAAAAAATTGTTGACAATTTAGGGCAATTCCACGGTAACTGACGTTACGCGTAAGGATTTTCATGAAATTGTTTATGTTGTAGTTTTGTAAATGAAAGCACCCGGGGCTTGTAATTAGCATTGATGAATGAGTTCATGAGAATGAAGAAATAGGTGGAAAGTTTTTCTCTCAAACTGCATTTCTTATCACATAGCAAGTGAAAATGTGTCGGTAACTGACGTTACGGAAAAAGGACATGGGAAATTATGGTGTAGATTTAAATGGAAATATCTCATGTCCCTGACTTCTGAACTTTATGTGTTTAATATGGCAATATACCTAGGTTCTTAGGAACAGGTGTGCAAAATAATGTGCACTTTAGATATTTCCTTTTAGCACCATGCCAATTTCAGTGAAGGCATGCCGGTAACTGACGTTACGTAACTGACGTTACGCTTACATTTGCTATAGGGTTTACACATGGAAAATCATGATTAGGAATAGTTTTGTGATATTTCATAATTCTGACCTTTCAGAGTGATTTGTTTGATATGGAATCATACCTTGGTTCATCAATTGCAAATACCCAAATGAAATGAAACATTAGTCCATTTTCTTTGTGTTCTATGAAAACTTAAAGGTAAACATGTCAGTAACTGACGTTACGTAACTGACGTTACACATACTTTTGCTATGGGGTTTACAGAGAACTAATTTATTTAACAGGTTTTATATACTGCTGCAGTATACGAGTAACAATCCCAGGCATTTACTTAGCAACAAAGTAAAACAAAATCCAAAGACACAAATGGGGTGGGGCCCTTATAGGGCAAGCTCCCCCCCCCATGCCATAGCACAGTTGAGCAAAAATAATGTAAATGCACCAGAGGATATTTCTTGACATTTGTCTTAAGATTGAATGCTTATTCAACAGTTATGATTACACAGAGCCATTTAGATTCATCAGTTCCAAGTATAAATATTGACATAACTAAGGGTTGTTGTTGTTGTTGTTGTTTTCTTTTTAATGAACAGGAAAGTTTCTATGTAGGGTACCCCACCCATAATGCCCTGCAGTACTACACAAAACACGGATATTTTTGTGTGTGAAAAAAAAAAATCTTTCAGGTCATGGGGAAATACAAATAGATATATTCACAAATATGTATGAAATCTAACTGTGATATATTTCTTCTTCTTTTCTTTATTTTACTCCTTCTCCCTCAAGGCATTGTTAGGGCCACAAATAAAAACATGATATCCATTATCAATAATGATTTAAATGAATAGTGTTACACTTTTAATATTTTTTCTGTGAAGAAGAAACATGCTTTTTTTGGTCAAAAGGGCATTATTTGTTTATTCCTTGCTTGAAGGAATGTAATTGTTTTTCTATTCCTTTTCACTGGTATGAAGGCTTACAAATATATCCCAGATACCAAGAAATAGGACTTTGCAACAAAAGAATTCTAAGATCAATATAAACGAATCTTCCTGTTCATAATTATCATGTACATTTACGTATTACAAAAATGTCCCTGAATGAATGGAATAAAGTAATCAACAAGTATGAACAGTTTTTTATTTTACCCTAGAATCACCTCTCACTTTGAGCAACATCAGTGTTAAACGTTGAGCAACATCAGTGTTAGTTTCAAACAGTAATGACAGTACAAGTGTACATGCCTTATGTCAGGCCTGCTTATGTACCATTTCAAGATGTGCCATATTAACTAAACCACACATTTAAGTGCAAGCGAAGAATTGCCTTGAGGTAGAAACTTCACTAAGCTTCCAGATAAAAAGAAAAATGCTAGCAAAAGTAGTCATTAGTAAAGATTATAAAACTGTTGGTATACAGCGGTACACAAGCTTTTTAATAGAAAAAGGTGGTTACCATGCAACCACATCATTGATTAGGCCTACAATTTTGGTAGCTTTATCATCCCATAGGGCTGTGAATGTACTGTAAAGTAATTTGAGTGCATTATATATTGCATGTGGTAAACCTAAACTTCCAGATGATTTAACCTTAAACTTGTGCTGAACCGAAAATCAAAAGCTCAAGCCCCCTCCCCACCAAAAAAAAAAAAGATAAATAAATAAATAAGATAAAATGAACAAAAAAAAAATGTATCCATGGACATACAGTGTACCATGGTGATGACATCAGTCCCTATCAAAGGGATTGCTGCTCTTTGTTGATAACCTTTGACTTTCCAGATGTATTGAAATGGCCTATAAGGTAAAAAAATTTGCCTAAGTTATAATTACTGTCATGGTAACTGACGTTACATACTGGTATATGACGTTTCGGTAACTGACGTTACACATTTTGATGCGTTCATTTGACTCTCCAGTATGCCAACTATCCTTATTTTCTGGTATTGAAAGGAAGGCATATGGGCATACATTAGAAATCCTAAGTTACATCATACAGCTCACTTTCTTTGATGAATAAAGTTAAAAATTCCTTGTTTTTGGTAACTGACGTTACATCCATCATTGTCGAACTAATTAAAAGTTTTTATAAAATTCTTTAAAGCGACCAGCTTTTTCTTTCTATCATGTGGTAAAAGACTTGTCTGGTAACTGCATACATATAAAAGATTGTTGTTTAGAGTACTAGTAAAGTGGATGTACAGAGGGTAAATTATGTGACAATACACTCTTTCTTACCATTGAGTTATAGGCATATTTTGGCAGCCATTTTGAAAATCAAAATGGCCACTTTTATTGAAAAACATAATGATTCTTAAAACTTCAACTCAAGTATTGTCTGAAAATGTAAGGTGCTTGAAACAAATATCATTTTGAATTTTCGGCATCTGTGTCCTACATACCGTGGAATTGCCCTTTACAAATCGTGAGCAGAGGATCCCCCATCTTTCGATTTCTCTCTCCCTGTCCACTCTCACTCGTACTCGGCTCACCCTACTCTTTCGGTTAACAGCTCGTTATTCCGAAGGCTCTGTATTCCTAAGATTCGTTATTCCGAAGGTTCATTGTTCCGAATTTCATTTTCGGATTAACCAATCTTCGGAATAACGAACCTTCGGAATAACGCCACAAATTTTCGGATTAACGAACCCTTTTTCATTTTCGGATTAACAAACCTCTAGGTATAGGGAATATGCGCGTTCGGATTAACGACCCTTCGGAATAACGAACCTTCGGAATAGCGAACCTTCGGAATAACAAACACCACCCACTCTTTCCCCACCATGGCCACGATCACAAGAGTGATAAAAAAAAACAAAAAAAAAACAGCAAACAACTAGCAGCAAATATGACTACACTTATCTCTTGTGAGGTGATTATCGAAGCAAAATGTTCACAGATGAAGTAGGGTGGTGGCCCTCCCTCGTTTAACAAGGACATGAAAAAAAACCCAATGTGAATAGTAGCCAGCGGGAAACTTGACACCTGTGTGACAGACAAAACCACAGGGCAGAGGAATTTGTGCGCGCGTGTAAATTGGGGCCGGAGTCACCAGTCGATTGTTTTTTGCTTTTAAAAGACACGATGATTCCTCATCGAACGGAAACTACTCAAATACGTAGTCCATGTGTTGCGTTCAGCCGGGCTAGCAATGGCCGCGCACACACAGCGCATATGCACACGAGTCATGTATGGATTGCAAGCATGCACAGTTACCACCTTATATGGAATATCGTTGTGGCAGAGTGATTTACAGTGAATGACGGTACTTACAGGGTAAGGGAAACTTGCCGAAACTATTACAAATTATGTTTACGAACCAAAAGAAAATGAAATTGCTTGAATAAAAGGTATGCAAATATCATTTCAGTAGTTACGCATGTGCGTCAAATGTACCAGGGATGTCCGTCAAAGAAGTGACCGAGGTGTTTGTCACTTTCAACGTGTTGTCCGTCAAAAAAGTGACTGTGGTGTGCGTCAAAAACCACGTATGGTCAGTCAAAAAAGTGACTGTGGTGTACGTCAAAAGCCCCGTGTGGTCAGTCAAAAAATGACCATGATGCACCCATGTCCGGGGGTAGTGGGGTGCATCATTACATTGACAAGTGCATTAGTATGGACTGAATCCTCAGAAACCGACTACGATCAGGTAGTCTACTGGCACTACAGTAGATCAGGTAGTCTCTCTATGTCCTGTGAAACATTAGTTCTGGTTGTGGGATTTGTGTCAGGATAAAAATATTACTTTGTGCATAATGATGCATGGCCACAGTCCAATTCATTTTAAGCTATAATTCTGGTAGACCAATCAATGTTCCTCTTGCTTGGTAGCATCTTGTTAACTTTGTGGTCAGGAGTGGATCTGACTGTATTGCCGACAGTACATTTTACATTAGGCCACCGAACAAGAGCTAGATTTATCGGTCTATAATTTTGGTAACCTTCCCCAAACTACACCCTCTCCAAACAAATTAATTGATATAAAATACAATTTTAGTAATAAAAAAACAACAACTGAAGAATGATGAGTGCTGAAAGTTGATGGATTCACAACTTCTTCGTGAAGATTGTTGATCAACCTGTCAGCGCGTGTTTTTTTTTTTCATTTCATTATCCTTGAAATTTATCTTATATTTGGAGTGGGTATTTGTTATATCAAAAAGGAAAAGCATGTGTGATTGTTTTCAATGTTAATTTTTAATGCAATATGTATAGATTTCAAATATGATGTATTCATTTTAACAACTATTTGTGCTTAACAATTATTTTTTTGTATGTTCACATTTAATCCTCTTATAAGTGGATTTTTATCCACTTATCCACTTTTTATCCACTTATAAGAAGTTTTATCCACTTATAAGTTCAGGGATGACATCATTATACTGCAATTAATATTCAATTCTATTGTATGTCCATGTAAGTGAGGAAAATTGAAGTAATCAAATTGAACAAGCTATGTCAGTATTTTTGGAACGTATCGACCATGTGCTGTTGTTGTAATGCCATGTCTTGACATACTTGTAGTTTAGGAGAAATAAACTAGTACATTTTTTCGTACATCTCTTCGGTAATGCATCAAAGGTCTCAGAGTTATAATTGTGTATGGAAGACAAACTCTTACCTGTTCATTGCTACACATTTTAGAAGCTTGCCTGGATGTGATGTATTCCTACGCTTGAGTTTATGTTGAGTTTGCATCAGGTGGTTGATACTGGACTACTATCAAAATTTAGTAATGTAATACCATTGGATATGACTATTACAGGGACATGATATCCATGTAACAGTAATACAAATCAAAATGATAAGTTGAATAAGTTATTTTTGTCAAACACCAATCATTGAGTACTCTAACATTATGTGTTCTTACTCTCCTTCATTTACCAGGTCAAGAAAAAGTTATGTGAATGAGAATAAAGTAACATGTTGTACACATCTACTGCTCGGACAAAGTCATAAAATCTAAATGTTTGCAGTTTTATAGAAAAAGAAAATACATTGTGGCACAAAATATCCTTCCCACTATACATTGGTTTATGAATGTGTTCATTTATCTTTACTTGTGTAATGAATTATTCAACATGCAAACTGTCTTTTTTTTAAAGTTACTAAACAAAGAAGGTGGGTTCTGTGTTGTTTGTACCATGATTATGAAGACATGATGTCCATGAAATGGTGGTATCCACAATCTAATTTTGTGTAACTGCAGTCATAGAGTGTTCTACTGCCATCTGTTCCTACTCTGTATTGTTTTTCCATGCTACAAACTACAACATAATGTACTTCAACTCATTAAAGGGAAGGTAAACCCAAAGAGCAATGTGGATTGAGTGAAAGTAGCAACATTAGCAGAACACATTAGTGAAAGTTTGAGGAAAATCGGACAGTCGATGCAAAAGTTATGAATTTTTTAAGTTTTGGTGTTTGAACCGCTGGATGAGGAGACTACTAGAGGATATGACGTATGAGTGGACAACAATACAAAGAAAATATAAAGGAAATTCGACAAAAATTCACTTTTCTAGAATTATGAAAGAGCAATGGACCAACCGCTTTCAGAAAGCAGGGGGAATAATTGCTACCCTTAACATATGTCAATATCAAGTTGATGGAATTTGTAATTTTCATGAAAAATTGATTTTTATAGTATTTTTTTTATATTTTCTTGGTATTCTTGTCCACTCATACGTCATAACCTCTAGTAGTCTCCTCATCCAGCGGTTCCAACACCAAAACTTTAAAAATTCATAACTTTTGCATCGATTGTCCGATTTTCTTCAAACTTTCACTGATGTGTTCTACTAATGTTGCTGCTTTCACTCAATCCACATTGCTCTTGGGGTTTATCTTCCCTTTAACTCTACTACAATATATGTTTACTGCCATCAGCAACTTCTCTCAGAGTTCATCTAACAGGATACAGCGATAGAGGGGGGGGGGGGGGAATGCACACGTTGTGCCTTAAATAAACATTTTGCCATGCATTCATTCATTTTTTTTCACCAGGATGCATCTTGCCATTACTGTACATACGATATCATTTCATGTATCATATCATTATTAGACTTTTAGTTCTTTGCCATTGTACCACCATTTCGGGGACATTATGTCCATGTAACAGATGCATGCACATTTTAAGGTAATGTCTTGAAAGAGATATTGACATTTTAAAGTAATCAAAGATTTAGAAATTATAAGATAACACATTTTTTTTTTGTATTTACACAGAAAAAGACATGATTCAAGAGACCAACTGAAGTGGAAACTTGAACAGGATTAGTATGATTTTGAAAATCACTTGTAAATAATTTCTTACATTCTCCTCGTTTCAACTTTAATATTTAGTTCTTTTATTTCCATGCAAAGAATTTGACATTCAAGGTTTTTTTATCTGCTAGTACAATAGTAGTAGTATTAATTGGTCCTGTGGCAAAAAGTGAAATTTGGTATGTAATGACCCTTGATGGACATTTAGTTATAATGCTCCTAATCATACCTCTGTTACAGAGACATGATGTCCATGTATTGGTGGTAACATCAAAAATGGAAGGTTAGGCCAGAAAAAGTAGTCAAGTATTTCCAAAGAAAATTATTGCATTCTGTTTAGGCATGATTTCTCTTCATTACCTAGTTCTACATTCCATCATAAATTGAATTTCTTTGCTTGGTGAGAAAAAAGAACAACACAGAACATGGTACTGCTATACACAAGGAGTCTCATGTTCCATTTATTGATGCTCTATCTGTCAAAATACTTGTACCATGTTGAAGAATGTGGAACAAAGTGATTAACAATTTTGTTAGTAAAAAGTTTCTTAGGAGTGATTGAGATCAACTCCTTTTATTTTGAAGGTAAGCAAGTATAGTCTTAGCGAGGATGATAAATGATGTCCATGTAATGGTGGTATTTTGTCTAATCTTGTTTCTCTGTTTACTCAAATATGAAGGACAGTATTATGAAGCCTTGAGTGGATTTAGTTGAAGAATTGTCCCACAAAACTTGGAATAAACAAAATAGTCCATTTATCACACTTCTATTTTTTTACTCTGATGTCACAATTTTTGCCCCAACCCGATGGAATGACCCATGTATACATGTAAATGCATGAACAGCTCCTACAATACAATATGATTTTTTGTCAATAATTGTCGACAAAATAAATACCCCTTTTCGTATCTTTGTATGGAGCCCATACAGTATAGCACAAATTAAGTGTCATAGTAAATAATAGAAATTCTATTAAACTGTATTGATAATAGACATGCTGAACACGTAGCCAGTCAAAATATGAACGATGCACACACTCTCTTCAGAACCACAGAGAAAGCGCGCCCCACTTTGACCTGTCTGCATAGGTCAACCTACATGTAGCAACTGCAAATGCTCTTTCTTGAGGTTAAAAGAATAAAGAAGAGCATATTAACCCATTGAGGACGGGCTGATTTGGCTATACCAGGCATTTTCCATAGACACCTACCTGAGTTTACCTGGGACTAGTCTTCAACGGGTTAAACAGTACCCTTGTGCATGGTGTTTTGGATTAGCATTTGGTATCAGTGTTTTAAATCAATGATTCTGCCTTCGCAAATAGACCATAAACCCACCCTTAGAAGATTTGTAATTTGGAGCAATCTTCTGTTTTTAAAAATTTTATCGAAACGTTTAAAAAAAGTCCAACAGGTAAATTTAAATGCAGCATCCTGTTTGCAGCCACAATTCACTGATTTTGTTGTTGTTGCTACGAGGTCAAGTCTACACCTCAATCAACCCCCTCCCCATTAACCTGATACTTTCCGTGCTTTGAATCTGATGCATTCTTGACAGATATTTCCCTTCACGTACTCCTGTAACAATCTCTAGGAAGTTACCCGTTCCTCAAAGGGTGGAATCCAATCCACAGCGTTGTAGTGAAGCTCATTGTATAACACTTGAAGACGAAGTGAATGGAGAGCTTATCAGTAACCGTAGAGAATACCGTACTGGTAATGGCAGTGTACCATATAGATGTATACCCAATAAACATCCCTAATTTGAATGCATGTCTGGATACAATACATCTGAATAGTAAATGTGTTTTCTTCGATGTAATCAAATGCATTGTTTTCATTAACTATATGGGCTAAATTGGGTTTAGACTCTGTATGTTGCATGTAGTGGATCCTGTTCTGTAAAGACAGATTGGGAGACAAATTCCACATTTAGATATCTTGTAGAGCTATGTTAGACCAATTTTTTTTTTTATGAAATATGGCCAAACCATATCATATTAAAGGTCTCAGCGAGACAAATCCAATGGTGAAGAGATAATTGAAATTGGATGTTTCTTTACTGAGTTATGGCTTGTCGAATGTAGCACTCAACTGTATGTCTTCTGCGGCAATTTATGGAGAATTGCTTCTCCTTACTCTAGTACCCCCCTATGCAGGTTTTTGAAACAAAAAAAGATGGTTTTATGCACCAAAATGAAGCTGTTTCTATAGGACATACGTGTAGAGACACACACACACACACAAATTAAATAGCAAGTTAACTGTACTTCATCTTAATTCATTCTATTGTTTTTCATACGATTATATTTTTTTCATTCACATTGTTAATGTTACTGATCGAGGAAGACTCCAAAAAGTCAAGTGGAGTTGGTGGGTATTCCACTATTCCTCCGTGAGTTTTACAAGTGAAGTTCGTTGAATTTTGTCCCTCTGCTCCTATTTTCAAATCCTGGATCCACTGCTGAATTATGTAAATGGCCTGAAAATATTGCAAAATTACATTTTAAATTAAAATCATAATATTCTAATCAACTTTTTATTATACATGTACGTCAATTAGGCATAGACTCTATGCCAATGTTATGATTTACCAAGTTAGGGCCTGACAATAAAACATTTATATTACTAATAAGCTTAAGATAAATATTAATAATAATTGGCTTAACTGCAGAATACTCCGCCAAGATCTCCAGACGAGATTTCCCGACCATACTGACTGTGCTTTATTTCGTCCGGGATACTACGCACACAGTGCACAAGAAAATCTCGTGCATGCCTCAAAAATCTTTGTGAGATATTCTGCATTTGTTAATGATAATACTAATGTTGAATATTATATGATAATAATTATAATAAGAATAGACCAACGATAATAATTAATGATTAACCTATCTAACAGCAATCATATTCATACATAGTAAGCCTACAGAGGGGCACTGGTAATCATTTGTGCTTCAAAGTCAAAACCCAACATCTTCTTCATCAAATTAAACTCAAGACAAGATTGAATTACTTGTAATTTGCCGATTTAAACTTGGACTTTGTCTAACTGTTACATGTAATGTTAGAATTTAAAGATCTGAATTTGAAAAGTGAAACATACATTATCATAAAGTTTTCTGTAGACCTGACGTTAGAAAGTCTATTAATTTAGTAACTGGTTAGAACTATTGGAATACTGTTAGTGTTATAGGAGTATTAAGGTGGTTTGAAAAAAAAAAAATGCTTTACAAGTACTGAACAACCGGCTGACAACGAAAACTTATTTTGGAAACGATCATTGTGGAAATCAATTAAATTCTATGGGCAAAAACGGCAGAGAAATGAAGTAATTAGCACAACACGTAGTAGCAGGCCCTACTCTTGTACACATACAATTGTACATAGAGTCTATACTTGAAAAACGTAAGGTGGCCTTAAATACGAACCTACGTAATCACCTCCGAAACCGTGATTCTGCGTCCCGAAAGATGCCCGAGAGATCTCCTGACACTGGCTTGCTTATCCCTGTTGCGACAAAATGCGACAGGTTTTTACTGTAAATGCAAGTGGTTTCTAGGTTAAAACATCCACAAAAATCAAATAAAGACCGTTTTTTTAAAAACCCTTGAGATCTTATACATAAAAAACAGGGTCCAAAGTCACAAAATCGATGCCTCTTTATCCAAACTTCACCAAAATACAAGATTTCTAGGGGGAAAACGAACTGCTTGTCGAGTTCTGACTGGTCATTTCGCATACATGTGCAACATGTGGAGATGTACCGACGTAAATATCTCTACACACCTATGTCATATGACCAGGCAAGAGAGAAAAAACCAACCCGGAAGCAGAAATAATGTGGGGTCACTTTAATCAAGATGGCGACTTGCATGACGTACTTCATGTAATGTGGAGCTCCGCGATAATGTCATCGAATGCAAGTTTCCCGATCATTTTGGTGATCCAAATTAAACTTTTTGTTTTTAGTTATTTACAGTGCATTTTATTGATATTTTTTTTTAAAATTAAAGCTGTATATGTAGCCACAGTGCTTTGATGTAAATTGACCTTTTAGCACGTCGGCAGAATAGGAAATGTGTTAAATGCGACCTCGCTGACATCGCTATATCTTGCATGCTAGATATGCAGTAAAGGTCTTTTACATTTATAGCTTTCAGGGGCCTACTTCAGTTTAAAACCTCCATTTATGCATTAATTGCTAGATAAAACTCTATTCTTGATCCCTATGTCAATGGAAAAAAAAAACTTTTAAAAAGACATAATCTAAGAGGCAATTTGTAGCTCTAGCTGTACCTCAAGAGGTGCAGATACAGCATTTTTAGCTCACCTGAGCTGAAGGCTCAAGTAAGCTACATCGGAGATCTCACTCACTGTCCGTTGTACATCGTCTGTTGTATGTCGAGCATAAACTTTTTACATTTTCATCTTCTTGAAAACCCCATGACAGATTTTCACCAAACTTGGCAGGTAGCATCCCTAGAGGGATAGGATCTCAATGTGTTCAAATGGGCACCATGCCCCCCTTGGGGGCCCCCAGGGGACCCAATCTCCTCCCCCCCCAAAAAAAAAAAGAGAAGAAAAATAGCACTTAAAAAATCCTCTTCTCTAGAACCAGAAGTTATAGAGCAAAGTTGAGTTAGTACATTGATGAGTGTAGCTTCAAGTTTGTTCATGGCGGTTCAAGGGGTGTCCTGGTGATGTATCACTTGGTCTACTCCCACTTTGTCTAATAGCCACTTAGTCTCTACCCATGTAGTCTAATCCTGTTTTGTCTACAACCAGTTTGTCTACTGACCATTCAATCGAATTGCCTCTTAGCCTCATTACCAGTTGATCTACTTCCATATGGGCTATACCCATTTCTTCTAATACCCACAGTTCATAAGACAAAAATGGAAAAAAAATCCAAGGAGACATAATTGCAATTGCAATTAATTAATACATGTGTATTACTTACTCGATATTGGAGTTTATTTTCAACGTCTTGTCACCTTTTTTCCCTTTTTTGTGTTTTATTCTTTTTTTTTGTTATCATTACAAATCATTTGTAAATCATTTGATCATGTTTGTGATATGATTTAATAAAACATACAAAAAAAATAATGATTAGCCAAACTGGACATTTTGTTATAAACCAATTGAGGATAACATGTAGACCAAATGGGCATTAGGTGAAATTGATAGTAGATGAATTCAGCCATAGTGGTGTTAAGATGAACTGGGAAGTAGACCATCTGATATTAAATCAAGTGGCAGGTAGCATCCCTATGGGTATAGGCCAGGTTCTCAATTTGTACAAAAGGACACCATGCTTCCCATTGGGTCTCGACCATTTCAAAAAAAGGGGAAAAAAATATTGTTCAAAACTGGAAATACTCGGAGTAAAATTTGAAAATAGTGAATGCATGCACCTTCAAGTAGATCCAGGGGTTTGGCAGGGATCAATGGGGGGGGGGGGGGGGGGGGGGGGGGGGGGCAATAGTTACATTTCAGTTGTTGTTGTTGTTGTTTTTAAACTGCAATAGTTAAATTTTCTAAAGAGAGTGTACTTGGCAGGTATTTTTACCAGTATGATGGAATTAGCATATGGATGCCATGCCCCCATAAAAGCGCTCAAAGCTGCCCTCACCCCCCCCCCCCCCCCAGCAAGTTCACAGTGTTCTCAGGTAGTACTAGTATAGTTTGCAAGAATGCTAGGAAGGTGAACTACAATGATCCTTCTCATACAGTGTATTTTATAAGTGAAGCATAACAGACTGATGAAAAGATGGAGTGGGGAAGAAAATAGAAAAACAACAGCAGTGGTTTGTTCCTGGTACTAGGCACAGATGCCCTGCTCTAGTCTGATATAGTTAGTGATGTATTTATTACTGAATAGCAGGCATTATAACAAACCTGCCCACCCACAAGGCCTGTTTTTGCAGCCTTTTGATGTAAACTGTTCATCAAGTGCTGTGTTTTTAGCTCACCTGAGCCGAAGGCTCAAGTGAGCTATTGCGATCGCCCTTTCGTCCGGCGTCCGGCGTCCGGCGTCCGTTGTCCGTCGTGCGTAAACTTTTTACATTTTCATCTTCTTCTCAAAACCCCAAGACCGATTTTCACCAAACTTGGCAGGTAGCATCCCTAGGGGGTTAGGAACTCAACTTGTTAAAATGGGCACCATGCCCCACCCAGGGGGCCCCCAGGGGGGCCCAAACCCCCCAAAATGAAGGAATCTTTAAAAATCTTCTGTAGAACCAGAAGTGATAGAGCTAAGTTAATACTATGAGCTAGTACATTGATGACTGTAGTTTCAAGTTTGTTCATGGCAGAATCAGGGGTGCCCCCCTTGGGACCAAGGGGAGGGGGGTGGGGAGGGGTCCTAATGGGGCCTAAATTGTACATTTCCACCTTCTTCTTGAGAACCCCAAGACCGATTTTCACCAAACTTGGCAGGTATCATCCCTAGGGGGTTAGGAACTCAATTTGACAAAATGGGCACCATGCCCCACCCAGGGGGCCCCAGGGGGCCCAAACCCCCCAAAATGAAGGAATCTTTAAAAATCTTCTTCTTCAGAACCAGAAGTGATAGAGCTATTAGTTAGTACATTGATGACTGTAGTTTCAAGTTTGTTCATGGCGGAATCAGGGGTGCCCCCTTTGGGACCCAGGGGAGGGGGGTGGGGGTGTCCTAATGGGGCCTAAATTGTACATTTTCATCTTCTTCTTGAGAACGCTATCACTGATTTTCACCAAACTTGGCAGGTAGTATCCTTACGGGCATAGGATATCAATCTGTTCAAATGGGCACCGTATCCCACCTGGAGGGCCCCAAGGGGCCCAAACCTCCCAAAATGAAGGAATCTTTAAAAATCTTCTCTAGAATCAGGAGTGATAGAGCTAAGTTAATACTATTTATGACTGTAGTATCAAGTTTGTTCATAGCAGATCCAGGGGTGCCCCTCTTGGGGGCAGGGGGGAGTGATGGGGAGGTCCAAATGGGGGCCTAAATTGTACATTTTCATCTTCTTCCTGAAAACCTCATTATAGATTTTTATCAAACTTGGCAGGTAGTATCCCTACAGGGTTAGGATCTCAATTTATCAACATGGGCACCATGCCCCACCCAGAGGGCCCCAGGGGGCCCCCAATCCCCTCAAAATTAAGGAATCTTTAAACATTTGGGCCCTTATTGTACATTTTCATCTTCTATAAGAATGCCTGGTCAAATTTTGGTAGAGCTGTGAATAATTTAGATTAGTGACTGCGTGAAAGGTGAACTTGCGATACTCAGGTGAGTGCTAGACCCTTGGGTCTCTTGTTATATTGTATCGCTTGTATTGTGAGATGCATCAATATGAAATCAGTCAGCAGCAAAATCTCTGGGCAGTTTTCAGCTGAAGAACTATGTGTGCCTGTGTGTGTGTGTGTGTGTGTGTGTGCAGATATTACATATAATTGTAAGTGTCCGTACTGAAGCATCTGAAATAAAAACAGAACAAACCAAAAAAAAAGTGTACGGCATGTAAGTTAATGGTCTTCATTATTTGAAAATGTGTCTATTTGGTGCTGAGTGTAAACGATAATCTCATGAATGGTCTTATAACATGCATCCTGGATACATAATGCTTTACTGAATGGTCATTGCTAATATAATGATTTAACAAGTGATTCACTAGGAGTCTGTATCTAGAAAAATAAATATGGAGGAATATTTCCTTTTTTTTTTTTTTTTGCTTATAGTATTCTCCTATTTCATGTTTGTTGTAGTTGATAGTTGAATGTTTATGGCCTACTGGAAGATAATGTTTCCCTTTGTTTCCTTATCAAAGCAAAAGGCCTCTCACCCTGACAAAAAAGAAAGAAAAAAAAACACACACACACACACACACACACACACACACACACACACAAGTTCTCTCTACCTGAAGTATGGTTATGTGGATTTACACATTATCGAACTGAGCTATTCTAACTAGAACACGCCCGTGAAAGAGAGTAATTATAATTGATGAAAATCTTTCTGGCTTTATGTTGGGTTTTGTGATGCAGGGCAAGACTGACCGTCTGACCACATCCACAGGATGTCCCATCGACAACAAGAAGGCAGTCATTACGGCTGGTGCTCGTGGCCCCCTACTCATGCAAGACTTTACCTTCACAGACGAGTTGGCTCACTTTGGCCGTGAGAGGATTCCTGAAAGAGTCGTCCATGCCAAGGGAGCAGGTAAAGAGATGCTTCTTAGATCTAGAATGTGTAAAAGGAATTGTGTGGTATCTAGATGGTTCATATTGTACCTAACGCTATGAGTAATACACAATTCATAGAACCCTCCCATCAGTTGTAGGAATTCAGTAAATTGTTGGCATATGTCAGAGATTATACTCATTTTACAATTTTATACAAACCATGCTCATGTGTGTTGTCTGGAAGAAAAGGAAATTGTAATTGCTGAATACATTGTACATAAAAAAACAACAACCATGATGATATGCAGGTACATCATTTGAGATGAACAAAAAAATGTTACGAAAAGGGTATAAATAATATGGAGGATTATAACTTTTAGTTGAAATATTACATTGTTTTCAAAGCGCACTAGTAAACAAACTGAACTGACGTTCCATAAATCCATATTTTAGCCTTGTAATAGAGGTGGGCTATAGAGGGTCAATTTTAGGTCACATTTTTAGAAAATGCTCATCTTAGTTTGATGACTTTGTGCCTACTGACACCATTTTTGATTTTTTTTTTTTGATTGCACCAGCCACATACCAGCATCTGCATGACACATGTATAATGTAGATTATTTGTATGTTTCTTGCTGTATTGTTGGTGGAAAACACCAGATTGATAGCTAGAACTTGTTATTAAGAGTATGGTAGTTAACATGAAATGAAAAAAATACAGAAAAGAATGAAAAAAAAAATGGCGGTTGTGGTAGGGTTAAAGGAAAAGGAAAATCTAACCCTAAATATGGGAAAAGGTTAGTATCATGCGGAAGATTAGGTTTTACACTAAAATTATCATTATAATCCATTTCCTTGACCCCTAAAACATGGGGAAAGACACCAAAACCATCACGATAGACCAAAAAATAGTCGAGTTATAGAGAAAAATGTCTTTTTTAAGCCGAAACAGCGGCCATCTTGGATTTTTTACGATTTCGGCCGAGACAATCTGGATATCGCATTTTTTTGTTCTTTTTTCTCAAAAATGGTGTCAGTAGGCACAAAGTCATCAAACTAAGGTGTGATGAGCATGTTCTGAAAATGTCACCGTCTATAGCCCACCTCTACTTGTAATTTTATTTTTGAATATGCCGCATGTAACAGCTATGGAAATGTTTTCCTGAACAAGAACAACATGTATTCTATTGTTAAATAGAAATGCTCACTCTTGATGTCCAGTGCTACACGTATTGTAAATCCGTGCTCAATCCGTGTTAACATGGGCTTTTCACTTCAAACAGGTGCTTTTGGCTACTTTGAGGTCACTCATGACATCACAAAGTACTGCAAGGCAGCACCCTTTGAATCGATTGGGAAGAAGACTCCAGTAGCCATCAGGTTCTCTACTGTTGGTATGTCAAAGTGGCTGCCTCTTCTCACCAAAGTTCTGTGGTTTGATATGACTTTGCTTTTTAATACAATCAAGAGTAATCAGACTCATGTGGCTATCTGACTTTGAATCACTCTTTGTGAGTTTTGTGGCCACATCTTAGAAAGAGAAAGAGAAAGACAGAACATTATAAACAGAAAGTATGATGATTGTGCCAGAAATGTTCAATTCTCCAAAATGGGGTTTGGAAACATGGGTTTTATGAATTTGCCTGGCTCTACCAGCCCTTGTGGGTGTTGCTGACATAACTAGATACCTTGTTGTTTGTGTTTTTATTGAAGGAGATAGACCTAACTAAAAACCATATTCAAACCATGCATGTAAGCACAAATTCCAAGTTTAATGACATAGAAAGCAAACTTAGATGTTTTCACAGGTGTTGTTTTTGTTATTATTATTATTATTATTGTTGTTAGTATTATTATCATTATCATCATTATCATCATCATCATCATCATTATTGTTATTATTATTACTGAGTGCATTTCACACTGTCATTTTTTTTTTTTTTGGCAAAACAGTTGTTGTGATTCTGTTTAGATTATAGAAATATGAAAGGTTTGATATTTTTGGGTATGTGTCTGTGTCTGTGCCTGTTGTATTTTGTGGTGATGTTTGTTCTTTTGCCATCTTGCCTTTAACCTGTTAAGGATGGACTGATTTTGCTATAACATGCATTTCCCATAGACACCTGCCCAAGTATTCTGGGGACTCATCTTCAATGGGTTGGAGGTACTGTTTACCATTGGGAGCAGTGATTGAGAAAATGTGACCCGCGACAACGGTTTCAGGCAAAAGTGGCAAGAGCAAATTCCCTCCTAGGCGGGGTACAAAGATTTTGACCATTATTTTTGTCGATTTGGGGTTTTTCAGAAATTGAATCTTTGATGTTTTGTACATCTACACTAAATTTTACAGCATACATGTAACACTAAGTTTTTCCTACCGAAAATGGAATTTTAAACACCCTATGTTGGATCGCACTCGTCAGTTTCGATCTTCTTTCGAACGCCACGCCACTATGCCCAGTGTTGTTACGGCGAGGCATCTCACGTGCGATTGGATAGTGCTTCGCACACATTTACATAGTTCGGCTTTCGGCGATACGCCTCGCAGCGTGTCGGAAATGTTTTGTCCACGCATGCATGCTCCATTGTTGTTGCTGCAATAGATATCAGTACGCTCGGTCTTTAGTGTATGCTCTTCGTTTGGCTTTCTATCCGAGCTTTTCTACCGCAATGTTCGACAACGGAAGTGAAACAAAAAGTGAACAGCAACACTAACTTAACGTGAAAAATAGATACGATAGGGAACATGGTTTAAGCGTATCAGAGTGACAAATCACCACACAAATCGTGCAACATACGATCGGAAACTGACTTTTTAATTGTGCTTGTAGTAAATATTACACCAGGTTTACTCAAAAAGACAGCAGAAGAGAGAAAAGAAGTGGTCATAAATGACCAGTATTCAAATAATACACTGTAGTAAACGTCAAAATTGCACAAAACTAAGTAAAGTCGTGTTTGTTTGTTTGTGTGTTTGTTTGCTTGCTTTTCTACTGCACAATGCAACACATTCACGGCTTAAAAAACAACAACAGGAAGCGTGACCATTTTCATATTTCTGCCTTCGAAAGGGTCCCAATGACGAAATTTACAAGATAGATCAACCGCTATGAAAACGTGATTTGTAAAGACGTGGACAGTGCCACCCGCTCCTGTGACGTATACACACATGCATAGCGTGTGGATGCCATTGAGTAATGTGCACCATACACATGCAACCAGCAGCTTGTAATTATCGTATCCGCCATCTTGGAAGACATACCGGTAAACAAACCCGAGCGAAACGCATTGTGCATTTTGCTCCATACACTGAGTTCCGAGGAAGGTGCCCGGGAAATTTGACTCTCTCAGTGAGCCAATCAGAAGCTGTTATGGTTGCTAGAGGCGGAGCTTAATCTCAATTGGCACCATTGTACGGATGGGTGATTCTCACCTCGCATCGCCGCTAGGCACTGTCTTTGAGCATGAGGGGAACCTTCAAAGCCCATTTTCTTGCAATTTTGTCAGGCTAACAAATCAAAAAGTGTGTTATATTTCACCTTATATAGCCACTTACAGTACCGGAGAATACAAGTATTTTATATCAATGTAAAGCTTAGGAAATGGGCAAAGTGATTCAATGAAAAAATGAATTTTCAAAATCCCTGACTTTTGCCTGAAACCGTTGTCGCCGGTCACAAATGTTTGAGCAATCTCATTTGATGCAGATATATGTATGTAGGATTGTTGTATCACAAAACATCCTACATATAAAGATTTGCAACAAAAAACAACAACAAGAAAACTCATATACAGTCAAACCTGCCTTAGCGGCCACCTGTCTATAGCGGCCACCTGTCTATAGCGACCACCTGTCTATAGCGGCCATTGAAAAATCCCCTCGAGAGAAAAACCCTGTTAAAGACCCTGTGTATAGCGATCACCTGTCTAACGCAGCCAGCGGCCACAAATTTTGTTTCCTGTGGTATATTTTAACCTGTCTATAGCGGCCAAAAACCCAATGGAGCTGTAGCCGAGCCGATAATTCAGCGTGTTTTTCTGCTTTGTAGCCGTGCTGGCAACGTTCAGTGATCGCCACCGCTGCATTCATCCCTCATTCAGTGATAATAATGCACTAGTGTTAAGCTTTCTTCATGACAACACATACTACATGTACTATGCAACAATTTCATATACACCGGCATGGTTAAATGCATGAAACACATGGTGTGTGCATACTTACACACATACATGTACATGTAAGGATACAATGATGATACATGTATGTGTAAGCAATGCACACAAAGTTGGATTACCTGTCTATAGCGGCCACCTGTCTACAATGGCCACTTTTTCCGTGTCCCTTGGGTGGCCGCTGTAGACAGGTTTGACTGTATAAGGATATATCACTATTTTTCTCGATAAACCATACCGTTTTTCTCAATAGTTATACTGATTAACATTTTTACTTTGATAGTTTCTATCCCTAACTCACATTTTAGAACTATTTTGAGCACTTATGCTGGGTTTTTGTTTCATCGGCAAATGGTAAATAATGCCTTTGATTTGTCTGAGGTGACAGTCATATCTACCTCTGTATCCCACTCAAACCCTAATTCTTTTTGATTCAATGGATTCAATTTGTCACAACTGAATGTTCATTCACCAATAATGTGATTGTTATGAATGGGCAGCCAACTTATGTGGGATACTGTGCTTGATTTTAGATCTGTTGTGGGTTATGGAGCAGAAAATCCTAAGTGACCTCTCAGGAAACATGTAGTAAACTACATGTACATGTAGCACAAATGCAGTTGATGTGTGAAAACAAGTAGATAATACCCCCATTCCACAGAGATTTTTTCTCATTGGTCACTTGTCGGAAGCAAGGTTTGTTGCATTTGGCCACCCACCGAAATTTATCGGATTACAGTCTAATGATGCAGCTGCATCACTTTGGTGATCCCTCGCATTTATCCCCAAGTTGAGTTATCCTTAGGGTTTATGCCAGGTTCAAGTGTATGTGTGTGTCACACACAAACACACTGCTATAGCTTCTGACCATTCGAGCATTGAGAATTGAGGGTTTCTGGGACGAACACTGAACTAGAGCTTTCTATAGCTCGGTCGGTAGAGCACTGGGCTAGCATCTGGAGGTCTCGGGTTCGAATCCTGATGGAATTCCATTTTCCACTAATAAGTGATATTCATTCTGGTCAGTTTTTCTGTTTGCGTTTATACCTTTAAGTAAATAAAAAGGTAGATTGAATGAATAAAGCAATATTAGTTGAACACAGTGAAAATTTGAGGAAAATCGGACGATCTTCTCACAAGTTATGAATTGAAAAGTTTCATTGCCGCTACTGATGTATAAGGGGACTAAAGCATTTTGCGACTTCACTTATGGAAAACGATATAACATTCCACAAAATAGAATTTTTTTTTGGTGAAAAGTTCACATTCCCTCGACTTGTTACTGACATCTGGTAAGAGAAAATTTACCCCCCCCCCCTGTTTTTTGAGTAAGGGAAATAAACTGATCTTATTAGATGCCAGGAAAGTGAAAATACACCTGGCAAAAAAAAAGAAAGTGAACACTTTTTCGAGTTCATATTTTTCATAGCAGATTCTGATGAAAATCAATGTATATATATACCATATTAAAGGTAATTAAATTGGCTGTCAACGTAATAGGTCAATATAAAGGGAAGAGCGATCGCAATAGCTCACCTGAGCCGAAGCCTCAAGTGAGCTATTGCGATCGCTCTTCGTCTGGCGTGCGTCGTGCGTCGTTCATAAACTTTTTACATTTTCATCTTCTTCTTGAGAAACCCATGACCGATTTTCACCAAACCTGGCAGGTAGCAACCCAAGTGGGATAGGATCTCAATTTGTTCAAATGGGCACCATGCCCCACCTGGGCCCCCAGGGGGCCCCAAACCCTCTAAAATTAAGGAATCTTAAAAAATCTTCTCCAGAACCAGAAGTGATAGAGCAAAGAATCGGGGTGCCCCCCTTGGGACCCAGGAGTGAGGGGTGGAATTTTCACCAAACTTGGCACGTAGCATCCCTAGGGCGATAGAATCTCAATTCCATCAAGTGGGCACCATGCCCCTCCCCCTGCCCCCATTAAAAGATTCTGTTTTTCAAATCTATGTAACTTTTATAGATTTATGTTGAGCTGGACATGTAGTGAGCAATGTTGTAGAGAAAATGGCAAGCTTTGCTTTGATGTAAGTTACAGTATGACAAATCTCTGATTGCTCTTCTTTAAAATGGCCGGCAGCTACATTACTGTAAAGGCATGACTTTTACGCACAAAACATTATTGACAGAAACCTAGAATTTAAACACAGAATCCAGTAGGGAACACCGCCTGCTGGTCATTAACCACATGAAATGTAAGCTATGTGGAACGCTTTCATTGTACTGCTATGGCATTTGGCGATTTAGCGATCAGTTCGGGTGGGTTTGTGCGTTTGAGCAGAATATACGAAGTTGGCACGCCGTCGACTGAGTCGGCATGCGAACGTGGCACATAAAGAGTTAAGGAATCTTTAAAGATTTTTTCTAGAACCTCTGTTCAACAAGGCCACCATGCTCCCCTTGGGGACCCCTAGGGGGCCCAGCCCCACCCCCTCCCACATTAGGAAATATTTACAATTCTTCTTCTCTAGAACCAGAAGGGATAAAGCAAAGCTACTGTGAGTTTGTACATTTACGACTGTAGTTCCATGTTTGTTCAGTGCAGATCCAAGGCTGCCCCCCCCCCCCAAGTTGCTGTTTTTTTTTTTTTGTTTTTTTTTTTGGGGGGGGGAGGTAGGGATCCAAACGTGGACCTAAAGTGTTCATTTTTCATCTTCTTGCTGAAAACAACATAATGGATTTTAACCAAACTTGGCAAGTAGCATTCCTAGAGGGATAGCATCTGAAAGTGTTTGAATGTTGAATGGGTATCATGCTTTCCGTGGGGGCCCCATGGGGCCCAAACCTCCTATTAAGGAATATTCAATAATATTCTTCTCTAGAATTAGAAGAGCTGTAAGTTTTTTTTTTCCCCCCAAACTGCAAGTGCAATGCAGGGCCGGCAGACCAGGGGGTCGCTACTTTGGGCCCTCAACTTTCTTTTTACCCCGGAAGTGCGTAAGTGGCACTGGAGAGGAATACTGTAAAAGTGGATATTTTCGCACAACTATATTTTGGTGCTTGGCTGGGTAAGAAGAGTTTTGTGTGTTTTTAATTCCACAGAATCAAGACAACACGCACAGGAACATATGGCAACCAAAAAATATTCGCGTGCTTTAATTTTCGCACCTGTGTCTGGTTGCGCGAAATGTGCGGAAATTTCAACACAGCGAAAATTTCCATTTTTACAGTAGATAGAAACCTTGAAGTGTGAATGCGGTAAGGCTTTGCTTTTGCGCTGAAGACCTTTCTTTTTTTTTTTTTCTTTGCTTGTCAGCTGAAGAAACGCGGAAGTGGAATGAGAAAGATGAGCATTTTTTTTTTTTTTTTTTTAACTTGTCAGCTGAAGAAACCGGGAAGTGGCCCCCCCTCCCACTTTTGAAAATGTTCCACTGGCGGTACAATGTACATGGCAGGTATTTTTACTAGTGTGATGGAATATGCAAATGGACACCATACCCCCAGCTCTCAAAGCTGCCCCCGCCCCAAGTTCCAGTGTTCTCAGGTAAGAGTCTCTAAGAATGCATGGAAGGTGAACTTGCGATCTCAGGTGAGCACGAGACCCCCTGGTCTCTTGTTACTTTTGTGCCTTTGAAGAGAAAAGCAAAAGTGTTCACTCATGCATAAAGTTTCCCTTTTTATTGGCCTGCCAGGTTGATAGCCAATTAAATTACCTTTCATATGGTATTAATAGAATAGTACATTAAAGTTATCGTATGGTTTTGGTTGAGACCTAACTTCAGGTTTCTAACATTTTGGGGTGAGATAATGAGAAAAGTCTGATGAAATATGAAAGAGCATTAACCAAAAAGATGTCAATGTTTATTTAATGAAAATTGATTTTGAAATTGCTGAGACACCCAATATAGAGCAAATCTAATAAAAGGTGAGACCCACCTTTAAGAATGGTATGCCCTATACTATTTTACTTTCTGGGTATTTTGCAAAAAGTTAAAAACCCAATCCTTATCTCCACCAATACTATACTATTCCTTTAACTTTTAGCCAAATATTCTCTGAGAAATATAAACACGAAAAAGTGTTTGCTTTCCCTTTTTTGCTAAGTGTATGTTATTTTTTTATGCCTCCGCCATTAAGTGTCGCTGGAGGCATTACGATTTCGGGTTGTCCGTCCGTCCGTCCTGCCGTCTGTCCGTCTGTCCTCAATCAATTTTGTGGACTGCGTAACTAAAAAACTGTTTGAGGTATCCTAATGAAACTTGGCATGTACAAGTATGAGTAGGCAAAGTTGTGCCTATCAACTTGTGGATGCACATGCTAAAGGTCAAAAGGTCAAGGTCAAATGCTCAAAATTTTACTATTTCCCCCATATCTTTGCAATGCCTGAAAGTATTTTCGTGAAACTTTGTGTAGTATATACATGTACTACCAAATAAAGATTCTCCAGAGAGAGTGTTGGTTTATGAGGTGAAAGGTCATAGGTCAAGTGAAAATGTCAAAATTTCACTTTTTTCTCCATATCTCGCAAATGGTTTGAGGTATCTTCACGGAACTTAGTGTGGGCATGAACTGACTGGCAGTGATTATCTAGGGAATGGGGGGGGGGGGGATGGGTGGTCATGAATCGAATGTCGGGTCAATTCAAGGTCAACTCCTCAAAATTTCACTATTTCCCTCATTTTTATGCAATGCCCGCAGGATTTGTCTTGAAACTTAATATGATACATGTATTACTCAAAAGAGATCCTCTGGAAAGTTTCTTGCCATGAGGTCAAAGGTCAAAGGTAAAGGGAAAGTGCTAAAATTCACTTTTTCCTCCATGTATCGGAAGTGACTCAAGGTATCATGTAACTTACAACCTTGTAGTACATATTTAGCATGTTCTACCTGACAGTGATTCTCTTGGGAATTTTAGGATCATAGGGTCAAAGGTCAAGGGTCAAAGGCTAGGTTAAAATGCTAAAATTTTACTATTTAAAACTGAAGTTACACTCCATACCTTTAAGAATTACTACACATTTGAGACAAACCTGTTATTTTGATATTTTGCCAATTATGTGAAACTGGCATCACACATTGTCAAGACATTGTACTTACCGGGTATACTATATAGACCTATTAGGAGAACCATGCATTATGGCGGAGGCATACCAGTCGCCATAGCGAAATTTCTAATTTCTTATAATTTCCTTTTGTCATTTTCCATAGGTGACGCCACAAAATGTTGTACACTTCTCATCCAGCAATAGCAGCACCAAAATCTTAGGATTCATAACTTTTCAACTGATTGACTGATTTTTCTTGAAATTATTTTATTAACTTTCTCTACAACTATTGCTGCATCTACTTAATCCATGCTTACATTTGAATTTATTCCTCTTAAAGTGCCAGCAGTCTCTCCTGTGCCCGTACCTAAAATACCAGTGGACTGTAATATGCACTTCTATGCCTATGGCTAACGAGGATTAAATGACAGAGGATACTCTGGTCCCCGTCACCCCTAATGCTACTGTGGAGATCCAGGGCTCCGTAATGATTAAGAAGTACAGTTGAATTTACGAAACTGAAATAAAAAGTAATAAAATCAGCGTATATGTTTATGATACATATTTTTTTACATTGCTGTTTTGAATTGTTGTCCCCGCCGAACGAGTTCGAGCAGGGGACTATGAAACGGGCTCCGTACGTGTGTGTGTCCGTGTGTCCGTGTGTGCGTCCGTGTGTGATCAAAATCTTCAATTTGCTACTTCTCTGTCATTTATGAGCCAATTTTGATTCTGTTTGCTTTATATGATAGCACTACATGGGAGCTTTGAAACTTCTACACAGATTTTCAGTTGTGACCTTTGACCTTGACCTTTGACCTATATTGTACATTTTGCTACAAAATGCTACTCCTTCGCCATTTCTAACCTGATTTCGATTCCGTTTGCTTTATGTGATGGCACTATGTGAGGGCTTCAAAACTTCTACACAGAATTTTGACCTTTGACTTCTTTGACCTTGATTTTTGACCTATATTGTACATTTTGCTACAAAATGCTACTCCTTGCCATTTCTAACCCTGATTTCGATTCCGTTTGCTTTATGTGATGGCACTAGGTGAGGGCTTCAAAACTTCTACACAGAATTTTGACCGTTTGACTTCTTTGACCTTTGACCTTGATTTTTGACCTATATTGTACATTTTGCTACAAAATGCTACTCCTTGCCATTTCTAACCCGATTTCGATTCCGTTTGCTTTATGTGATGGCACTAGGTGAGGGCTTCAAAACTTCTACACAGAATTTTGACCTTTGACTTCTTTGACCTTTGACTTGATTTTGACCTAGTATTGTACATTGGCTACAAAATGCTACTCCTTAGCCATTTCTAACCCGATTTCGATTCCGTTTGCTTTATGTGATGGCACTAGGTGAGGGCTTCAAAACTTCTACACAGAATTTTGACCTTTGACTTCTTTGACCTTTGACCTTGATTTTTGACCTAGTATTGTACATTGGCTACAAAATGCTACTCCTTCGCATTTGTAACCCGATTTCGATTCCGTTTGCTTTATGTGATGGCACTAGGTGAGGGCTTCAAACCTTTTACACATAATTTTGACCTTTGACTTCTTTGACCTTTGACCTTGATTTTTTACCTACATTGCACATTTTGCTACAAAATGCTACTTCCGGCGGGGACATATATTACGCACCGCGTAATTTCTACTTTTCCTTGTTTAGCTTCATATTATTTCTTTCTTAATGAGATACAAATCTTGCACAAATATAGATTTGTTCTCCACATTATTCTTCAATACCTATCCATTTCTTACAAGAGTTAATTGTACAGATTTCATGTACTCATGGCTTAATCTAATGATAGCTGTAATGAGGAAATAGTCTGTGCATCCATGGAGCTACGGTAGCTCCACCGCGTGGTGCATCCAAGGATAATCTTTACTGATACCATGGAGCTAGTAGCTCCATGCTGATACCTACAAATAAAAAACAGGCACGTACTCACAACCCTTGTTATGCAGTGATGTAACGTCTGCACGTAGTCCCTATGTAATAAAGAAATTTGCATGATTTGCCTGACATCGGCAGTACTTTGGACCTGAGCTTGATTGTTGTAACTGCTGTTATAACAAAAAACCTATTATTATAAAGAGGAAAAGTACGCCGGTTTATTTCTCCCTCTTATATTGTTTTGTTGATAATGTGCTGATGCATCATTTGGAAGGATGCCAAGAAAGGATGTACAGGTGCCAGGGTAATCTTTTAGCCGTAGTGTTTTGTGGGTACTCTTGTGTGTACATTGTACATGAATGTATTTTGTAACCAATACTTCAAGAGAGAATCATAGATCAATGAAGGCTGCCATGTGAGAGAGAAAGTGGTGCATGTGTTGCATGACTTTAAATCATAGTGAAGATTATCTGGTATTGTATCAGCTGAATTTTATAAGCTTTAAGCTCTCCTAGCTGAACAGCTCAGGTGAGCTAATTTGCAGTTCTTTTGTCTGTATTTTTTATACCCCCGCCAAACGAAGTTTGAAGGGGGTATATAGGAATCAGCGGACGGTCGGGCGGTCGGTCGGGCGGTCGGTCGGGCGGTCGGTCGGGCGGTCGGTCCGTTGCAAATCTTGCGTCGCGAACTACTTCCTCAGTTTTCAACCGATTCCCATAAAACTTGGCACAGATGTGTGCCTTGGGTTGTAGATGTGCAAGACGTATTTTTTGACAGTACCCAAAAGTACGTTGCCATGGTAACGGCATATTATGGGCAAAAATGGGTACAAATCTTGCGTCGCGAACTCCTCCCACAGTTTTTGATCAATTTTTATGAAATTAGGTACAGATGTTCATCTGAATATGTTAATGTGCAAGACACATATTTCCGCAGTGGCAAAAAGTGCGTTGCCATGGTAACGGCATGTTATTGGTAAAATATAGGGCAAAATGCTTCATGGAAAAACTGCTTCATCAGTGTTCTTCCAATTCTCATGGAATTCATATTGAATGTTTGTCTTAGGATATAGGTCAGCATGACACATTTCATGACAGTGACATAAAGTATGTTGCCATGGTAACAGCTCACATATTATGAGCCAAAATGATGGAAAATTTTGTGTTGCAAACTACTTCCTCAGTTTTTGCCCAATTTCCATGAAACTTGGTACAGATGTGTGCCTTTGGTTGTAGATGTGCAAGACGCATTTTTTGACAGTACCCGAAAGTACGTTGCCATGGTAACGGCATATTAATGGCAGAAGATCAAGGAAAGATCTTGCGGATTTAACTACTTCCTCAGTTTTTTGACCAAAGCTTATGAAATGTGGCACACACCTTGATCTTGGTGGGAAGATGTGGAAGACATATTTTTCGGACGTGTCGGAAGCTGCGTTGCCATGGTAACGGCATATAAATGGCAGAAGATCAAGGAAAGATCTTGCGGATTGAACTACTTCCTCTTTATTCGACTGAAGCTCATGAAATGTGGCACACACATTGGTCTTGGTGGGAAGATTTGCAAGACATATTTTTTGGACGTGTCGGAAGCTGTGTTGCCATGGTAACGGCATATTAATGGTGGAAGATCAAGGAAAGATCTTGTGGATTGAACTACTTCCTCAGTTTTTGACAAAAGCTTATGAAATGTGGCACACACAATAGTCTTGGTGGGAAGATGTGCAAGACATATTTTTCGGATGTGTCGGAAGCTGCGTTGCCATGGTAATGGCATTTAAATGGCAGAAGATCAAGGAAAGATCATTCCTTGGGTAAGACTGTCGTCACGGGGCGGGGGTATTAATCACCTTAAGTGATATTTCTAGTTTTTTATGCCTCTGTCACGAAGTGGTGCCGGAGGCATGTATGTTTTTAGGTTGTCCATCCGTCCGTAATCAAATTTTGTGGACAGCGAAACTATAAAACCTTTTAAAATATCCTAATGAAACTTGGCATGTATGTGTATGAGGGGGTGAAGTTGAGCCTATCAACTTTTGAGTGCACATGCTTGAGGTCAGTGGTCAAAAGGTCAAGGTCAAATGCTGAAAATTACACTTTTTCCCCCATATCTATGCAATGCCTGAAGATATTGTCTTGAAACTTAAACAGATCGTACAGTTTTGGTTGAGACCTAATTTCAGGTTTCTAACATTTTTTTTGGTGAAATAATGAGAAACCTCTTGTGAAATATGAAGGAGCATGTAACTCTATGAGGAATTCAACATTTATTTGATGAAAATTGGTTTTTAAATGGCTGAGATATCCAGAAAAAAGAGCAATTCCAATAAAGTGTGGGACCCACACTTTATTACAATTGCTTTGTTTTACTTTGTTTTTGGATGTTTCAGTCATTCCAAACCCGATTTTCATCAAATAAACTTTGAATTCCTCTTAAAATGGTATGCTCTGTACTATATCATAAGTCAGGGCTGCACACTGGCGCCGGTCCGACGGTCAAAGCCCGGTAAAAGTCACTGTCGAACCGGTAACTTTTCAGGAAATCCACAAGTTACCGGTCCGACATGACCAGTAAAAAAACAAAACAAAACAAAACATTGGTGGGGTCAGTAGAAAGAAAAAGAGCAGCCCCGATCAGGGAGAAACAGAATGCAAGATATCGCACTGTTCAACAAGTTTTACGCAAGTTTTCGTTTATGTCTACTGGTGCAATTTGTACAGTAAACGGGATTAGTTTTGAGCACTAGCAGTCGACCAGTTATTCGCGCTAGCTTGCGCATTTAGCGCTGCTCACGCACTGCATGCAATGCAATACATGCAAAGCATGTACAGTGTAACTGCTTTTCGTTTGCTTGTGATCAGCGGTCATGCCAGACAAGAAGCATTGATAGAAGCGCACGCATTTCTGGGTCATTTTACTCATGATTTTTAACGCAAGATCGATCCGATCCCGGCTTCGCTGCAGCGTGGCAGTTATGTTAGAACTAATTTACTAGTGTCGATTTTTAGAAAAAGTAAAAACACATTCGATATTCAGCGATACAGTAAATGGATCTGATTGCGTTTATTTTCATTTTACACAGTCATTTCACAAATGAATATTTTCATTCGCTCAGAATGGTCTCATAATGAAGATAGGCGCAAAAAAGGATCACGAAATCGGCCCTTCCGTGAACTTTTTAAGAACGCATGCACAAAATGTGAAGAGATAATACAGGGAGAAAAAAAAATCGTGAAATCATGGCAGTCCCGCTTACATATTTGAGGTAGAAATCGTCCCAAAAAGGATCATGAATTCGACCGGCTGCGTCGTATCTTTCAAAAGCTTATGATGTACGAAATGCGAAGAGATTATAGAGGAGAAAAAAAAAATAAAGGAAACATTTTGGTGAGTGCATCATAAAAGATTACAGCCGAATAACAATTCATGAAATCAATGCAATCCCGTTGAAATTTGAGGAAATAATAGGCGCAAAAAGGATCTTGAATTCAGTCCTGCATGCCGTGTTGTTCATCAAAAACGCATGCACAAATGCGACGAGATTGTTGGGAGAAAAATAAAAAACACATTTTTACCCTTCTGGTGCGTGCATTACAAAAGATTACATCCGAAGTAATTCATGAAATCGCCACAATCCCGCTGATATTTGAGGTAGAAATAGGCGCAAAAAGCATCATGAATTCGGCTGTGTGGAACATCTTTAAGAACGCACTTACGAAATTCGAAGAGTTTATCGAGAAAAAATAAAGGACACATTTTCAACCCCTTTTGGCGCGTGCATCATAAAAGATTACAGCCGAAGTAATTTATGAAATCGTCACAATCCCGCTGATTATTTGAGGTAGAAATAGGCGCAAAAAGTATCATGAATTCGGCCATGTGGTGCATCTTTTTAAGAACGCACTTACGAAATTCGAAAAGTTTATCGGGAAAAAATAAAGGACACATTTTCAACCTCTTTTGGCGCTTGCATCAGAAAATATTACAGCCGAAGTAATTTATGAAATCGTAACAATCCCGCTAATATTTGAGGTGGAAATAGGCGCAAAAAGTATCATGAATTCGGCCATGTGGTGCATCTTTTTAAGAACGCACTTACGAAATTCGAAGAGTTTATCGGGAAAAAATAAAGGACACATTTTCAACCCATTTTGGCGCGTTATCATAAAAGATTACAGCCGAAGTAATTTATGAAATCGTCACAATCCCGCTGATTATTTGAGGTAGAAATAGGCGCAAAAAGTATCATGAATTCGGCCATGTGGTGCATCTTTTTAAGAACGCACTTACGAAATTCGAAGAGTTTATCGGGAAAAAATAAAGGACACCTTTTCAACCCATTTTGGCGCGTTATCATAAGAGATTACAGCCGAAGTAATTCATGAAATCGTCACAATCCCGCTAATATTTGGGGTGGAAATGGGCGCAAAAAGGATTGCAAATTCGGCCCTGCATGTCGTGTGCCTTTCAAGAACGCATGCACAAAAGCGAATAGATTATCGGGAGAAAAATAAAGAACTCCTTGGAGCGCGTGCATCAGAAAATTTCACGGCGAAAATAATTCATTAAATCGTCGCAATCCAACCGACCACCAAGAGCAGGTTACGCAGCAAGTTCGTGCGCCGATGTTTAGAAAAGGTCACAAACGCATTTGATACAATCTAATTTTGTTCATTATCATTTTACACTGTAATTCACAAACAAACATTCTAGTTTTTCCTATCTTTTTTTAAAATTTCTTGTGCAATAGATAATGCAAGTTTAAAAAAAAAAAATTAATCTGTAAAATGTACATGGGTGGGGGGGGTGCGTCCATAAAAAACAAGAAAATAAGTTTATTTTTTAGGTTGTCGTTGTTGACCGGTAAATTTTCTGTTCAGACCGGTAAAAAATGTTAAAACGGGGCATTTACCGGTCCGACAGAGACAGGTTGGACCGGCAGAAAAAATGGGTTAGTGTGCAGCCCTGCATAAGTGTTTTCTTGGTATCTCGCAAGAAGTTAAAAGCCCAATTCTCATCTCCACCAATACTGTACCATCCCTTTAATGTATACAAGTACTACCCAATTAAGATTCTATAGTCAGAGTTTCAGGTCATGAGGTCAACGGTCAAAGGTTAAGTGAAAATGTTACAATTTTACTTCTTTCCCCCATATCTTGGAAAGGTTCAAGGTATCTTCATGGAACATAGTATATATGCATGTACTGACTGGCAGTGATTATCTAGGGAATTTGGGGGTCATTGGGTTAAAGGGCAGGGGTCAACAGTCAAGGTCAACTCTTCAAAATTTGACTTTTTCCCTCATAGTTATTCAATGCCTGTAGGATTTTCTCTTTTGACTTGATGTATACATATATTACCCAATAGAGATTCTCTGAGAAGTCTTTTTGCCAAAAAGGTCAAAGATCAAGTGAAAGTGCTGAACTTTACTTCTTCCTCCATCTTGGAAGTGGCTCAAGTTGTCGGGGGGGGGGGGGATGTCGGGAATTTGTTTTTGTTTTTGTTTTTTCACAAGTGATTGCAGTGTCCCCAAGTCCCCCTTGGGCCGCTTAGCAGAAGAATCCCATTTATCAAATATAAAGTCACAGATTAGAAAATAACTCTATTATTGCAACTGATTGACAAATTGCCCTATGTCAACGTAAATAAGCACTGAATTGATCAGTGTTTTAGTAGTAGCCATAATAAAAAAATCATGGGCGTGCATACTCGAGCAGGATTCGAACCTACGACCTCCTGATCACCAGACAGGCGTCATCTCCACTAGACCACCGAGCTTTATTATTCTCTATTATTCACGAGATTATAAGACAGATTTTGGTACGATCTATGAATACTAGGTAGAACAGTGGCATTCAATGTGCTTAAAAGCGTACATTAACACATCACGCGTTCATAACCAAAAGTTTATATTCCAAGAATTAAAGGTAAAAAAATTAGGGCGCCACACATGTAGATTCGGAGAGCTATGTGCGGGGAGAATTATGAGGATGTTGTTCAAGGGGCCTTGATTATGCTCCTGTTTCTGCAGGAGGCTCTCTGAAATTCTTTATGTCATAACAAAAGGATCTGAAATCTTCCCTTATTCCATAATTACTTTCACCTTTTTAAGATGCATACACAAAACACAAGGATTTCTTTTCAACCTATTTTGAACCTCCCTGATTTTGGTGTATGAATATCATCAACCCTGAAATTAGCAAATTTTTCGTTGATACCCTGGGGTACCAAATACTGCTTCATATTCTGTGTAGGCAAGTGTCACATACTCTAATCGCATTCCACCTGCAGCTCACATAAAATTGATAAGATATTATGTCTTATATAATTGTACTTTTTTGAATTTTCTTTGGAAGAAAAAATTTTGAGGTTTTGTATACTTTTTTTTTTACATGATATGTTGACACTAGGCGGAGAAGCTGGATCTGCCGACTCTGCTAGGGACCCCTCGTGGCTTTGCCGTCAAGTTCTACTCTGAAGAGGGAAACTGGGATCTTGTGGGCAACAATACACCCATCTTCTTCATTCGAGACCCCATGTTCTTTGCCAGTTTCATCCACACTCAGAAGAGGAACCCTGTCACTCACCTCAAGGTTTGTATGGCTGAGCTTCAAAGCAAAGCAGGTGCTACAAAGGTGTATTTGTCATGTCGATATTAATTTTCTGTTAAGAACAAATATGAACAAATATCACAAAGAAGTGAGAGAGTCATGTTAAATGTCATTAATTACCAGTAACCCCCCCCCTCCCACACACACACACACACTATTTTCCAACCCTTAGTGCTTTGCTGCCTGTGCCAAGATCCTAGTTACAATCTATGTAAAGGTACATGCATAAGGTAAAGTGAACATTGCATGATTTCATTATTTCATAACTGCAGGCAGTTCTAGGGTAATCACCCCCTGGACAGTTACCCCAGAGACCCTTCCCCTGACCCTAACCCTGATCTTAATCCTGAACCTAATCCTAATCCAAACCCAAACTCTAAACCTAAACCTAACCCTGATCTTTACTCTAACCTAATTACTAAAAAGTATTTAGTCGGGGGGGGGGGGGGGGGGGGGGTAATTGCCTTGATAACGCTACCGGCTATCTGCTTGGATGGATCTAAGGGTGTGTTTATGCTCAGTTTGCGAAGGCAGAATCAGCGTTTTGAAACGCTGATTCAAAACGCTGATTCAAAATGGGTCAATAGCACAATCAGGGTATGCAATTGTGTAATAGGGCAAAAATGAAAAAACTTGGTGAAAATGCTTTTTTTTGTTGTTTGTTGTAGCTGAGTGTTCAAATTTTCATTGCATGTAAAGAAAGAGTCAAAATTTTGCATTAAACTGCGCATAAATTAGCATTTGAATTAGGGGTGTCTAATTACATTGAAATGACTAATATATTGGAAAAATTCATTAAAAAAAAGGAGAATGTTTTTTTCATCTGATATTGCTGTTAGATATTCCTGATAAATATCCCTTTCATTCACCACCAGCACATAGCCATGACATATCACAAAATATGAATAGATTTCATATTTTCACTTCTCGAAATGGATGATCAATTGTGTAGGCATTATTTTGAATTCAAATAAAACCACTTTTACATATTTTATCATATTTCACTTTTACCAAAGAGTGAAGAGGCGAAACTTTCAGGAATAGGTAACAGACATATAGTGGCCATTATTACAAATTTTTATGAAATTAGGGCTGGTACTTTGGAAGATATGATATTTTTCATCAAAAAATTATCTGTACAGTTTGACCTTGAATGTGTGCACAGTGTTTTTATCAATTCTCATACTTGCAAACACAGATAGAAGAATGAATGTGAGATTTATGATGACTTGACTTGATATCCAAGCTGTGACACTCAAACAATGACATATTAAGCCAAAATACTATGTTTTTGCTTATGATATCTTTAGAAATTGAACAAGCATTGAAATATGAACACTGAACACTTATCATATGACCTTCATGCAGTATAACATGGGCGTGTATCGCACTTTTCTATGCTCAGCAATTTGTAAAAATATTTGCTAAAATTTTCCACAATAGATTTCTGCATATGTACAATTCATGGTTAAAAAAACAAGGATATTCAATTAGGGGAAAAGATTCTTTAAAGTAGTCAAATTAGGATATACCTCACTGAAAATACTGAAAAACGGCTGCACTTATTTTCCTCAGCATTTGAAAATGGCTCAAAACTCAAAACTGGCTGAACATTTATTGGCAAACAGCGCACCATATTGTAGTGTGTCTTCAGTACTTTCAGGAAAAGCAGAAAAATAAGCTGTTTCTCCATGTATAGCTGTACAGCATGGGTTAAAAGGTCACAATGTCACAAAAAAATAAGCCAGCATTACACTCCTACGAGGATGGGACTTCAGACCTTATAACTTTCTCCAGCTGAAAGAACCACTGTTTTTTATTGCATGCAAGCAATGCCAGGAAAAAATCCATTAATTTGATACCAAACACATAGGGGTAGACTTAAAATATGGACCTCAAATCTTGATTTTACGTAAGTTGTAAAACGCTTTTTTTGACGCATTACGTGGGTTTTGGGGGACTTTTTGGTAATTAATCTTTAATAATTAACAGTAAATGAGAAGAAATTAGCTATTGTCTTACCCTAGTGATTACTGATGTCTTACCATGCTGCATGTGAACTTTTAAGTCAGTTGGTGCATTCTTTTAGAAGTTACAATTTTTTAAAGTGAGAAAGTCATGATTGCATACCCTGATTGTGCTTATCACCAACGCCGTTCACGGGAGCACTGTTTCTGCTCACTTTCTTCGAGCCTTGGAAAGAGCGTTTGCGATTGCTTCGCTGACCTCAGCAGAGGCAGGTCAAATTGGGGCGATCGATGGCCTGGCCTGGGAGAGCAGCTGGGAAAATGCGTATGCACAGTACATGGGAAAACTGCACAGGCCAGGGTAGCTGGCTGGCCGGGCGGCAGCGCTTTTTCACGTGAACCGGAAAGGCGTTTAGATGACGTCACTCTAAACACGTTTAGAAACGCTGTTGCGTTTTATGCTTCCCCGTCAAACGTGATTAGTCAGAAGCACCGATGGTAAATGCACCTTTTTGTGTGTTTTGGATCGGCGTTTTGAATCAGCGTTTCTATCGAAGTGAGCATGAACGCAACGGCGTTTTGCACTAATCACGTTTCAAAACGCTGATTCTGGCCCGAAAAAGGGAAGCCTATATCACCCACAGGAGAGACTACTGCTTGGCTCAAGATAGGTCTGAATATTATTTTAATATTTTGTTCTTGTTTTTGTCCTTGTTATAATTCCTCCTTTTTTTTTTCTTTGATGAGACTTATGGACATATGCATTGCAGTAAATGAAGGATGTGATGAGAGGATAAAAAGTTGAGAGCTTTCTTTCCTTTTACTCTTCCTGTATGATTTGTCAATGAATTTAATATATAAATACTGATTCTATATTGTAAAATATTGTACACTGTTGTTAAGTATAGTGGACCTGTATGACGTTCAAATGAACTTGCAACTGTTTATCTTTCAATCTTTTGTTTTCTCATCCTATCATATCATCCCTATGACTTTGCATGTGAATGCATAGCCCTTGCCCCCGTACATGCCCTGTTTATAAAATTATATACCTTTACTACTCACATTGAACCTGTCCTGCACTTTCTCAATCCAGGCCACTGCCATGAACCTGTGCTAAGGTTACAGGAACAAGGACACACAAACACACACACACACACACACACACACACACACACACACACACACACACTCAGACACAAATAGCAAAGTCATATTTTTTTCTTTCTCTCTCTTTCTGATAAGCTATGCAGACAAACGGGTCATCACATTGTAAAAAGCACACTTGTTTTCTATTCCCTTTGATTAGTCAGCTTTGGGTGATAATCAGGGTCATACCAGATCCCAAATGATCCTTGCATGAATGAGTGAAAAAAAAAAAAGGTGGTAAGTATAAGTTTTTCAGTTTTAGCCAAATTATACTGAACACCTGGGCCCTGTCTTATAAAGCCTTCAAATCAATCACAAGTCCCCAAATCAATTGCAACTTGCATTGCAGCACACACAAAACTTATGATTGATTTCTATCGCAAGTCTTTATAAGACAGGCCCCTGAATTATTTACTCAGAATCCAGGTCATCGTTTTGTACCAACTAGGCTAAATGCCTGTCTCATGTCGGCATAGAAACATGTGAATTTAAACACCATCTTCTCAAAGGGCGGCAGATGGACAGCCTTTCAAAATCAGATCTTAACTCTAAACGTGCCATGGTCGCCGAACGGCGACCTTAGTCCTGACGTGCCATGGTCGCCGATCATAAGAAGAGCGCGAAAAACATTGATCATTTAAGTTCTTGTGGTACCATAATGTGTTACACCAAGAAACTGACAATGATATGTACTGGTAGCTGACTAGCATAGCCATCGTTTCCACTAGAAATATGAGTATGCTTACATTGGAAAATTTCGAGTAAATACGTGATATTTTGGCTAGATGTATTTTTTTCGCGTCGGGAAAATCCGCAGCGAGCGCACCCTCTGCGTGATGTGTATAGATCAAAAGACTCATTGGTAAACCACGCGTGTGTATGCTATTGAATCTGCGTGTATTGTCTATTCGGTTCCACTTGTATTGTTCCGCTTGGATGCTGTCCGGCGGGAAGCTGCTTTGATTTTGTCCCATAGAGACGGTAAGCTTTCGTTCGTTGGTCAAGTCTTTCATCCTTTTGTTTTGGTGAACTTCACTAATCGTCCCCACGCTGGCATACAAAAGAAAACGCTTTTGTTCTTGTCTATGCACGTGTACAGTGAACGGAAAGTAGACCTGTAAACTATGCCGCTTGGGACCGCACGTAGTTCCTAGTTTGTTTTGGCGTGATCGTTGTCTCCTAGTTTGAAGCGAAATAAAAATCAAAGTAGAAATCTAGTATTTCGGAATTTCAGACAAAATATAGAGCATTAACCCATGAACATTATTTTGCTTAGTTCAGTTTCAAAATTCATTGTAGGCAGCGTTCTCAAAGCGCGAAGAGAGCTGTTGTTTTGAGTGACGACATGCAAATAGTACAAGTACTAATCAACTTACGAGAGTGACTAGAAATAAACCTATCTAGTATTCTCTGTGATTTTGGGGCAGACTGGCTGTATTGGTTCAACTCCACGGATATGAAAATACATTATAGCGCCTGCCAGTGATTCTCTGTATGTGACGATGTGCACGTGAAAAGCGGTCAAACTATGTTGTTTTCCATGTACTAGTATTTGTTTTTGTGCTTGCGTTCACCGTTGCATTTTTTTTTCTTTTAGAGTTTCTCTTCAGTTGGTCTTCATATATCCTGTAGGGTACCTACCTCTTTCGGCGTGCCTTCTCTCTTTCAATATTATGTTGCTTCTTCTTTTCCCTATACATTTTGAAGAAAATTAGTTTTCGCACATTGTGCATGTCTCCGTATAATTTGTCATTTTGCTGCCATATTTTGAAGGATGTTTTGGTTCTTGTAGCTTTCCGGCTATAAATAGCGTGTAAACAACTTTGGCTATATGGGAACAGCAAATGTCTCCAACTACGTACTCTCGAATTAGCGACCAGAATCGTTGCGAACGTCAAGAATATATATTTTATTTCTTTTGGCCAAAAAACAAAAACAAACAAAAACAAAAACAAAACAAACAAAAAAGAACAATCGACTGTTGATTGGTGTATCATAGTAATTGTTCATTCAACCACGCAAAATGATCAATTTATCATTTCATGATGACGAAAATCGAAGCAGTATCGTTTATCGCCAAGCGATGATGCAGACACATGTTGGAGAGAGTAGCGTGCCTACAGCACAGACTCGGTAAAGTAGAACAGAATTCGATCAGAAATTCGTAGACAGTCGATATCAAAATCGCAAACGGGTTTTCTTGTTTGATTTTGATTGCAACTGTTTAGGAAGCTTGAAACCTAAAATGTGATAGGTTTCCAAACATTCATCGCTCAGTGAGACACAGAATTAAAGTATATTTACGTATTTATATCATTTGTTGAGCTTTGCATATCGTTTTATTCCTACCTCTATATAGAAACATGCTATTTTCCCCGAGTCGCAGGTGAAGAGGAAAATGTTCAAACTCAAGCAAATCCGTCGAGATTATTATTACGTAGAACTTTAGATGAGAGATAGAGAGAGCATGACCAATGCAAAGTAACGTCAAACTATTTGTTAGCATGCAGATCTTGAAAACTTCAAACTCTAATCCCGCTGTTCAGTCCTTGGAGTAAATCAGTGTTGGAGATCACACAAAAAAAGGAAAAAGAAATGTCGGATGATGCTGCTTCGTGAAAACTGTGTCACAGCGCAATGAAGGTAAATGATAGGTTTGAATTCAAGTACGGAACTAACATCCGCCGGCTATCATAAACCAATGAAGGAACTTCAGTAGTAAAGTGATGTTACAATTTTCATGAAAGATCAAAATGATTCTGATGGTTACAAATCGCTCGGTGAAACCAGTATTGACAGGCGCTAAAGATTTCCGACGCCATGCGAAAGTAAGGAATGTGCCGCTGAATAATGTCATATTCAGATAATCAAATGTGATTAGCGAATGAGACTAAAGACAATCAAAGACAGGAAACATCGAAAAAGCATACCAGCAATGTAAAACTTGATTTCATATTTGTCGTTTACGCACGTGTAGGCTCAATATATCACCACCTTCAGATTTGTCTTCTTGTTACCAATTTTGCTATACAAATCAGGCCTACTCAGGGGGCTTTTGATTATTCTTTATTATGATTTTATTTTGATTGCAACTGTTTAGGAAGCTCGAAACCTAAAATCTGATAGGTTTCCAAACATTCATCGCTCAGTGAGACACAGAATTAAAGTATATTTACGTATTGACATCATTTGTTGAGCTTTGCTTATCGTTTTATTCCTACCTCTATATAGAAACATGCTATTTTCCCCAAGTCGCAGGTGAGCACATTAAGAGTTAATATGTTGGCCCTATAGGGGTAACACTGTGGAGGAGGATCACATTATTATACTTCTTTTTAGCTCACCTGAACCGAAGGCTGAAGTGAGCTACAATGTATTACGATCACTCATCATCCAGCGTCTTGGCACCCGATGTGCTTCATACGTCATGCGTAAACTTTTCACATTTTCATCTTCTTCTTGAAAACCCCATGATAGATTTTCACCAAACTTAGCAGGTAGTATCCCTAGGGGGATAGAATCTCAATTTGTTCAAATGGGCGCCTTGCCCCCACCTTGGGAGTCCCCAGGGGCACCCCCTAAATTAATGTATCTTAAAACTCTGCTTCTCTAGAGCTAGAAGTGATAGAGCTTAAAATTAATACTATTAGTTTAATAGTATATTGATGACTGTACATGTGGTTTCAAGTTTGTTCAAGGTGCATCCTGGGCCCCGTTTCATAAAAAGTTGATATGATAACAACTCTTGCTGGAATGTCAATTGTCATGGTAATGACATGAATGCAGCTTCCTGATTGGCTGTTGCTATAGGAAGTTGTCATTCCAGCAAGAGTTGACATCGTAACATCTTTTATGAAACGGGGCCCTGCAGGAGTGCCCTCTCCCCCTTAGTGCCCAGGGGAGGGGGAGGGGGGTTGTAGGGGTCCAAGTGGGGGCCTGAATTGTACATTTTCATCTTCTTCTTGAAAACCCCATGATGGATTTTTACCAAGCGTGGCAGTAAGCATCTCTTGGGGGATAGGATCTCAGTTTGTTCAAATGGACACCATGCTTTCCCTGGGGGTCCCAGGGGACCCCAAGAAATCAAGGAATATTTAAAGACCATTTTCTTTTTAGAGCCTTGAGGAGGGGCTCCAAATGGTGGCCATAATTGTACATTTCATCTTCTTCTTGAAAACAACTGGATAGATTTTCACCAAACTTTGCAGGTAGCATTCCTAGGGGATAGGAAAGGATCTCTGTTCGTTCCAATGAGCACCATGCTCCCCTTGGTGGCCCCAGGGAACCCCCCCCCCCCTCCAAATTAAGGAATCTTGAAAAATCTTCTCTAGAATGGCTGAGGGATGCAAAGCTGCTTTAAAAGACTGCATGTTCATAGAAGCATATTTTTTATGCAGAGAAGTATTGGTAGTACACCTTAGTTGTATAATAGCTATATGGTACAGGTGAAAGATGAGAAGTAGTGACAGCAGTGCCTGGGATGGCCCAAATGGAAATGGATAGAACACTATTCAGATTGATAAACAAATTGTCAGTCAGTTGTGATAGAATATTATTTATTTCCATGATTTACTTCAAACTACCTGGGAGTTTTAAACAAATGTCTTCATGAGGGGTAGGGAATACTAGGTTATTTTCAGGGAGGTGTAGGAGAAGGAGAGGAGACAAGAATCTCTCCTTAGTACCCATGTTCCGTGCCTGCCGAGAAGTTATGTGCACTTTCCCAGGTGAAAATAAATAACTTTGACAAAAGACAGCACTTCTATTTGAATATTCATCATTCCTGAAATACAACATACCTAACCAGCAGCAATTCTCTGTCCCCATCAATGTTTTTGACAGCAGTTGTTAAGTGTGCTTAGAATATAGGACATGCGAAAAAAAAATTGGTAAAAAATACTTTTTTAACTGTAAAATGCTACATAACATGAAAAAAAAAACACACATTAGCCAAGTACTTAATTCAAAAGATTTAAAGGACAAGTCCACCTTTATATTACATGTGGATTGAGTGAATGCAACAATATTAGTAGAACACATCAGTAAAAGTTTGGGGAAAATCCAACAATCATTCCAAAGTTATGAATTTTAAAGTGTATCTGCACAGTCACTGCTGGATAAGAAGACTTCTTCAGTGTATGATGTCACATGCATACAACGATATAAGGAAAATAAAAGGAGAATTTCACAAAACTTTACCTTTTGAATAAAGTGCACATTTCTTTGACTTGTTACTGATGTATGTTAAGGGTAATATTATTCCCCCTGCCTTCTGAAAGAGAGAAGTCGAATGTTCTTTTGTTGTGCGAGAAAAGTGAAAATATGTTGAATTTTCTTTATTCTGTCTTTATATCGTTGTACACATGTGACATCACAAGCTATAGTAGTCTTCTCATCCAGCCATGACTGAGCAGAAACTTAAAAAATCATGACTTTTGAACGGATTGTCCGATTTTCCTCAAACTCTCGCTGATGTGTTCTACTAAATATTGCTGCATTCACTCAACCCACATGTCTACGAAGGTGGACTTGTCCTTTAATACTGAAGTACTAAACTTGGCGAACAATATTATGCACAAATGTGCGCAAGATGGTTATATTTCAACTTTTTACTAGATACTAATATGCCTCGTTCTGTCTGGGGTATTAATAAATGGGAGATTGAAGAAAAACGTAATAGTTCTGTACAAGATTTCCACGAAGTTCCAGGCAGGACTTCAACATTTCATCTAAAATCCAGTGATATGCGAAGCATCAGTTGTCATGCTATTGAACCTATGCATAAATTTGCATAAATTGCGAAGAGATTCCACTCCTTCTTTGACACCTCCTTGGATGTTTTAACCTGTTGAGGACGAGTCCTGAGTATACTCGGGCGAGTGTCTATGGGAAATGCATGTTGTAGCAAAATCAGCCTGTCCTCAACGGGTTAGTTGTCTCTGTGTAGGTCTAAGGGCAGGGACCGTTAGTACCAAAACACAGTAACTTTCAAACATCATTTTCACACTGTCCACAAGTGGTAAATGTACTGGTGAAGTTGTTCTGTGGTGTAGATACTTTTATAGGTATTTATGGGACTATTGATGAGGCAGTTCCACTTCAGTTTATGATATATACCCATGAGAGAATGACATGATTTTTGTGTGCATGCACAAAATGTTCTCTTGAGTCACAAGGTCCAAGGCATGATTGATAATTTATCGAGAGACAAATGACCCTTCATTGTTGCATGCTATCAGATTAGAATGAGTTGGAATACTCCACCTGCTACTTAATACCATGTATCACATAAGGCCACTGTATATATTGATAACATGAATTATGGAGTGTAGAAGATTACAAAAGTAGTGCGTGATGTGCATGGTAAATGTACAGTGTAGATGAACACTTTGACATTCAACTCTCTTTCAGTTTAAATGGTATAGCAAATCACACCTTGTCATGCAGGTACACCCTCAACTTGTATGATCACATGATCAAGGTTGAAGACTTGATGGGAATAGTATCATATGTCTGAGTGCAGAAGGACATAAAAGTAATTACATTTTCAGAAACATAAAACCTCTGCTTGAGGTAAAGACAACTGCTTAGTACCACCACTGGAGTTCACAAGGGAACACTTTGTGTATGTATACAATCTTTTTAACTCTCAGATTACAGAAAGGGAAAGAATACAACTTTTTTTTTTCTCTCTCTGTACAAAGAGTAACCAGTGCAATAGTGGCACGCTTGCAGATCTTGCTTTTGAAAGAGGTACTGTGGGTACGACACCTATGGGGAAATATTGATGTAATTATGGCCCATAAATCACAAATTTATTCATG